>NC_064565.1:33417963-33767338 GCF_937001465.1 Orcinus orca
TTAAAAAAATAATGATTGAAAACTTCATAAATTTGGTAAAAGACAAACCCACAAAGAAGTTGAGCAAATTCCATACAAAGAAATCCATGTTAAGACACATCACAATTAAACTTCTGAAAACTAAAGAGAGAGAAAAAATTATATTGAAAGCAGCCAAAATAAATGACACCCTACCTAAAGGGACAGTTTGCATTGTAATGAATTTCTCATTTTAAACTGTGGAGGCCAGAGGCAAGGTCACACTATTTTCCAAGTGATGAAAGAAAAGAACAAAGGAAAAAATCTTCAGCATCTAGGACTAAAAAATAATTTTTAAACTTGACACAAAAAGTATAATCCATAATGGGGAAAATTGATATAGATATATTGAACCTCATCAAAATTAAAATACTTTGCTTGGTGAAATCTCATATAAAGAGAATAAAAAGACTACCTACAGTCTGGGAGAAAATATTTGAAAACCATATACCAGACAAAGGACTAGTGCCTCGGATATATAAATAACTCTCAAAACTGAACATTAAAAAAATTCCAATTAGAAAACTGGCTAAATATATGACCAGATATTTTACTCAAGAGGATATATAGATGGCAAATATGCATATGAAATGATATTTAGCATCATTAGTCATTAAAGAAATGTAAATTAAAACTACAATGACATATCACTAAATTCTTATACGAATGGCTAAAATTTTTTTAAAAATTAGTGACAACAACAAATGCTGATAAGGACGTAGAGAAACTGGACCATACATTGCTGACAGGAATGTAAAATGGTACAGAAACTCTGGAAAACAATTTGGTGGCAGTTTTTAGAAAACTAAATAACCAGCTACCATACATGTCAGAAATCGAACTTCTGGGCTTTTATCCCATCAAAATAAAAATTTTGTTCACACAAAGACCTGTACACAGTCGTTTTTGGCAGCTTTATTTTCAATAGTCAAAAGATTGGTTAAGCAAAGTGTGGTACATCTGTAACAGACTACTACTCAACAATAAAAAGGAATAAACTATCCATACTTGGAACTTGGAACAATCTTCAAAGAATTATGCTGAGTAAAAAAAACCCCAAACTTATATACTGTATGATTCCATTTATATAACATTTTCAAAATTACAACATTTAGAAGTGGAGGAGAGATTAATGGTTGCTAGGGATTAGAGACGGGCATGGGAGTGAACACAATAGAGGGTTTAGTCATAAAGGGAAACCTGAGGGATCCTTGTGGTATTGCAATTCTTTAATATCTTAACTGCAGTGGTAGATACATGAACCAATAAAGTGACAAAACTGTGTAGGAGTTAATGCACGTGCACACACACACACACACACACACACAAATGAAAGTAAGTAAAACAACGGGAGAACTATAAATAAAATTTTTGGATTCTGTCAGTGTCAATATCCTGTTTGGGATATTGTACTATAGTTTGCAAAGTCCTACTATGGGAAGAAATTGGGCAAAGTGTTCAAGGGTTCTCTCTGTATTCTTTGTCATCTCAATTTTTAAAAATGATTAAAACTACAAAATAGAAGTCCATTAGTCCAAAATTCTTATAGTGAAAAGCACTCTGGGTTGAAAATCATTGTTCACGTAGTGCCATGGAAACACAACTCCATTTATTGTCTTATATGAGCAATGATGCCGGGGCTCACCTACAGTGTTGTGCGTGTGTGTGTGCTATTGGAGGGTCTTTTAGGAAAATTTTAAGATATCCTCAGTATATCTAAGCATTGAAAATTCTTCCTTCATTATGTTTATGATTCTGTCCTCTCTAATGTCAAGGCATTTAACTCAGAGAAGATTTACTGTATTAATATTATTGTTATTCTTGATATCCTTCTCTGAAATTTCCAACATTCGATCCTTTCTTATCTCATATATTTTCTCTCATACTTTTACCTCTATGTATTTTTATCTCTTATATTCAGGGAAATTTCTTCAAATTTATCTTTCAATCTTACTAAATTTTGGTTTTAGTTTCCAAGAAACCCTGCTTATTTTGTGATTACTTATTTTTCACTGTATGTTTTTTAATGGATGCAATACATTTTTTTACTCTCTCACTGAAGTTTTTTTTTTATTGAAATATAGTTGATGTCTCTGAAGACTTTAATTAGAATTTTGGTTTTCTGTTTCTTAGCTCCATTTATTTATTTATTTTTTCTGTTTCCTATCTTCTGGGTAAGGGTTTGGCACATGATCATTTTGTTGGAGAACCCTTAAGTGCAAGAATGGGAATGGGGGCACTAATGTCCATTATTTCTGCCCAAGTCATCCATAAAATGTTGTTTCATTTAAAACAATGAAGCAATCTTTAGTCACCCCATTTACATGGTAGAGCCCCGGATAGGCATGGGCAATCACCCCTGTGATTTCACATTTGACCCGACTTCTCACTCCTGCCTTCTGGAACCTGGTAGGCAGTTCAGCCAGCTCACTGGTTACAACACTTTTTGCTTGTCAACTAGACTGTGGCTTCTCATGTCATCAGTCAACACTGTTTCTACTGTTTTCTGTCTTCTAGAAATTTACTAACATTTCTCATTTTTTCATGGCCTCCATTTGATATTCTTTATTGTTGTGGTCTGTGCTATTTGTTTTGTTTTACTATTATTTCAATGTGCCAAGAGAAAAAAGAAATATGTATTTGTGTTGTCTGAAATTTTCAAACGTAAGTCACCATTAAAATATTCTCAACATAAAAATATAACTGTTGTACATTTTACTAGTAGTAATTTAAAAATCAATAAATATTTTTCTTTTCCTCCAGAAATATAATTGAAAACTAAAGCCATAATTATATTTGACAAGCTAACAAAGAATGGAATCATGGATTTCTTTCATCTTACAACTCATGCTGCACGTGACTTTAGCTACTAGCCTTTCACAATTAAAATAAGCCTTTGTAAAACAAGCCTTTCACAATTAAAACTAAGTAAATTCAGTGTCTTCCAAAGTATTTTGAAATTCTTATTATACTTTTGTTTATATAGGGAAGGATTTCCCCATATTATTTGTTACTGAGTCAATGCTAGGCATATTCAATCAATTAATATTTGTTATGATCCTAGGTATAATTTTAATGTCTAGTGACATGCAGCTTTGTGTTCTGTGAATCTTGGTTTTCTTTTTTTTTTGCCAACTGTGAATCTCGATTTTCTAACGTCATCCTTCCCACCCCAAAATAATCAGTCTCCCTTCTAACCTTGTCATAAGTTTCACTGACAGTAAAGTCACTCATCTCAGTGGAGCAGAAATAAAAGCAGAATCATTGTTTGGAACTACTGAATCATTGTTTGGAACTACTGACACATTGTACATTTATTTTATTTAGTTCAAGAACCAAAACATCCAAGTCATCTTAACCATGCCAATAATAGTAAAATATCTTCTGAGCCCTTCAATCTCTTAACAGCTACAAAACTTCAATTATGCACCTATTTCTTCCTGCCTGACATCCTATTTCTCAGTGAGGCCATTTTGTGTAACTCTGTGTTCCTTATTAGAAGACTGGAACAAAGGCAATGATGAAAATAATCACCATGGAAAACACTTAAAACACAGGAAAAAAAGCAATCATGAACACTCCTAAGTTATCCACTTTCTGTGAAGATTTCTGTGAAGATAAAATATTATTTATCATTTGGAGGCCACTGTTAAAGATTCAATTAGTAGTGAAGGAAGAGAGGAACAGAAAGTTTGTGTTAAGCCAGCTTGACTTGGAATAAGTAAACATTGACCCTGTGGCTTTCTCTTGTTTCTCTGTATAGCTGCAAAAAAAAGAGATAAGGTTCTCAGAATTTAAAAGAAGGCCTAAGTCAGAGCAGTAAACTAATGTAATTGTGTAGTTATAAAACCATCATGAAAGTTTAACTTTCTCACAGTCAGGCTTGGACCAGGCAATGGTTTACTCCCCATGGTATAAACAATAGAAACATAAAATTCAAATTTAATTTTTGTTTATCTTACCTGTAGACCTTGAAGATTGAAGGAGGAAGCACGGTAGGGTAGGGAAACTGTCTAGATTGTTCTAACATTTTTCAAAATTATTCTCCTTTATCAACTAGAACAACTGAATGAGCAATGGTTACTCTCCGTGTTACTCCCATTGTTCTATCTAGAAATATTCTTGCTCAGATAATAATTAGGGTAGAGCTCCTTGTTTTAGTACAAATGAAGTTTTACTCAAAGAGGCCAACTACTATAATAAACAATCCTAAAGTATCAGGGGCTGAACAAAAATGAACGTTTATTTCTGGCTAATATCACAGTCCAAATCAAGGACCTTTGCTCTACAGTGTCATTCACTGGATCCATTTTCCTTCCTTCCTTCCTTCCTTCCTTCCTTCCTTCCTTCCTTCCTCCCTCCCACCCACCCTCTCTCCCTTCCTTCTTTCCTTTCCTTCTCAAATAGACCTTTGAAACTGGTCTGGGAAAGTAGCTGTTTTGATCACTGACAAATATTAAGCTTTATTTGCTTAATATTGCTATCTGATAATCAGGCTAGTCAAAATTCTGGCCCTGTAACAAAATGCCTATGCTTCTAAAAAATCTTTTTCTAGGCTGTATTTTCATTGTTCCTTATCTTAAAGAAGCCGTGATCATGCACGATCATTAAGATATCCTGTTTTTCTAAGATTAAGAGCTTTCCCACTTCACTAAAAAAAAAAAAAAGGGAGGGAGGGAAGGAGGGGAACCAGTCCTGAGCTGGCTTCGTGGACTTGTGACCTTTGTGGTTGCAGAAGTTTCCTTACTCACAAGGGTACCATGTTTGGTTCTGATATCAGCAACCTGAAATACTTAAAAACTGTATTTTTAAAAATTATGTTTTGTAAGTTAAGTCTAAGGGACAGTGGAGCATGCGCATGAAGAGAAGTTTTATGGGCGTTAAGTGTGTCCACCTCCTTTCCCTGCAGTTCAAGGCTGTTCAAGCAGTGTTCACAGTGCTTGGTGAGCACAAAATTCCCATTAGCTTTTCTGATTTATTGGGCTCTGCACTTCTTAGGACTTCTGCATCCTTACTGGATCCTCTAATTCTTGCTAGCAAATGAAGAAGGAAGGACATGGTGGAGAATTGGGAATTTTTAAATTTAATTGTATTCAATTTAATTTAAATTAATTTAATTTTATTATTTTATTTAAGGGTCCATCTCTCAAAGTGGCATATATCACCTCTGTCACTGTCATGTGGCACTACAACTTGCTTTATCATGAGATTTAGTATAAAATATTTCTTTGATGACTTCTACCCAAAGCAGTTTAGCTTTTCAAAGTAATTGGTCCTAATTAAGAGTGTCACACCATGGAAATCATAGGCTCCAGTGATGGCTCTGGTGCTGCCTTCCCTTTATACATTCTCCCTAAAGTGTTTTCCTTCTCAATAGCATATTACTGCTATTTTTAAAGAATGTCTATTATATCACCCAGTCCTAAATCTCTTTTTTTACCTTTGTTGTGACTAATCTTACTTCTAAAAGGAACACAGTTATTTGAATTACATGAGAATTGAATTACTATAGTTGAATCAGGGTTAGGAGAAAAAAGGAACAAATATAAATGTAAGTGTATATGTACCAACTCAGAGTTAAATCTAGTATCCATAACATATTTTTCTCAAAATCATCTCTTTTCTTTATGTTAAAAGCAGTTGTTTTGAATTCTGTTATAATGTAGCCTGCCAACCCAATGCAGAGATTTTTCTTAAAGCGATTTCACTTGGTACCCCGCCAAAACAAAAAATCTACATTTTTCTCATTTTTTAATTAGTAGCAGCACAATTGTTTCTTAGATTTTGAGAGGCATGTTCAGAAAATACAGTGTGGTTCAATGAGAGAAAATCACATTTTTATTCTTCCTCAGACAACTTTGATTTAGTTCAACTATTTCTGAAAGAATGAAAGTTCTGCTTGAATGCCCAATGCTGATTTCCACCATGCTTCATTTTTTTGTTCCTTATTAATAGGAGAATCTGGAGAAAGGAAGAGGGTTCACATTTGAAAAAGGAAGGAGAAAATAGGAGAAGCAATTCTATTTTTATTTTCCCTCACCTCACCTGTGTGGGGAATAATGATGGGAACTCTGTAAGATAAACTCACCAAGCACAGTTTCTGGTAATGCTTAAAACATACCTGTAGGAGAAGGAAGAAAGAAATCCCTCAGGTGCAGGTGACTTTGATGTTTGTTTATCAAGAAATTTTAATAACATAAAACAACAAAAAAAAGAATTTTTATTTGTATTAGAATAAGTCAATTATGTACTTGAGTATTAGTCAACTTTCCCTAATTTATACAATGATAGTTAAGTAACCCTAACATCTTAGTAGCGTATATGACATTGTGTTTTATGTCTGTGGCTGTCATGTGCTTTGCCTCTACTCTACATGCCATCACCTTCCAGAACACAGGCTGAAGGAAGAGCCCCATTTGGGATGTGCTATTCTCATGGCAATGGTAAAAGAGCAACATAGTTGATGGGGACAGACAACAGCTCGTAAAGCTTCATTTAAGATAGGCTTGTACGACTTCTGGTTTTATTGGCTGAAATAAGTCACATGGTCACACTTGACATTGGAGAGAGGAAGTATATTTCACCTACAGGGAGGTAATGTAAGTCACATAGCAATGTGCCAAAGTATGTAAACCTCCAATACAAAAGAAGAGAGAAGAGCAAGTGATTTGAAATCATAATGCAATCTGCCATACATGTTGACACACTTTCTAGTAGGAAGAAAGCTATTATTTTTCTTTCTTAAAAAACTGAGCTCTTCAAATTACATCTTCTATGTTGTAAAAGTTATAGAAATCAGAGTAGAAACATTTTAATACTGTAATATTTTGGGTAATTGCAAAGTTAAGGAGATAATATAAAAATTCAGAGGAAGCTAAAGGATTCATTAATACCATATTTCTTTTTTCTACTAAGAGAGGAAAACACTTTAATCAGAGAATACTAGTTTTTTACTTCAAGTATATTCTGTTTTTCTTTAGGAATCAACTACTATTTTATTGCATGTGGCTATGTGCCCGATTAGGCAACAATATTTCTCAGGTCCCCTTGAGGCCAAGATGGTCAATTAGACTTAAGTGAGAGTTGACGGATGGCACTTCTGAGAAAACTTCTTTGGAACAGAGAGTTAATGTGCACCGTTTTACCACCACTTTCTTCCATTTCCTTCTTCCTGTCTAGATCTTAAACCCAATGGTTGATGAGCTATAGTTATTTGCACGTTGGCCTTGAAGATGGAAGCTGAGTGCTGAGAATGTTGGAGCCAAACATTAAAGGTGTTTGCATCCTTGGTGGCAATATGCAGCCTTCCCATCAGTCCTGGACTGCTTAACTCTCTACTTCTTTTGTGAGACGGTGATATAAACTTCAATTTTGTTTGCATCACTATGATTTTCTATTTCTCTTACAAGCAGTTGGGCACAATTATTGTATAGTGCAACGCTTACATAGGAATATTAACTAAAAATTGAGGAAATCCCATTGCAGCTTTTCTAACAGAGATCTGTGTGGATGTTTAGCTGGGAATATGATGATGCAGAATAAGATGCCAAAGAGAACAAAGCAAGATTATGATGCCCAAGACCAGGAAGAAGACTGAACGGTGCTAGTATTCAGCCAAATGAGTAAAGCCAAAGAAATGGTATTGTATCAAATAAGATTATGACTTCACAAAGCTTAAACATTTAGTTATAATAATAGATATGGATATATGTCTTTGAGTATATATTGATACACACACATTCACAAATTAAAAAATTGCATATTTTTGTGTATAGGTAGTGTCAAATCAAGTAGGCTCCTCAGTGATACTTAAACTGGGACACCATAGAACTATGAGCTCTTAGTTAAGTAGATTGATGTGTTCCCTCTTATAGGCCACTTGGCACCAATGCTGGCCACTTGCTTTGCTTCTATAGACTTCGCAACAACAGCTATTCCCACACAATGAAAACTTTTCAAATGTTTCTATTGGCAATTGGATTGTGGCTTGTGAACAACTAGTGCCCCAGTTGTCATTTTTTTAAATTTATCATTTCAACATTTTTTTCCTCTGTTAGTTCCTATTAGATGTAGGACCAGAAAAAAAAATAATAGAACTTATCACTCAATTCTGCAGAATCTCTGTTCCAAGTAACATGGATCCTTTCCAAACGGTGGGCTAAGTAGGCACACCTAAGTATTTCTTAATGCCTATGATGTGCTGTCTTTGTCTACACCCTGATTTTGTCCTCCCTCATTTATTCATTGTCACTTGAAGACAGCAAATCTAAGAGCTCTCTTGGCTCCTGAAAGTTTTAACTTTTGCAATCTGCCAGAGCAGGTATCTATAATTTAATACGGATTAAGAAAAAGAGTAAGAAAGAAATGTTCTCAAATGGTTATGTGAGGAAATATCATTAATACACAGGGATGATTTATAATCTAAAGCAGGTGCAATCAGCACACATTAACCAACAGGTCTACATAGGATGTAGACAACCAATTATACAATTTAAAAATATTTTTGATTAATTATTATTACAGTTAGAGAGGATTTGTGGTAAATTCCTGCTTTAGTTTCCAAAGTCAGAGAAAGACTTCAGGTTCCAGTGAGGAATTCAAAATATGTGGTTGAAGTAAAGAGAGTATCATTAGTGTATGTGGGTTGGAACATGAAGAAAGAGGAGGAGGAGAAAGAAGAGTGTGTGTAAAGTTGCATTTCAAGCAGAGAGGATGAACTGAACAAATGTTGGAGATAAGCAAGGGAAAGCTGGCTAAAGACCACAGAATAATAAAGCAGCTAGACATTATCAGCTGGCTAGTGGCCTACAGACTAGCATGTTTCAGCTACTTGAATATTTGCATCAGTTTCTATTGACTGGAATCAGAAATTCACACTTAGATATTTCTAAGTGAAAATGAACTAACACTACCTTAATGTCCTAATTATGTGGAGATGTTTAGGGAACACCTTGCTTTTGTAGTGCATTTTGCTGCTTTTATTCTAATAACTAAATATGTACTATTTTTGTATAATTGCCAAACAGTGGTAGATTAAAATTATTAAATAATTCTTCAAATGAATAGCTTGTCAATTAGTCAATAAAATGTTTTAACTCTTTTTTAATATAAAGAAGCTAATGCTTTCTTACCACTTATATTCCTTTTTCTCCTGGGAAAACAGAGTAATTATGATTTTTTTCTACTTCAGAATCTGTCTCTCAGAAGTGTATCAATTGCATTCAAGTTCTTACTGTTTAATGTGTCCATTTTAAGTTATTTTCTGTATTTACCTTGCTGATGCTACCTAGTACAGAATAGGTAGCTATCTTGTTGAAATAGAAATGTCCACACATTTCTAAAAATTTCTAAAAATGTAGACACATTTTTCCTTTCAGAAATGATTTCAAGCCTGATTAAGAAAGAAAAAGGTAAAGCCAGCAAAGCACTTGTCATTTTTCTGTAAGTACTGCACTTGTTTCTTTCAGGCATTTGGGAAAGAACTGAATATATATTATTTGATTTACTTTACTGTCTGTTGGAGTAAATTTGGTTTTGTGTATTTTAAACAGAGAGACTGAAATGACTTGATAAATAATATCCATCAAAACAACTTGGAAACCACTTAAGATGTTGGTCTTTATATGAAGTCAAGATAGCTTTTCCATCCAAGTTGCTTGAGTGCTTCTGTTAAAAGTATGTAGAAGGAAGGAGCAAAGCAAAAGCAAAGCAAAGAAGTAGAAAGGTTTAAGTTGGAAATATGACTTTAAATATTGTTAGTGCCTTTCAAAACAGATACCTCAACCAGTAAGTTTCTATTTGATAGTAACAGATGTCAACCTTTGGTCTGAAGTTAAAGCACTGTTGAAAAGCTCCATTGGCTAAATATGAAATTCCATTTGAAATAAACTTGTACATGTTATAATTGATTCAAACTGTTTGCTCAGAGGAGATGCTCAATTTATGTACATTGGATTTCTTTATTACCATTCAGAAGAGTAATTAGGACTGTTACTCTTATTATTCAGCTTTAGAATATCAGTGAATCAGCTTTGAAATATACCATGGCAAATCTTTAACAGCGAACAACACTGATTAATAAGGAAGGAAAGGAATGGATATTGCCCCAGTAAAAGAAAAGGAAAATTTAGGAAGTTGGCAGAGAATTATCCAACTTGAAATTTGTCCAGGAAACAGCACCTGACACCCACATCCTCCTTTGGCAATATGTTCTCTGCTCTTTTATCAATAATGGCCATGAACAGCTGTAACATTAGTTTTGTAGCTAAGTGATGAGAAGAGGATCGTTGAGACAGTGCACTGAATTCTACTCCCAAACTCCCTAATTATTTTTTTATGAAAATATCTCATTTCTCAACATTAGCCTATTTCGTGGAGGTCTGTGGGACTTAACTCATGTAATTGTTAAATTTTCTGCCCAGGCCCAGTAAATTAGACTGACTTGACTAATCCATATGTCTCAATAGTAATGATCATGTCTGATAAGAAGAACATGTATGATCAGGATTAGAGGGGACAAGGAAGTGAAAAGAAACTCAATCCTTTAGATTGAATCAGAGTAGAGCTTAAAGACAACCCACCACTGTCTCTACAATCATCATCACAGCCACACCTCCCTTCAGAACAATTCTATTTTCAGTAGTGGCAGTTTATCTCAGTGTGTTCTCTCGCCTAAATAAGCTCCCCTCCTGGGCACAGTAATTCTCTAAATTTCCATCTTAAATCTTCGCTGAACTTTTGAGCATGAGCAGAATGCTAGATGGTACACTAGATGATGGCCACTAGATGATGACCACTCGAACACCAACTTGATGGACAGCATGCTTTTCTTTGCAAGAGTAAGTGTGGTTAATTTTTGCACACTGAGAAAATCACATTTTAAACGTCTTGTCTGTAGGCCATTTATAGATAATTTGAGAATAAGCACATTTCTCTAAGGCTGAAGACTTAAATAAATGTTAAGAGTGTACAGACAACTCACATAACTGATAGATACTGCCCTGTGCAAGTAGAAATAGTCTCTACCCTTGATTATATCCCTTTCCACCCTACCTCCACTTTACCTCTCTTAACAAACAAAATATATAACTTATGAAAAAAGGAGGAAGAGTCAGTGAAGAAGTAAAAAAAATAATGAAGTTATTCCAGTAGCTTACCCAAAATAGATACTTGTTATCTCTAGGTTGATATTATCAATGGACATTTTTAAGTCTTTGTCCTATTTGAACTCACAGTAGCATTAGGTAGTATTAATTGTTCTCTTTCTTTTGAAATTCTCTTTTCCCTTGGCTTTCATGAACAATATAGTCTTCTGCTGTACCACAACACCTATCTTTTTGACCCATTTATGTTAGTATTTACTAATTTCTCCTACTATTTTTAGATTTTAGATACTGGAAGTCCCCAAGATTTGGTCTTATTTCTCATTTTTCACTATACAATCTCTTCTTTGGCAATCACATTCATATCTGTGGTTTCATTTACTTTTAATCTCTTTATCCAGAGCTCACTTCTGAGTTATAGACTCTTATCATCCTCTTCCTACATGGCAATTGCATTTGGATGTTTCAAAGGCAACTCAATCTCATCATGTCCAAAATCAAGCTTAGTGTTTTCCTTAAATATCATGCCCTCTCCTAGCATTCTCTGTTTTCATGAATGGGACCACCATCCATCAAGTTAAGCAAACTAGAAATTCAAAGGTTTCAATTTGTCCTTCTTTACTTTCATACCAAATAAATTTCCATGTTCTTCATTTATATTTTCTAAATATCTCTCCATCCCAAACACCACCACTGTGGTTAAAGTCTACCTCACCTGGACTGTTACAACAGATTTCATCTCATTTTCCCCTTCCCATCTTGATCACTTTGAATTTGTTCTCACACTGGGGTCAGGGTGATAGATTTGAAATACTGGGTTGGCCAAAAAGTTCGTTCAGGTTCTTCCATAACATCTTATGGAAAAACCCGAACGAACTTTTTGGCCAACCCAATATAAAGATATTTGTGTTATTCCTGAGCTAAAAATCTTCCAAAGATTGCCCATTGTTCTTGAAATAAATATGCATTCAAGGTTCAACCCATGACTCTCTCTCTAAGTAATTTTATACCATTCTTCACCTTTCATTCTATATTTCATCTATATTGGCTTCTTTAAGTCTAAAAATTCCACTTTGATCTTCCTACTCATGCCATTGCACCAGATCCACCCTGGAAAAATACCACTTTAAGCAAGTTACTGCCTTCTCATTCATGGTCTCAGCCCCATCTTCTCTCCTTGAGGTGAGCCTCGTCAATCACACAGCCTAGAAATAGACACACTATAATGTCCATAACTCAGTTATTTCCCTTTTATCACAATTATTATAATTTTTAATGTGTCCCCAATTAGATGATGAGCTCCACAGAATAATATCCACATCTATTTGTATTCACTTGACTGATAATCCAGTGCCTGAAATATACATATTAGACACTCAAGAAGTGCTTTTAAATGTCTAAAGAAAAGACCTGGTTTTATTCTGTATATCATCAAGCTGAATTGCATCACTATACTTGCTCCATATCACCTCTGTTCTCCCACTTTTCCATGTCATAACTGTAATAGCATCTTTCTTCCAATGTTGCCTCAGTACCATTTATGATCTATGAGGGAACACAACACAAGGTTAAGGATATGGTTTCTAAAGAAGTCTGCATGTTTCAAATGACTTGTCTACTTTCCTAGCTTTGAGATATTTGGTAAGCTACTTAATTGCTCTGTGTTTTAATTCCCTCATCTGAAAAAATGGGGATTAATAATATTGATTTATGAGATTATGTGAGGAGTAAAAAAACTGCCTATTTAAAGCCCTTAATGCATGCACAATACATATCAGCAAATGTTCTCAATCAGATTTTTCATGTATTGAAAAATCTGAGGGAACATACAAGGTGATGCTGGTTATAGATGCTTTATTTTTGAGGGATCAGTCAGTGCAGAGAGTTCTGTAGCAGAAATTTGGAATCTGTCCAAAAACCTGATTTATAAAACTGACTTTTCTCAGTAATGGTGCAGCTTTCATAAAATCTAAGGGGAATACAGGAAAAAGACACTATCCCAGATCTTCAGACACTTCTAAAGGGAAAAATGGCAAAATACTGGTCAGCAATTCGTCTTTGGCATAAATGCTTAAAGTCTAAGCAGATGTTTTTAGTTCTACCCTTGCCTTGGTATTGACTTACGGTAAAAACTGCTTAATCGGTTTCTATAAAGAACATAATTATTCCGGAGTTGATTTTTAAAGAGGATATTCATTTTGATAAGGATTATTACAGTTGCAGAATTTTCTACTTCAAGTCAATATGTTTCTGGAAATTATCACAAAGTTTAGAGATAACCAGAATAAAAAGCAATTTATATAACAGTTGAATTATAATAAAAGATGATAAGTATTTTACATTTTTATCTGGTAGTTCTGAAAATTATTTGCTCTTCACAATTATCTTGATTTTTTGGGTATATTTTGAATTGGTTATCATATTTAGTTTGCTCTTGCACAGCATTATACACTGCAAACTGAACATAGAGATATATAGGAAAATACTTAATTTTTTTGTTCTAAATTTAAATGGAACATAAATCTACTGCAGTCATCAGTTGATTATACAATCTTCCTTTATGTTTTATAGCAGAATTATAGCTGGAAGGCAGCTTTAAGTGTCTTTCCCAGAGGTAGAGATGATACGAAAAATAAAATAATATGTGAACACTCTGACTGACTCCATTCAGTAAATTTGTCTCATCCCAAATACACTTCTAGGCACCGAAAAGTTATAGTTTTAAACAAGGGTATATAGACAAGAATGAAAATAATCTCAAACTGGGGAAATATTTTGAATGAATGTTAAAATATTCCTGTTGATTTACATCTATGCATATATAATAATTCCTAATAAACTGTATGAATGGCCAAGTAACGTGAACACTCAACTTCATTTTTAAGTGTGTATGCAAATTTAAAAACTGATATAATTTTAATTGAGCATATTGAAAACATTTGAAAAGATTATATTATTCCGAGTAGAGGATAGTGTTGGTAAAAATGTACATCATACAACTACTAAGGAAGAATTGAAAGTATATATTCAAGCATTTCAAATGTGAGCATGTTCTGAGCCAAACTTTTCCATTCTTAGAAATTTATATCGGGTATTTTTGTTAGTAGGAAAAATTTGTATAAGAAGGCTTATTTATTTTATTAATAACATTTTTATTACATAACACTTTTAGATTTTGTTTGAAAAGTTACAAAGATAGGGTTCCCATATACCCTACTTCCAGGTCTACTATTAACATCTTCCTTGGCCTGGAACATTTGTTGCCATTAATGAACCAATACTGGTGCACTGTGATTAACTAAAGTCTATACTTTATTCAGATATCCTTATTTTTTACGTAATGTCTCTCTTCTGTTCCAAAATTCCTTCCAAGTTACCACATTACATTTAGTCATCATGTCTCCTTAGGCTGTATCTCTTGGCTATGTGTTTCTCAGTCTTTCCTTATTTTTAATGGCTTTGGCAGTTTTGAGGTCCTGTGAAGGTATTTAGTAGAAAGATGTGAATTAAGATTTGTCTGATTTTTTTTTCATGATCAGACTAGAGTTATGTGTTTTTGAGAGGAAGACCACAGAGATAAAGTGCCATTTTCATTACAAGGGAATATGCTATCAGTGTAACTTATGACTATCAATGTTAAACGTGATCACCAAGATGAGGAACTGTCAGTCAGGTTTCTCTACTTTTCATACTGTACTTTTTGGAAGGAAGTCACCATGTGCAACTCACCTCCTCTAGGGCAGAGTACCTACATAAATTATTTGGAATCCTTCTGTATAAAAGATTTGTCTATTCTCTCCCATTCATTTATTTTTCTATAATTTACTTACATCAATATGGTCTCATGGAAGTTCTATTTTAGTATTGTTTATAATGACACAATTTTGAAAGTACTTTAAATGTTCATCGTTAATTATTAGTTACAGTATGAAATTATATGCAATGAAGTAATATGTAGCATATCATATGTCAATATCAACATATATATTGACATGGAAATATATCCATATCCAAAAATGGCAAGATACTTATTTTTAGTATAGTTGAATTTTTATCGAATTAATTAATTAAATGAAAGTGTGTGAATGAATATGTGTGTATATATTTTTAAAAGTCTGAGATAAGAGAAAACCATAGGTTGAAAGGGATTGTATCTAGATGTCTGGATTATGAAAGTGCTTTTTAATTTTCTATGTTATATAGTTCCAAATATTTTTGTTTGGATATTTTTCATACTGAATACTAATTCATTGTTTTTTTGTCTTTAAATATGGAATTCTGTTTTTAAGTGTGCATGATTATCCACCTCTGACTGCGTAGTTTTATTTTCTCTTCGTATAATAGATAGTGACAAGCAATCAGCTCATTCCATATCTCTTTAAATGGATCTACGCACCCACGGAATAGAAAGAGCTACCATTTGTTACATGTAATGAGTGCTATGTCCTTTGCGTGCATCCTCTGACTTCATGATGTAAAAAGCTATAAGAGATGTATCATCATCACCATCTCCATTACTGAGGAGTTCCTGAGACTTCTAGAACTTGTGAAGAGTCCCACAGTTAGTAAAGAGGAGTCGTGTTTTAAACAAAGACATGTTTAAATCCAAAGTTCATTTTCTTAATCATTATGTGATACGTAGGAACTTGCTCCTGTAAGTGTTATACAAACTACCTTCCACTCACCAATTTAATACCACCTGCTTTCTCTTACTTATATCCTCCCTGGATCTTTCTTCAATTTCTTGGCTTTAAGCCTTATGTCAAAATATTCTCCTTCAGTCTTCCCTTATTTGATAACTCATCCAAATGACTCATCATTGTTTTTCCCCTTAAATTTTATATGTATTTATGATGATGTACTGACTTTTGAATCCACAGACTTGTAGTTATGAATTGGACAATATCTCTAACAAGTTTGGGCAATACTAGGCCCATATCTTTATATGTCATGTTCATACAAGCAGTGTCTGTTGCATTGGTTAGCTGTATTTGTGATACATGTAGAGTTTTGCAATAGTTTTTAAGATTGATTCCATGGAAAGAGAAAATATAAGCCCCTGCTCTCAGAAAGACAAACATAGTTTTTAAAAAATGAGTTGCCCTTCAAGAAGAAATTCTGTTTTAATTAAAGGCTAATATGAGTTTGTCTGTGCATCTGAATATTTTAAAAAGTACATTAGAATCACAGACCTTGACACCTGGTACAGTTGGGGCAAGAGCAAAAGTATCAACTGGAGCTGCATTTTATAGTACTCTTTTATTTCAGTGCGTTTTTGCATTCATTTATTTTTCTATAATTTCATATCCTGAGGCCCTAGGAGATGTGTACCTCACTAATATTTAAGGATCCTATATTTACCTTATTTTTTTAAATATGTTTAAAATTTTAGTGTTCTTCAGTGGTTGTGATATAAGTTTTAGGTAATTACAGGAAGTGATAAAACATGGCTATTATAGGAGATAGTTAAATTTCAAAAATAAAAATGGCAATCAATTAATTAAAATCATAGCAAAATAGATATTTTTTAAAAAGATTTCTGCTCCTTTTGGCCCTCTTTTTTTACTTTCCCCATTACAATAATCCAATTTTATATAACTCACAAATTGTATAACACAAAACAATATTATATCTAATTTTGAGATATTTATTCATCTTCCTAGCTAAAGAGGTTATAAGAATCTTTTATTACTGAAAATGCTACCTATTATGGGTTTGCTAACATTTTTATTCTGAACCCCATTCTTCAGGCCGTCAATGTTTTAAGGAGAGTAGGGGTATCTTAGGGTAATCTTTTATATTATTGATTTATTATTTATAATAAATGCGGCTATCAATCAATCATATTCCTCTAATTATGCTTTTTGTGTAGACATTTTGATAGTTTTCAATACTTTGTGGAGAGGTTCTTTGAAAAGTGTTAAACTGTTGTGAACAATAAAGAGTAACAATTAGGCAAAGTTCCTATTGATCCCATTTAAAATTCAATCAGTTAAAGAAATTTAAATGTGTATTAAATTTGGTAATGGGATGTTTATAAATGATACTCAACTTAGTAAAGAAATTTAACAACACAAAAACAAATAACGCAAAACATGAAGTCCTTTAGGACAAATGCATAATGACACTGAAATTATAACAATTATCCCTTCAAATTGTGCCAAGAAAATGGCAGAATCCAACCTTCCACGTGGCAGCAAGAAGCAGGTTAGTTGCACATTTAACATTATATAGAAAGCATGTTAATAAGTTAGTTGCAAAATGGTATGAGTAGCACATCAGAAGGCATTTAGTCAATCACTGTCAAACAATAAACTACTGTTGTTCAGAACTAAGCTAAGAATGTTGACATTCATCTCATTTAATCCTCATGACAACCAAGGGAGGTAAACAGTGCTATCTTCACTTTACAAATGGAAAAAAAAAAAACTATGTAAAAAGTGGATAAAAGTATTAAGGAAATAGATGTAGGCAGATAAATTAAAGATAAAGACCCTCTTAGGCAAAGATTTCTAAACTAGTATAAAAGGCAGTATCTCTTTTTTTCAAATGTAGGAGACTTTATCATCAGAAATTTATATAGGTAAAAACCAGCAATTACTATTCAAGAGCAAGTCTTCCAAGAGGTAAAGATCACAAGCCTCTATGAAGTCTCCCGAAAAGTTATGTATTTCTACCTCCAGGCTAAGACTGTATGTGGTCACAAGATGTTTAAAAACAAATGAGTCACATCACTGAGTAAGAAGTTTCATTGATTACAAAATTTTTAATGCTCCAAAGCATGTCACTTTGGGCCCCTTCCTCAGCACCCACTGTCACATAATTGCTCTACTGAAGTTTTTCTGTGTGTGCTGTTACTTCAGGGAATGAAAACAAATGAAGTGGAAATGCACTGATGGCTCTGGTTAGTGAAGAGGTCAAATGAACTTCTGGCTCTGCACTTTGCAGCTACAGAAGGCAGTGGCTTCCACATCAAATAGTTCTGCTAAAGAGATCTACATCACAGGAAGTGAAAATACTTGACTCTTTGGGGATTCTAGGGCCAGAAGGAAATACAAATATTGTTTTCACCAATTATGTACAAATAACCTTACTGGTTTTAATAATCAGTCAGGAGAGTTAAGGAAGGAGTGATAGGTTTGGTGAAGATAAGCATACCCTTTAAAAGTGTATATGATTTTTCTAAGAATTACCATGTTTAGGATTGCCATATTTAGCAAATAAAACTACAAGATACCCAGCTAAATTAGAATTGCAGATAAACAATGATTTTTTTTTTTTTTTAGTATAAGTATGCCCAAAATATTGCATGGTATATACTGATATTTTTCAATTGTTTTTCATCTGAAATTCAAATCATCTGGGGATTCTATATTTTATTTGTCAACCCTACTAGAAAAAGTATCGACTAGAAGATATTTGGGAATATGGAAGATAAGACAGTCGTTCAACAACTTTTCAGAAAGAAGAATGGATATATCAAAATACAGGTCTAATACATTAGCCCATGGGTTAACATTTTTCTGGGCCAAAGCACATTACGCATGAAAGAAATGACAGTTCCCTGAACTAAGGATGAGGTAGCTGTTCTCTTCCCAGTTCTCTGGAGGTAAATGCAGTGCTTTCTATAAATTATGTTGCCTTACTTGCTGGAGATACAAAGACCCACATATCACATCCATTTCATCTCCTGGGTTTTATAACCTTTATTACTGAGAGCCATTGGCCTGATCTTTATTTGGTTTTGACTACAGACTTCATTTTGATCAGTGTTTTTATGTATGCATAAGCTTTGTTTTGAAGGACTTCTAAGACTTACAAACTAAATAGGATTCCTGATTTTCTCTGTGTAGCTGTGTCATTTACATTTTATAATGTTGACAGATAAGAAAATGAACAAAAAGGGCAAGTTTTCAAAAAATTCAATGAACCTAGTAGCTTTAGACATTTAAGTTAATAAGAATGGGGCTCAAAATGTCACCCCAGCTAGAAATGAAATGACAAGGGCTATTCAGCCTCATGCTTACAAACTTATACCTATTTTCTAAATTTAAGAGCAAGACCCCGCCTCTCACCTCCACGTTCTCATTGGTAAACTGGTATACAGTAGAGAAAGAATGTCAAAGCTCTGTACAGTCCATGGCATGTATGGGTTTCTCTGAAATATCTGCAATCACATGAGTTAGTGAGGCAGACCCTAAGGTGGCTTGTTGCAACAATCTATATAGAGAACTCAAGTTTCATGCCTCAGAGACTGACAAAGCAATCCACCAATGGTCTGAAGAATGAGGTGCCGAACTGGAACTAAATTTCCCTGAATCCCTAGCAGCATGGATGAGTCAACTGTGTCCCCTCTAGTAAAGACCTCGGAAGATCTCTATCCTTGAGGGGTTTTTTTTTACTGTATGATCCCATTTATGTAACATTTTCAAAATGACAAAATTACAGAAATAAGAGGACACATGAATGGTTGCCAGGGGTTAGGATGGTGAGGGGGAGGAAAGTTATCCTTCAGTTTTTGATTTTCACAATTGAATCATCATCTGCCCTGTTTTGAAGAGGCACTTTTACTTATAAATGGTATTAACGCTTGGGTTTTGTGTTCAAAGCCACAAAAATACCCTGTCAATTTTCTTTCATTTATCATAGCCAAAGGTTGAAAATATTTTACCTTATGAATATTTTTTGTCTTCCCCCCCAACCCATGGACCTCATATTTACATATGGATAGAGATAGATAGATAGATACACACACACACGCATATGTGTTTTATATATATATATATATATAAACTCTGAACTATATATCCAAAATATGTTTTAAATCGACTTTAAATCCAGTAAAGAAAGTCTCTGTCCCAAATTATCCCTGATTTGTGGTGATGTCACACGCTACACTAATCATTTTCAAATGATTTTGCTAAAATTTCTAAAATGATGCAGACCCTAATCTCATTTTGGGAATACCCTCCCTCTTCAAGGATCCAGAACTCACAGGAGAAGAGTAAATTTGTCACATTTTTGTTTGCCTCATTTGGTCGTTGTTTGCCTAGTAAGCTGCAAGTTGCTAGCAAGACTGCAAGGCTTTCCCTGGGCACCGTAGGTGCTCAATGAATAATTAATCATCAAATGAAGCTGCATCAGTTACCAGGAGGTTAGCCACCAGGCATCAACTGCTATCCTATGCTGGTCTGAGAGGAAAATAACAGACTGACATGAAATCGGGTGACTCCTAATGAAATTAGGAGCTTCCTTTAAAGAAAACAGGTCTGCTGTTGGAAGCATTCAATAACAATAATAATAATAGGAGAAAAAACATAATATCAGCATTTTTTTCAACTTTTCTAAAACTGAGTTGATAAAACCCACATACTTGTCATTCATGAATGCATTTTCAGACTTTATCACTTTCTCAACTTCCTTGATGCTCTTTTGGCAGTTTTATCCTTTCTTCCCCAACTGTAGAACCTTACAGTGCTGTAGCAGCTTTGAGTTACTGGGTCTTCCTGAGACATTGATAATTTCCGCCTAATATATTGAAGTGCTTTTGACTAGAAAAGGAAAATTGTGATGTGTCATCATCTTGTCTTTAAGCGATTTCATTTGCAAAATTCTCTTGGTGTACAACTTACTCTGATATTAAGTCAGACAACTTGAATACCACATTACAACCTGGAAAATCCTAAGATATTCTAAATTACAGCAGGGAGATCAAATAAAGGATACACATTTTTGCTAGTCTGTGAATAGGTCTGGAAGGAGGGAGAGGGAGGCAAACATAGAGAAATAATATAAGTGAGAAATTGTGTTCCTTGAATAAAATTGACATATTGGGCTTACTGTTGAAACTTAAAACGGACTGGAGATAAGAAAAGGCCAGGCAAAGGAAGACTGAAATCAGATAAGTCTCTTTATCACATAACCAGAAAATGTGGAAAGACAGAGGCAGAGATATTATTAAAAGAATATCGAAGAGTTGTCTGAAACATTTTATTACCCCAAAACTTTTGATTCTTTTGAGTACTTGGGTAGTCAATTGTATGAGTCACATCATGTCACCTGATATTCAGTGTCACAATCAGGCAGATTTTAATTTCCATTCAGGAAAAAAGAAGAATAAAATCTATATGAGCCATTCAAAATTGTCTTCTCCTTTGATATATTTTTCTCCACCTCCCACTTTCAATACCCTCTCCCCATCTTTCTTCTTTTTCATGTTTACTTTTCTGAGGTGTCTTTTCTGTGGAAAGTCTGAAGGCAGGACCCTGGCTTTGGGATCCTTGACCTCTGAGTGTGCTGCTCCACTCTCTGTAACTCCTGGATTTCAACTGAAATCTTTTTCATCTTCTACTCCTTTTGTTCACAGTCCAGGCTAATATGCAGAGAAATGCTTGAATATGAGATTTCTCGTTCAGTTTTTACATTAAACTCAAAACTTTGTAGAAGTCATTTGAAACTTGCTCTTCATTGTCCCCATGACCCACAGTATTAACCAAACCAAAGGCAGATGAGGAACCGGTGAGATAAGCAGAGATTTTTCCTTAGAAATAATTTGTAAGAGCATTTGTCTCTCTCTTCCTCTTACCAAATATCTATCTTTAGAGAGTCTTAGAATTCACACATTATTTTCTTTAAGTAAGTGATAACAATATTATTATAAATTTAGGGCATATTGATATCTTTAAGTATAAAATAAACATTATCTTACTGAAGCAAGGGTTTAGAAGAGATGACCCCAACTTCTCTTTCTTTTCTTTTTTTTTTTTTGATTACCTGCTTGCAAGCTAGATTTTAATCCAAAGGTAACAGGAGTGCATTGACAGTTTTTTTTTTTTTTTTTTTTTTTTTGTGGTATGCGGGCCTCTCACTGTTGTGGCCTCTCCCGTTGCAGAGCGCTCCGGACGCGCAGGCTCAGCGGCCATGGCTCACGGGCCCAGCCATTCCGCAGCATGTGGGATCTTCCCGGACCGGGGCACGAACCCGCGTCCCCTGAATTGGCAGGCGGACTCTCAACCACTTTTTACAACTTTATCGAGATGAAATTGATATACAACCCACTGACCTATTTAAAATGTACAATTTGCTGAGTGTTTACATATGAATACATCCACGAAAGCATCACCACAATCAAGATAATGAATATTTCCATTATCCCTAAACTTTTCTCATGCTCCTTCTTAATCCATCTCCTTCCACCCCTGCCTCCCGGCAATCACCGGTCAGCTTTCTGTCACTATAGGTGAGTTTGCATCTACTAGAGTTTTTGAGAGTCATCCATATTGCTGCAGGAATCAATAGTTTGTTGTTTATTTTTATCACAGGGTATTATTGTTTATCCTTTCACCTGTTCCTGGACATTTGGATTGATTCCAGTTTCTATTACAAATAAATTTCTGTGAACATTCATATGCAAACCTTTGGGTAGACATATACCTTCATGGGTGTGTAGTGGTTTCTTATTGTGGTTTTAAATGGAAACGCCCTGGTAACTAATGATGCGGAGCATCTTTTCATGTGCTCATTGGCCATTCTTCTGTTTTCTTTTATGACCAACTTCTCTCTTTTTTATGAGCTTTATTGAGGTTCAGTTTACTATAACATTCACACATTTAAAGTATACAACACAAGGATTTTTGGTATAGTCACAGTTGTGTGACCATCACCACAGTCAACCTTAGAATATTTTCATCAACCCCCAAATAAGTGAAATATTCTTCAGCTATAACATTCCAACCTTCCCCACCTCCAGCCCCACCACAAGGCAACCACTTATCTACTTTCTAACTATATTTGCCTATTCTGGACATTTCATGGAGATCGGATCCTATAATACATGGTCTTTTGTGACTGATTTCTTTCACTCAGCTGATGTTTTTATGGTTCATCCATGTTGAAGCACACATCAGTCTTTCATTGTTTTTCATTTGTTAAACTGAGATAAAAATCCACATAACATAAAATTAACCATATTAAAGTGTTCAATTCAGTGTCCCTTAGTATATTCACAATGTTGTACAACCATCAATACTCTCTAATTCCAGAACATTTCCATCACTCCAAAAAGAAACTCCTTGCCCTTTAGCAGTCACTCCCCAATCCCCTCAACCCCCAGTTTCTGATAACCACTAGCCTGCTTTCTGTCTGCATGGATTTGCCTATTTTGGATATTTCATATAAATGGAACAAGCATATATGGATTTTTCTATCTCTCCCTTCTTTTACTCAGCCTAATGTTTTCCAGGTTCATGCATGTGGCAGCATGTATCAGTACTTCACGCCTTTTTATAGCCAAATAATATTCCATTGTAGATAAATCACATTTGTTTATCCATTCAGCCAATAATGGACACTTGGGTAGTTTGCACTTTTTGGTTATTATGAATACTGCTGCTATGGACATTCATGTACAAGGTTTTGTTTGGACACCTTATTTTCAGCTTTACTGAAGTATAACTGACAAATAGAATTGTAAGATATTTAAAGTGCACATCATGATTATTTGATACACATATGAATTGCGAAAGGATTCCTCCTATCTAGTTAATTAATATATCCATCACTTCACATACTTATCTTTTTGTGTGTGTGAGAACATCTAAGTTTTAGTCTCTTAAATTACTGTTCAACAATTTCACAATACAGTGTTGACTATCAACTACAGTCATCATGTAATTCATTAGCTCCTCATACCTTGTTCATCTTACGTTTGAAAGTTTGTACCCCTTTACCAAATTCCCTCTATTTCCCCCACAAACTAGTCCCTGTGAACTGCTTTGCTACCCTCTGTTTCTGTGATTTTTAATATTTATTTAGATTCCACAAAAGTGAGACCATGGACTACTTGTCTTTCTCTGTCTGGCTTATTTATTTGGCATAATGCCCTCCAGGTCCACTGACACTGTCTCAAACAAAATGATTTACTTTTCTCTCATGGTTGAATAATATTCCATTATATATATATATATATATATATATGTTCATTCATCCATTGTTGAACTGTTGAACAGTTAGGTTGCTTCTATTGTGAATAATGCCACAATGAATATGGGGGTGCAGGTATTTCTTCAATATCCTGATATCCTGTTTTCATTTCCTTTGGATATATACCCAGAAGTGGGGTTGCTAGATAATATGGTAGTTCTATTTTAAATTTTTTGAGAAACTGCCATACTGTTTTCCATAGTGGTTGCACCAATTTGCATCCCTACCAACAGTGCACAAGTGTTCCCTTTTCTCCAAATCCTTGCCAGCTCTGCTTATCAGCTGTCTATTTGATGACAGGCCTTCTAACAGGTGTGAGGTGATATCTCATTATGGTTTTGATTTGCATTATTAGTGATGTTGAGCATTTTTCATGAAGCTGTCGCCCATTTGTATGTCTTCTTTAGAAAAACGTCTATTCACTTCTTTTACTCATCTTTTAATTGGATTGATTTTTGGTTGCTATTGAGTTGTGTGAGTTCTTAATATATTTTGGATATTACCCACCTATCAGATAAATGATTTGCAAATATTTTCTCCCTTTCTGTAGGTTGTCTTTTCATTTTGTTGATGGTATATCCTTTGATGTACAGAAGCTTTTTAGTTTGATGTAATACCACATGTTGATTTTTGCTTTTGTTGCCTTTGCTTTAGGTGTAAAAAGAAAAAAAAAAATCATTGCCAACACCAAAGCCAAGGTGCTTATCCCCTATTTTTTTCTAGAAGTTTTATAGTTTCAGGTCTTAAATTTAAGTCGTTAATCCAGTTTGATTTGAGTTTTCAGTATAGTGTAATAAAGGGGTACAGTTGCATTCTTTTGTACTTGTCTATCCAGCTTTCCCAACACCATTTATTTAAGGACTATCCTTTCCTCACTGTATATTCTCGCTTCCTTTGTTGTAAATTAATTGACAATATATGTGTATTTCTGAGGCCTTGATTCTGTTCCATTGATCTATGGGTCTGTTTTTATGCAATATCATACTGTCTTGATTACTATAGTGTTGAAATTTAATTTAAAAATAGAGTGATGTCTCCAGCTTTGTTCTTCTTTCTTAGGATCGCTTTGGCTCTTTGGGGTCTTTTGTGGCTGCATACAAATTTTAGAATTGTTTTTTTTTTCTTTTTCTGTGAAAAATAGCTTTGGAATTTTTATAGAGATTGCATTCAATCTGTAGATTGTTTTAGTTAATATGGACATTTTAACATTAATTCTTCCAACCTGTTAGCATGGAATATGCTCCCATTTGTTTGTGTCTCCTTCAATTTCTTTCCCCAATGTCTTATAGTTTTCAATGTACAGGTCTTTCACCTCTTCGGTTACATTTATTGCTAAGCATTTTGTTTTTGATGCAATTGCAAATGGGTTTTTTTTAAATATCTCTTTCTGATAGTTCATTCTTACTGTGTATAAACAACTGATTTTTGTATATTGATTTTGTATCCTATAACTTTAGCGAATTCATTTATTAATTGTTTTTGGTGGAGTTTTAGGGATATATATATATATAACATTATGTCATCTGCAAATAGAGACAGTTTTACTTCTTTCTGATTTGGATGAATCTTATTTATATTTCTTGCCTAATTGCTCTATCTAGGACTTCTAATACTATGTTGATTAAAAGTGCTGAGAGTGGGTATCCTTGTCTTCTTCCTGATCTTAGAGGAAAAACGCTCAGTTTTTTACCACTGAATATGTTAGCTGTGGATTGAATGAATATGGGGGTGCAGGCATAAAAATATGGCTTTTATTAAATTGAGGTTAATTTCTTCTATACCCAGTTTGTTAAGAGTTTTTATCATAAATGGATGTTGAAATTTGTCAAATTAACTTTCTGCATCTATTGAGATTGATCAATGATTTTTTCCTTCATTTTGTAAATCTGATGACTGACTGATTTGCAGACTTTGAACTATCCTTGCATCCCTGGAATAAATCCCACTGGATCGTAGTAAATTATCCTTTTAATGTACTGTTGAATTCAGTCTGCCGATATTTTGTTGAGGATATTTGCATCTATGTTCATCAGGGATATTGACCTATAATATTCTTTCTTTGTAGCCTTCTTGGCTGATTTTAGTATCAGGGTAATGCTGGCCTCATAAAAGAAGTTTGGAAGTTTCCCTCCTCTTCCATTTTGGAAGAGTTTGAAAATAATTGGTATTAATTTTTCTTAAAATGTTTCATAGAATTCACCAGTGACTCCATCTTGTCTTGGCTTTTGTTTATTGAGATTTTTTTTGATTACTGTCTACATCTCTTTACTAGTAATCAGTCTGTTTGGATTTTCTGTTTCTTCATTATTTAGTCCTGATAGGTTGCATGTTTCTAGGAATTTATCCATTTCTTCTATGTAGTCCAATTTGTGGGCATATAATTGTTCATAGTAGTCTCTTATGACCCTTTGTGCTTATGTGCTCTCAGTTGTAATATATCCTCTTTCATTTCTGACTTTATTTGAGTCCTTTCTCTTTTATTCTTGGTAACTCTAGCAAAAGGTTGGTTTATTTTGTTCATTTTAAAAAATGCCTCCTAGTTTTACTGATCTTTTTATTGTCTATTTAATTTATATTTCATGTATTTCCACAATGACCTTTGTTATTTCCATCCTTCTACTAAATTGGGCATTATTATTATTTTTGCCTAGATCCTTGATGTGTAGAGTTAGGTTGTTTATTTGAGCTCTTATTTTTTTTCTTAATGTTGGCATTTATCATGTAAATATACTTCTTAGATTTGTTTTTGCTGCATATCATAAATTTTATTGTATTTCCATTTTTATTTACTTCAAGTTTTTTTTTAGTTTCTCTTTTCATATTCTTTGACCTATTGGTTGTTTAGTAGCATGTTGCTTAATCTCCACATATTAATTCATATTGTGAATTTTCCAGTTTTCTGTGTTTTTTTTTTCCTCCAGTTTTCTTATAACTGATTTCTAGTTTCATATCATGGTGGTTGGAAAAGTTGCTTAAATTCCAATCTTCTTAAATTTATCAAGATTTGTTTTGTGGCTTAACATATGATCTATTCTGGAGAAAGTTTTATGTGCACTTTAGAAGAATAGGTATTCTGCTGCAGTTGGATGGAATGTTCTGTAAATAAGTATCTGTTAAACCCATCTGATCTAACATATAGTTTAAAACCAATGTTTCCTTATTGATTTTCTGTTTCTATGATCTAACCATGTTGTTAACCACTTTGTCTCTATTATATAACAATTGAGGTATCAAAGTCTTCCTCACTGTTATTGCATTCTTGTCAATTTCTCTCTTAACTCACAACTCTCACGTTGTGCATTTTTTTCAGTCAACAGCCTGTTGTACAGTAAACTTTTTAAGGTTTAAAATTAGTTCATATCACTATTTAGAAAATTGGATTATTGAGTTTTGTCATCTCAATAAATTTAATTGTATGCATGTTAGCAGAGAAGTAACAAAAGTAAGGATGGAAAAGAAATAAAATTTTTATTGCTTTGGGACACTGCTGCTAATGACTAATTTCATGTTTACAACTGCAAATCTCTGCAACACTCCACCAGACATGGACTGCATTGAAATAAGGATGCTCCACTGAAATAAGGATCAATTTTGAATTGTTTTCCCTGAAAGTCTGGTATTTAGCTCTGGAAATGAGTTTGGTGAGATCAAGGGCTAAGCCTAGGTGAACTGTTTCTGTTTAATGCCATGTCAGACACTCATGTTCAGAGTGCTGGCCACCCTCTTTCTCTTCTCTCTCTTTCATCTTTCCTGTTTCTGCTCTTTTTCTGTCTTTCTCTGACTCTGACTTTCTCTGCCTTTCAGTCTCTGTTTCAGCCCCTTACCTTCTTGTGTTTCCTCTTTCTATGTCTCATTCTCCCAGTCTCTTTGCTTCCTCTCTCTCTCCATCCCTCTATTTTTTGTCCTCCTCTTCTTGACCCCTGAATCCACAGAAGCCACACAAATTCCATAGCTGTAGCTCTGCCTCTACATCGTAACTTTCAATATTTTATTAGGAAACCAAACTGAGAGCTGCCTAACGATCCCAGGAGAAGATTCTCCCAATTTAACATAACCTCTAAACAACATCTGAGAGGCAATTTCATAGGACCACAGTGGAGTGGGTACTGCAAAGCCATCGGTGCAGGGGCAGTTTAAAGGTAACATGCATTTTGGTTCCTCCTCTTTGCTTTTAGCACAGCCATGGGGTCCTGCAGGCATTTGCTCCTGGTACTGCTGGCTTCTCACTTTCATTTTTATTAAAAAACTCACAAGGAACATTAAGCAGCTCCCTGCTTAATTTCCCATAGAAAAGCAATAGTTTCAAGCAGCCCACTGGTGGAGGGATATTGAAATGCAAAATGCACAGCTGTGCCAAATGTATGCAGCAGAGAAAAAAGGGTTTCATAATATGACAGGTTAATACCATGGGTTTTTATTTCATTTGCCACTGAAACAGCTAATCAGAGAGAACTGGACTGGCAGAAGGAGAGGTGAAACTGGGTAGTTCTTAAGAGACAAAGGATATTGCTTGTCAACGTTCTATGGTTTTAATATTATGCTAGTGAAAAGCTGAAGAATCCACCAAAAGTTACCCCCCTGGAGAGACTTGCCCTGACCTGCCATCACTTATCTGAGCCATCTAGAAGTTCCTACACAGAGACCCCTAGTGAGCCATAGTTCCACCCAGCCACGTGCACAGGCCCTACCTCTCTCCCAACCCATGAAAACAAAATTATATTAAGGCAAAACTAGAACAGATCACACAAAGGAAATCTGTAAAGCTTTATATTAGTCTGAACACTTGACCTCTCTTTAGCTTTGGGTAAATGGACACATAGTAATGTGAATGATTACAGAAAAGAGAATGCCCTAAGCACAGATTTCATGAAATCCCTGTACAAGCCAAGCAACATGTCAGATGACCAGCTTAGCCTAGCCCAGCATTATAGGAAAACACTCTCTTAATTATATTTGTAACAGATGTAGCTCTTAAACCAATCCTACTTCCTTAGGCCAGGTTGCCACAATAACCCTTCCTTCTCTTTAGTTCATAATGTGTACATCCTAGTGAAAAGCCATATAATGAATAATGATGCTTTCAGATAGGAAACCTGGCAAAACCTCTCAAAGATATTTGAGATCTTAGGTAAAGGTGCAATTATGATGTTCATACCAGTCAGGTCTTTTTTTTCCTCCTAAAGAGCAAGGCTTTGTCAAGAGACAGGTCAAAAAATAACTATCAATGTCAGAACAAATATTGACAAATATGCTCTGAACTGTCTCTTTTGGAATTTTTCCCTTCACTTTAAATGAATTTTTCCTTGGCCCCTGGCCACATTCTAACATCACTATTCAAATCCTAGCATTCAATTTCTGAAGTCCAGATCCACTGTTGCCTAGTTGTCTTTAGAATACAACTATGAAGCTTTGACAGACGTATTCTAGTTTTCACACAGTAGAAGAAGGGTCAAAAGATTAAGGTGTGAAAGAGACCACAATCCATGTATCTGAAGAAAGCAAGGTACTAGAAGGATCCAAAGCAGTAGAAAGTTTGTCACAGAGTAAAGGAAGGAGACATTTTCCGTTCATTTGTTTACTTATAGCTCAGGGAACAATTTCCTTGCTTTCAAATTAAATCATTTTTACTCTGCTTCCCTAGACAAGCATCATGAAGGAATCATCTGAGGATCTGAATGATGTTTTCAACAATAAATTGAAGATGGCCACTTACCAATGACTACTTTCATACAGGTTCTTCCTCTGTTAGCTAAGGCAACAGAGGCTAGCTTTCCAAGATAGTAACAAAAATAAAATAAAGAAGAAGGAAAAGATAGGTAAAAGGAAAATATATCAGTAGAAAACACCATTAAAAGACTGATCTAAGGGGAAAGGCTATTATACTTCCAGAGGAGGGAGTAAATAGATCACTTGTAGTTTTGTTAAGGAGAAACATGATATATGAATGACTCTGAAGTGATGCTTCCATTTATTCTGGTGAAATGGAGGTATGTGTGTATCATGCAGCACCTGAACACTGAACCCAGAACACACATGGATATTTGCTGTCATTTGGTGAGTGTCTACTGCATGTCAGGTATCATATTAAGTGTTTTGTAAAAAAATGAAATTCAAAGTCTTGTTCAATGTTTGAGATGACTTAGGTCAATAAGAATAGCTGGGGAATATTTGAATGTTAAGCCTTATATCTAAAATATGGTTACTGCAAAGTTACAGCTCTTCCTACTTCAATTTTCTTCTCTCCTAGTCCTTGCTATTGTCCCTTTGTTACTGACTGTTCCTCCATCCCTTCATTTGTAACAACACATAATCCACATGCTGTTGAAAGTCCTCAGTCCAACTCCAGACAGCACAGTTAAGTCTTTTTCCCCAGCTTTATTGGGGTATAATTGATGAATAAAATTGAGAATTTATTTTAAGTTCGGAGTATAAAAAATAAAGGTTTACAAAGAAATGTATTCCCATGTCTCCCTTCATCTTCTACTTCCCCCTTTCTCCTTTTTGTCAATAAATGTTAACAGGCTGACGGTGCCGATTCACATGCCTAAAGTATTCATTTATTTCTGCTAAAGAGCTACAACAATGAATACTTCCAAAGCTCAGCTTGTGTCTTTAATTTAAATAATAAATGCTACGAAATAAATAAATCACATTCTGATTCACTTCAGGTTAAAATGGCTCCAGTAACACAGAGGTATATCTGGACACTCTCAAAGTTCCTCTCCATTTCTAAATACACTAAGACTGAAAATAGCTTTATCTCCTTGAACACAGGTAAAAGAATGTTCATGATTAAACCCTACAATTTATTAACTTTTAATTATGTTTGTCTCTGCAGATTGCCTTTTCCTTACGTTTTCAATGCCTGACTCTGAAGGCATCCTGTGTTTTACAGGCCAAAGTGTCTTTATAAACTTTCGTCAAGTGGGTTTTAGTTGTTCTCCTGACGAGAACGTATTCATCCAAAGAAAGCCAATAGGACAAGAGTAACTGAACTAGCAGGATTATAAGTGATTCCAGTTTGACAAAGTCAAAATAGAGAGCTTCTGTCACTGTACAGTCTGTATTTTAGTTTTATTTCTTCTGGCTTACCCTTATATATAAAAATGTAACATATAGGAAATAAGAGTCAGCATTTGGAAAAATCTAAAGTGATTGGCTTATTCTCTAAAGAAAAAATATTGCCCTGTATTGTTGGAAATGACACCAATAATGATAGGGAAGCATATAGTATGCATTTTGTTATAACAGAGAAGACTAAAGTAAACACTTTGAAAACTAAACAGAAGCAGAAAGCTTTATTACACTTTTCTTCCTAATATACTTTATTTTTTTTTGCTATATTCTCCCAAATCAAAATCTAAATCTTAGTTCAAAAGTACAGTTTGGGGGCTTCCCTGGTGGCGCAGTGGTTGAGAGTCTGCCTGCCGATGCAGGGGACACGGGTTCGTGCCCCAGTCCGGGAAGATCCCACATGCCGCAGAGCGGCTGGGCCCATGAGCCATGGCCGCTGAGCCTGCACGTCCGGAGCCTGTGCTCCGCAACGGGAGAGGCCACAACAGTGAGAGGCCCGCATACCGCAAAAAAAAAAAAAAAAAAGTACAGTTTGATTTTTGATACACCCATGCTTCATTTTGTCCACTGGACACTTTCTCCTGTTCGTACACTTTATTTTCTCCTTCCCCCTCTTTCCCTTTCTTTTCTTCTTCTTTTTTTGTAATTCTTTCAAGGTTGAGAGTTTTTCTAAGGGTGAATATCTGGGTACTCAGGTATAAGTTGGAGAGCATACCTTTTCATACATCAGCCTTTGGAGATTTCAGGATTGAGGTTCAGGTCAGAACCTGGAATTAATTGGAAAAGACAAAAGAAGCTCTTTGGCAGATAAACAATACTTGGAACACCCTGGAATGCACAATTTGGCCGAGCATCAAAGAAGTTATCAGTAGACTTGATGGACAGCTGTTGCTCAGTTCACTGTGGAAAAGAATCAAAGTGTGTAGTTTCACTGGTGAAGCTTATGAAAGGCCAGACTTCTCAACCAGGAGCTGATTGTTGAGGACCAACAGAACAGAGAGCAAGCCAACATGGTCTGAGTAGTTACACAGCTCCACTTCCTTTACATCAGAAAGTGTGTCCACCTTGAGGACCCTGGGAAAGCATTCAAACTGACCATAGGTAGTTTGAAAGGAACTGTCTATGACCTCCACAAATAGCAAACCCCGTGTGCTTGTTTCTATTTATGTTTTTATAGTAGTTTGCTGTTGTTGCCTTCTCTTTTAGAAATGTAAGAATTCTTCTCCAGATAACTTCTTCATTTATAATGTTTAACATTTTTGCTTTTTTTCTACTATGAAAGTACTGTGCATTCCTCATAAAAACATAGCAAATACCAATGAAAAACACAAAAAGATAAAAGAAAATAGACACAATGGGCTAACACATGAACACAGCCACTGTTAAAAATATTAGTTGATGTTTTGGCTCACTTTGATATGTTTTGGATAATTCTTCCCCAAAACATTGAGCTCTTTAAGTATTAGTTGACTTCATCTCAGGTGGAGAGTTCATTTTACTTGCATTTCAGAAAAAGGAGGGAGATGCACAAGGCAGGAATTTCTATAAACTATCCATAGCCTCCATTACCCCCCACATAATACAGAAAATAACTAAAGAGGAGCTATAGTTAGAGACAATGAAGGATTGCAGGTTTATTCAGCAGTGAAGAATAAGAGAACTAAAAGCAATGAAGATACATTGATTCAGAAGAAATATGGCTACCCATCCCACATTCCATGTTGCCTGCAGCTGTACTCAGCTTAGTTCACATGAAAGAGGTAGAAGCTAATAGTCATTTGTACCTCAAAAGCGTAAGTCTTTATAGTTCCAGAGGCATAAAACATCTCAATCACATAAGAAAGACGACTGCACTTCAATAGCTCTACAGAGTATTTGTGCAACATCTTCTGTCCCGGCAAACAAACAATAAAAGAGTTGTTGGTCCTAGGCTTGTGGGAGATTGGCAGGGAAGAGGGCACAGTTAAGATGGTATGAGGGATACATTCGAGCAACATATAATTATATTCATAAAATGTGTTCATTTGAGGCTTCAAAAATTTATTCATTTATACTTAGTGTGCTCTGTTTAAATATGTCTACTTCTTTCTCCACATTCACAAGATCTCTGCTCACATGTTATCTCCTCAGAGAATTGTTTCTTGAAATTCACAGCTTGCCACCACTAGGTACCCATCTACTATCATGTCACTTGATTTTAATTTCTTCATAGCACTTATCATTTGAAATTATCTCATTCAATTGTTTACTTTTCTCTCACCTTTCCATAATAGATTATAAACCTAATGAGATCAAGGTAGTTGTCATTGATCATTGTATTACTAAATATAGAGCTTAAAATATTGCCTAGAACACAGTAGGTGTTTGATAAATACTTTTACAATATAACTTTAAATAAATTTAAAAAAAGAAACAAATTTGGCACATGTCAGATCTATAGTTTCACTGATTATTTTGTCTTCTTTATCTCTGTACTGAAAGCCATGTGTTTCCCCACTGTGATAATGGATTTGACTTTTAGTTCTATTCATCTTTTTTTCTGTTTAAATATTAAAGGTATTTTATTATATGCATACAATTTAAGAATTGATATATCTTCTTTCTCTAACTTATGATGCTTCTTGCCCTAAAGTCTTTTTTTTTTTTAATTTTATATAGGAATACTAGCTTTATTTTGTTTTGGGTTATGTGAATATCTTTTCCCAACTTTTTTCTTTCAGCATTTTTATTTCAGATATCTCTTGTAAGAAGTTTTGTTTTATCTGTTATAGCATTTTTGTCATTTATTTGGAATTTTTAATCCATTACATTTAGTGTAATCAATGAATTATATGGTCTTAAGTCAACTGTCTCACTATATACTATCTATTTGTCATACTTTCTCCATTTTCTTATCATCATTTTTGCTTTCTTCTGATTAATTATACATTCTTATTATCTTATGTTTTTTCTATTAATGTGGTACTTTACATTCTCATTAGTTTTCATAGCTACATTATAAATTAAACATATTATTGATTTATTAATGGTTAATATAAATTAGTACATTTACCATTTCTAAGATAATGCAATAACCTTCAATAGCAACCTTCAAAGTTGCTATTATTGTTGTGGTGTTTGCCAGTATTTTTAAAATAAGTGCAAATGGCTAATCTCTTGATTTGTTATTACTTGTTCCTGAATCTTTGTTTCTTTCTGACTTTATTATCTTTCTCTTTAAAACATTTCTTTAATTCAAGCTTATGGCTGACAAATAGTATATTTTTTAGTGTCTTTGTTTTTCCATATTTTTTTTAACATCTTTATTGGAGTATAATTGTTTTACAATGGTGTGTTAGTTTCTGCTTTATAACAAAGTGAATCAGCTATACATATACATCATATACATATATCCCCATATCTCTTCCCTCTTGCGTCTCCCTCCCACCCTCCCTATCCCACCCCTCTAGGTGGTCACAAAGCACCAAGCTGATCTCCCTGTGCTATGCAGCTTCTTCCCACTAGCTATCTATTTTACGTTTGGTAGTATATATACGTCCATGCCACTCTCTCACTTCGTCCCAGCTTACTCTTCCCCTCCCTGTGCCCTCAAGTCCATTCTCTACATCTGCGTCTTTATTCCTGTCCTGCCCCTAGGTTCTTCAGAACCATTTTTTTTTTTTTTTAGATTCCATATATACGTGTTAGCATACGGTATTTGTTTTTCTCTTTCTGACTTACTTCACTCTGTATGATAGACTCTGGGTCCAACCACCTCACTACATATAACTCACTTTCGTTTCTTTTTATGGCTGAGTAATATTCCACTGTATATATGTGCTACATCTTCTTTATTCATTGATCTGTCGATGGACTCTTAGGTTGCTTCCATGTCCTGGCTATGGTAAATAGAGCTGCAATGAACATTGTGGTACATGGCTCTTTTTGAATTATGGTTTTCTCAGGGTATATGTCCAGTAGTGGGATTGCTGGGTCGTATGGTAGCTCTACTTTTAGTTTTTTAAGGAACCTCCATACTGTTCTCCATAGTGGCTCAATTTACATTCCCACCAACAGTGCAAGAGAGTTCTCTTTTCCCCACACCCTCTCCAGCATTTATTGTTTGTAGATTTTTTGATGATGGCCATTCTGACTGGTGTGAGGTGATATCTCATTGTAGTTTCAATTTGCATTTCTCTAATGATTAATGATGTTGAGCACTCTTTCATGTGTTTGTTGGCAATCAGAATTCTAGCTTGGTAGTTGCTTTCTTTAGCACTTAAAAAATATTATTCAGTTTTCCTCTAGATTCCCTTGTTTCTGTTGAAAAATTAGTTCCCGGTTTTACTATAGTTTCAATGATAGTAGACAGTGTATGTGTTTATGTGCATGTTTTATTATCCATTCCAACTGTTTTTAGGGTTTTCTTGTTTCTTTGTTTTTTAGCAGCTTTATTATATGTCTAAATATGATCTTTTTACTTATCTTCCTTGGGGGTTGAATCATTTTTTGAATCTCTGATGATGTGTTTCACTATTTTGGGAAAATTCTGGGACATTATATCTTCATATATTACTTCTAATTATTTCCATATTTTCCTCTTGGGTCTCCAATTATGCATATGATAGAACTTTCCTGTCTGTGATTCATAGTCTATATTTCTATTCTTTTCTTCTTTCCTTCAGTCTGGACAATTTCTTCTGAACTATTTTCCAGTTTACTAATTTCCTCTTCAACTGAATTTAATCCTCCTTAAAACTCATGCTTCCTTGATGATTTAATTCACATATAATACATTTTAGTTCTAAATTTTCCATTTGGTTTTATTTTTATATTAAATTTCTACTTCTCTGCTGAAATTCTTCATCATGAATTCACTTTTTTTTTTTTTTGCGGTACGCGGGCCTCCCACTGTTGTGGCCTCTCCCGTTGCGGAGCAACAGGCTCCGGACGCGCAGGCTCAGCGGCCATAGCTCACGGGCGTAGCCGCTCCGCGGCATGTGGGATCTTCCCGGACCGGGGCACGAACCCGTGTCCCCTGCATCGGCAGGCGGACTCTCAACCACTGCGCCACCAGGGAAGCCCGAATTCACTTTTTTTAAACAAATTTCTCACAGTTATTTGAAAATATGTCTGCTAAAGCTAATATCTGCTTCTGTTATGTTCTTTTTCTTAACTTTTATTCAGTTCTTGTTTTTTGCAAAGTTAATTTTTTCTTATTGAATGCCAGACACTGTCCATAACTTTTTAAAATTAAATTCATAGATAATCTGAGGCCCTAAATGCTGTTACCTTCCTTCAAAGATAATTTGCTTTTGCTGGTGGATCATGGGATGAGTTGATTCAAACTTGAGTTTCTATCTTTGTGATGGCTGGTTATTTTTAGTTTCTTACTCCCAGGGTCTGGGAACCTAGAAAATTACAAATCTGGACTGTAAGTGTGAGGTATTTACTGGGATAGCTCTTCCTTAGAAGACCTCAACTCTAATTCTCTTGGTTCCAAGAGACAGTTGAAAGCATAAATCAACCAAACAAAACTAATATTTTTTTCTGTATTTCTATTTGTTTTCAGTGGGACAGTCACTTTGAATTGAGTTAACCCATCATTTCTTAAACAGTTATCTTACAAGAAATAAATTGTATAAGACTGAAACTAAAACTTTCTAAAAAAGAGCAAACATTAGCAATCTGGGTAATTTAGTTACCCAGAATGAAGCATACCTCTGTGTTTCAGAAGATCAAGTTCTTACTTCTTTCTGTGTGTGTACGGATTTGAAGAAAAATACACTCAATTCGTGTGAACTTTGTACATTACAAAATATTTTTCATAAGAAACTGTCTTATTACTTATAAAATTATGTGTGCCTATATGAAATGTGGAAAATATAATTAAGTACATTAGGTGCCTGCATTGTACCAGGACTTATTAGATTTTTCTGGGTTTTAACTTACCAATCAAGTACTGATTCTGCCTTTATCTTCAATAGGCAGCATTCATATCCTAAGCAGTCTACCCTTGTTTGCAGAATTCTGCTGATGGTGCTATTCAATGCATTAAGCATGTATAGTTTGTTAGAAGAAAAATCAATCCTGTCATCAAAGTATTACTGAGAATATATTTTTCTTAGTTGAAATGTACACAAGGGCATTTTGCAAAGGGGTTGCAAATGAGGTAGTTTGTCAATGGTAAAATTTGGGAAGTGGAATAGGGTGTGAGCAGGTAAGCAGGCAAGAAGTATTTAGAAAACATCTGTCCCTAAACCATCTTATTATTTTAAAGTTCTCTTTCATGTTTATGTCTTCTTTCCCACCTTTTCCTTTTCATACTATATGCAAAGACTACGGGTTAAAAATTATTCAAAAAGCACTTGTGTCAGACTTTCACAACACTCTTATATAGCTGGGAGATCAAAACAAAGACTTCATACACTTTTCAGATTCCAAATGTAGAGTAAAGCCTGGATAAAAAGGTTCTGTTTTTCTTTTTTTGGTTTCTTTTTTTTCCAACACCCACACAAAAATAATAATGGTGATGTAGCCATTGTTGAAACTTGTGTTCTGCATCTTTTAAATGAGCATTTTACTCAGAGGAAAGCAATGTGTTTCATTTTAACTAATTCATGACATAAAGTTTCCAGTTGAGTCATGGAAAGAGTGAAAGAGAGAAAGAGGAAAATGAGCCAGACAGTGAAACAGTGCTGAATGCACAGATAACAAGGAAATGGTTTCCTTGGCAACAACAGCACTTTGGAAGATTTCAGACAAAAGTACAACTGGGTACAAAATATTTGATTAAAATTTATTGCAGGAGAAGGAAATTATGCAAATTTAAAGGTACCAGAACATGCACTGTAAATCTGAATATGATTGCTAAAAATTGATATCTATAATTTGTCCAACTGAGATTATTCTCTCTGTTTTGGTATAAAGTAGCATTTGGAAGGCCATGCCAATCTAGCAAAGAAAGGTTTAAAGTATCCAAAGGATACTTATGCTTGATTTGTGACCTAAGAATCAAAATCCATTGACAAAAGCAACAAAATACATATCTAAAATGGCAAATTCAGACACCTGTTGGGAGAGTCCTAATATCTCCTTTAAACCCTATTTCTTCAGAGAAGGATAATATTGTCTTATTCATTCTCAACCAACAAGAATAAGAATTATTATGAGTCATGTTCTGTACACTTGAAATTAATCTATATGTAGCATTTAGCTTTCAAAGCTAACAGGGACTATAGATAATCATGATGATAATCTATTATATACAATCTGGAAAAACAGAGTCAACTGGTCACTCTGATGAAGATATTCTCCTACATATAAGGCTGACAACCTAGTAATCCACCTTCTTGAGCAACGTCCTGCATATTATATACCACAGGGAAACAGAGAATGGAGGGTTGTTGGATCTCTAAAATGTTGTCAATTCTGGGAGAAAAATTTCAAATTTCTTAGGCTAAAATGAATTATCACAACATTTAAAAACCCTGTTTCACATGCTTACTTGTGCACAAAATAATCTTTATTATCATAATATAGTTTTATAAAGATGATCCTCGTGTTCTAAGACACCTACAGGTAAGGAAACTGCACCACTCATTTCTCAGTTACTTCACCTTACCTACTGGGGATAATCATAGGAAGTAGTGAATGATCTCTAATTCATTTTTATCTGTGATTACCACTTAAGTTTTCTGAGAACTCAGCATGCCTAAGATGTTAACTCGTTATACGAGGAACTTGAAAGTAAGGGAATTATTTTAGTTTTCTAATGTACAACGTACACTTAGAGATTTTTGCTGAAGAGATGTAGGAAAGCAGAAAGCATTTCTATTCACTAAGTTTGTCCTTAGCTACAGCTAATATTAAAGAATTTAAATAAAAAAAAATATATGCCTATACTTAATTTTTAATTTTGGCTATCCAAGAAAAAAATACACCAGGTCAAAATTTTAGCAAAAGGTCTGGTTCTGACTAAATTAAATGATTTATTCATACTTAATAATGATGGGTAATTTCTAATGAGTAGAAAGCCGGAAATAAAATTAAAATGTTCTACAGAACAGTATATGAGTATCCACATTTTTTTTCACTTACTTCTATTTCTGGTAAACTGTATTTAAAATACCACTGGTGAAAGGACAATGGAAAATCTAATTCCGTATATTTTATATTTGGCAAATAAAATGTCCTTCCCTTTGGCCCTGAACTTTCACCATTCATTTTTTGGTTTACACAAATTCCCACATTAAAAGACTACTATTTTAAGAGAGAAAAAGTCTATCCTTTTGTAGAATGCAAACCTTTTTTTTAAAAAAATTGATACAGTGCACAAATCATTATTACCAATGCTAATTGCCTTACCATTGAATATCTGTTGATTTTATGGAGATAATTACTAATGTGCATGCACATTTCCAGTAATTTTCAGCATGATGTCCTATTCATTTCATTAAAACTTTTTTTTAAAAAAAACCCTCTTTCCTGAAGGCCTACTATGGCCTTAATATTTGAATGGATTCTTAGAATCTGAAAAAATAAATCTAGAACAAGGACTTTGCTCTAAAAGCGATTATATACTCCCTAGAGGAAAAATATATGAATGCCCAATTACTTCTACATATTCTATTCTGTCACATCTCTGGGACTAGGTATAAGTTAATAGTCTATCTAGCTATCAAGGTCTATTTGATATTCCACTAACTCTATACCTGCTCTGATTCCCCCAACTAGATATAGACTCTTGCACTACATTTTTCACCATAGGGTTATTCTTGAACTGAATATCAATTCTAAGATGCGCACTTTTTTCACATTTATCATGTAAGAGCAATCATAATTTTAAATGGTAATAACTAATATATAGCCCTTATTACATGCCAGATATTTTCTAATTGATTTACATATGTTAACTCCTTTTATCCATACAACAGCCTTGTATGACAAACTTTCTTATTACACACGTTTTGCACATGAGGAAAGCTAAGTGTAGAAAAGTTCAGTCTTTCCTGATAGCCCATCTCTAGGGGGTGGTGCATCCAAAAGGTTTAGTTCCGAAACTCTGTCCATAGCCATTATATTACACTGCTCATTCTAAAATGAGGATATTTCTGACCATGAGGTAATGAGTTTATTAGTTGGCTTATTAGTTTATTAGTTGCCTTATATCAATGACATATCATACAATCATTGGCTTATTAGCCATGTGGAAATATGGTATAATTTTTTTATAACTAGGTTTTACCAAGTTTACACTTCCCTACTGGAAAAAATTTTATTTGAGGATTATCTGAATTATTCTAGAATATCTTACAGAATCAAACACAAGGTCTTCTTAGGTTAGTGTTTAATGAATATTTACCATACAGTGTATAAGAAACAGTTTATGTGAACTATATACTAGCACATATATAAAGCGCCAAAAGGGAAGTTTAATAATACGTGAATTTTGAGAAGTGATAACGAATTAGGGCTGAAGAAAGTGATAACAAATTAGGGCTGATATTCTTTAGGGAAATGTTTAGAAGAAATCATACTGAACTGGACATTGGATAATTAATTTTTTTTTTGAAGTATAGTTAACTTACAATGTTGTGTTAGTTTCAGCTGTACAGCAAAGTGAGGCAGTTATATATATATTTATTCTTCTTCAGATTCTTTTCCATTATAGGTTATTATAAGATATTGAATATAGTATCCTGTGCTATACAGTAGGTCTTTGTTGTTTATCTATGTTATATATAGTGTGTATCTGTTAATCCCAAACTCCTAATTTATCCCTCCCCTCCCCCCACTATCCCCTTTGGTAACCATAACTTTGTTTTCTACATCTCTGACTCTTTCTATTTGTAAGTAAATGTTTACTTGTATTATATTTTTTTAAGATTCCACATATAAGTGATATCATATGGTATTTGTCTTCCTCTGTCTGACTTACTTCACTTAATATGATAATCTCTAGGTCCATCCATGTTGTTGCAAATAGCATTATTTCATTTTTTATGGCCATTGTGTGTACGTGTGTATATATATATATACCACATCTTTTTTATCCATTCATCTGTTGATGGACATAGGTTGTTTCCATGTCTTGGCTATTGTAAATAGTACTGCTATGACTATTGTGGTGCATGTATCTTTTTGAATTAGAGTTTTCTCCCAGGAGTGGAATTGCAGGGTCATATGGTAACTCTATTTTTAGTTTTTTAAGGAACCCCCATACTGTGCTCCATAGTAGTTGTACCAATTTATATTCCCAGCAATAGTGTAAGAGGGTTCCCTTTTCTCCACACCCTCTCCAGCATTTTTTATTTGTAGACTTTTTCATGACGGCCATTCTGACTGGTGTGATGTGATACTTCATTGTAGTTTTGATTTGCATTTCTCTAATAATTAGTGATATTTAGCATATTTTCATGTGCCTGTTTGCCATCTGTATGTCTTCTTTGAAGAAATGTCTATTGAGGTCTTCTTCCCTTTTTTTTGATTGGGTTGTTTGTCTTTTTGATATTAGCTGTATGAGCTGTTTGTGTATTTTGGAAATTAATCCCTTGTCAGTAACATAATTTGCAAATATTTTCTCCCAGTCTAGGTTGTCTTTTCTTTTTGCTTATGGCTTCCTTTGCTGTGAAAAAGCTTTTCAGTTTAATTAGGTCCCATTTGTTTATTATTTTTTTTTATTTCCATTACTCTTGGAGACAGATCCAAAAAAATATTGTTATGATTCATGTCAAAGAGTATTCTGCCTATGCATTTCTCTAGGTGTTTTATAGTAAGTACCCAGTCTTACATTTAGATCTTTAATCATTTTGAGTTTATTTTTGTATATGGTGTCAGAGAATGTTCTAATTTCATTCTTTTACATATAGTTGTTCAGTTTTCCCAGTACCACTTATCAAAGAGACTTTTCCCCATTGTATATTCTTGCCTTTTTTATTGTAGATTAATTGGCCATAAGTGCCTGGGTTTACTTCTGGTCTTTCTATCTTGTTCCATTGATCTATATGCCTGTTTTTTGTACCAGTACCATACTGTTTTGATTACTGTAGCTTTGTAGTTCATTTCTAGCCTCATAGCGTTGTGGTCAGAAAAGATGTTTGATATGATTTCAGTTTTCTTAAACTTACCAAGGCTTGCTTTGTGGCTCAGCATGTGATCTATCCTGGAGAATGTTCCACCTGAACTTGAAAAGAATGTACATTCTGCTGCTTTCAGATGGAATGCTCTATAAATATCAGTTAAGTCCATCTGATCTAATGTGTAGTGTCATTTTAGGCCTGTGTTTCCTTATTGATTATTTGTCTGGATGATCTGTCCATTGATGTAAGTGGGGTGTTAAAGTCCCCCACTATTATTGGGTTGCTGTCAATTTCTCCTTTTATGTCTGTTAACACTTGCCTTATATATTGAGGTGCTTCTATGTTGGGTGCATATATATTTACAATTGTTATATCTTCTTGGATTGATCCTTTGATCATTATATAGTGTTCTTCCTTGTCTCATATAACAGTCTTTTTTTTTTTTAAGTCTATTTTGTCTGATATAAATATTGCTACTCTGGCTTTCTTTTGATTTCCATTTGTGTGGAATACCTTCTTCCATCTGCTTACTTTCAATCTGTATGTGTCTCTAGATCTGAAGTGAGTCTCTTATAGGCAGAATATATATGGGTCTTGTTTTTGTATCCATTCAGCCAGTCTATGTCTTTTGGTTGGAGCATTTAGTTCATTTACATTTAAGGTAATCATTGATATGTATGCTCCTACTGCCATTGTGTTAATTGTTTTGGAATTGTTTTTGTATGTTTTTTCCCCCCCTTTCTTCTTTTGTTTTCTTCTCTTGTGATTTGATGACTATCTTTAGTGCTATGTTTGGATTCCTTTTTTCTTTTTTGTGTGTATATCTATTATAGATTTTTGGCTTGTGGTTACCATGAGGTTTTTGTATAGCAAACTATATATAATTTGTTTGGTTTGAATAAGCAATTAGGATAAAAGAAGGCATTTTCCAAAGGGAGATATGTGTATGAAAAGGCTCAAAGGCAGGACTACATATTCAGGATAAAGTAACATGACAACTTAAGTAAAGTAACAGGTTCCCATCATGGAGATAAACTAAAGTATTTAGGCGAGGGTAAAGCCAGAGGGGTCACTGAAAGCCAGTTAAAGAGTTGAGACTCTGATAAAGCAGATAGGAGAGACTGATACAGAGTGGGTTTAAGATGACTAATTGAGCAGCACTTTGAAGGATCAGTAAGTTACAGAGAGAAGTAAAATCAAATACGTGGTGGGCTGATGGAAACCTGTGTGAAGATGGTGACTGTGATGGTGCAAAAGAAATGAAAGATTTAAAAAATAATAATAAAAAATTAAAAAGCTGACTGGCCTTGATGATAAAGTGGATGTAAATGGAGAAAGAAGAACCAAGAGCCAAATATAGTCCAGTCAGGAAGCAAGAATGCAGAGTAATAAAAGGCTAGCAACTCCCTGGGTTCAAATCTGAATCATACTAACTGGTATATTTTTTAGTAATTTTCTCTACTTTCATTAGCCTCAGTGCTTCAATTCTAACAAAAATGATACTTATTTTATCTGGTGGTTATCAAGACTGAGATGATACATATAAATTCCTTAAAATGGTGTCTCGCAGGTAGGGAGAATTCAACAACTATTAATATATAACTTAATATTAATTTATTACTATATTAATAAGTTAATAAAATTATTATTACCATTCTGCTGATTTGAGCCTAGGTGACCCCCCAAAAAAATGACAGGTAAAGGGGTATCTAAATGAAAACTGGTTAAGGGGAAAGAAAATATTCTAAATATTTTTATTGTTAAATAATTATTAAAGATCTTGGAAACTAGGCCAGGAGTTAGGACTAAGGAATAATAAGAGATCTGTCCATAAATCTTTTAAGTTGAACTTAAAGTGGTGCCTATTTATTTCTATAATGCCTCAGGAAGCAAAAGTTAAAAAAAAATCTAAAATTCTATAAGACAAACTGGTTTCTGCATTTAGTATGTTATCTCAAATCTGGTTGGTTGTTGCTGAGACTAGTAACTGATGATAATATAAAATTTGGAAAAAGAGTGTATGATCTTAGAAACCAAGGGCATTTCAGAATATTTACATCAATAAAACACAGGAGACAAAAATTATAAGAAATATTCACTAGATTATAAACTCCATACAGGCTGAGACTCTATCTTGTTCTATTCACAACTAGATACCCAACAAGTCTTGCATTCAACAAGCAGACTTTGAGTGAATAAAATATTTTTAGTTAATAAAAATTTAACTACGGCTTATAAAGAGATTACTCATGTCTGCCATCTGTAAGAGGTGACACCAAGAATTGACTCTATATCTGTCTGATTCAAAAGCTTATTTTGTCTTCCATACATGTCAGTAACTGAGTCTAATGTTTGGTGAGATCCCAGTGCTTTTAATGGTGCACAGGAGAATATGATTAATTGATAAGGTTAATTTTCAGGTTTTATTCACTAACTAGAATGTGTTTTTGGGTTTTGAGAAGTAGTATCAAATTTTTTGATGAGAATTTAGTATTTCTATGGGCCTTAAATTATGCTATAGAAATGCTAATAGTATAGGTATTAAGATATATTTTGAAATCTGAATTCTCCAACTAGAGGAATTTTACCTATATCTGAACTATACTGTCCCCTAACCTCTTACTTTTATGTAATTAATTTTAAATATTTTTGGAAGATACAGGATACTGTTTGCCCTATATTAAATTCAGAGGTACTTCCTATTAGTTTTTAAGATAAATAAAACTGTCTGAAATTCAGTCTCAATGAAACCCTCTACTCAAGGGCTTCTTGAAAGTGACCCCATTTATAATATGCCCTTCTGGAAATCAAAGGCAACCTCTGAATGGCATAAAGCTTCAGAAATATTGTTAAAGGTTTCCTTGTCATTGTTAAATAAATATTGGTAGCCATCAGAATTTTCCAAGGAATCTTTATACAATTAATATGAATAAAGTATAAGTAATTCAGTCCTAACTACACATTGGATTGAAGAATGTCTCAAAGATAGTATAGGTAAAATAAGTGGTTTCATTTATTTTTATATTTATTAGTTTTCCAAAACCAGTGTAAAAAAGTGGATTTGTATTAGTTTTCAGGATCAACAGTAATGTTATGGCTTCTCAGTTGGTTCCACAATTTCTTCCATGTCTAACCCGATGCTGAATAAACTACATGTTTTAAATACATCAATATATAAATCTCACTTTTCAAAAAAATGTTATACCTTTTATCTACAGTCTTTGGTATTAGCTTAATGACCCTTCTTTTTTTTTTTTTTTTTTTTTTTTTTTTGCGGTACGCGGGCCTCTCATTGTTGTGGCCTCTCCCGTTGTGGAGCACAGGCTCCGGATGCACAAGCTCAGCAGCCATGGCTCACGGGCCCAGCTGCTCCGCGGCATGTGGGATCTTCCCGGACGGGGGCAAGAACCCGTGTCCCCTGCATCAGCAGGTGGATTCTCAACCACTGTGTCACCAGGGAAGCCCGACCTTTCGTTTTATATAAGTTCATTTTCAGGATCATTCTACCGAGTAAAAGCCAAAATAGACATGACATGAAACCACCTTTTATGCTTTGACTATTAGCCAAGTGTTAAGGTTTAGTTTTGTTTTATTTGTTTTCTAAATTTTCCTTAATAACTCTTCTTTAAAGGAACACAGTGACAACTGACTGTGGACAGCACAATTCTTTTCTTAAAGGTATTCTTACTTATTGTTTCATTTCACATTATTTTATTGATAAATATACTAAGCATAAGGAACAACTTATCTTTGCAGTCTCATCAATTTAAAAGCTACATTTTATTTAATTAATAGGGAGAGTTTATGGGAAAAGCTTTTATCAATGGGCATTGGTTTAAGATATCTTGGCCTTTTGAGAGCTATGCAGTATAATAATTGGTCTAAGATCATGTTAGAGAGGCCAGGTCGCTTTATATTCTCCCCCAACTAATAGAGAAGTCAGGTGAGGTTGTTTCCTGACACAGCTACTATTTCACTATTTTGGCTGATATTGCTGACCCCAAGAAGTTATTTCCTGTATTACGTGGACCCAGCATATACAGTCATTGAGAAGCACAGTATAAATATAGAAAACAAACTGGTCTATTCATATCAGGACCTCAATTTACCATTAATTTTCCACTCTTGATTGCATGATAAATTATGTCTATCAAATCCATCATATTGTGATGTAAAAACAAGATAGGCAACTATGGTGTAGGGACCAGGGTAATTATTGTTCTGGGCTAGCGTTCTAGCCCAGGTTTTCACACAGTGAGCCTTTGGTTAAATAATTTTATGCAGTGATTCTCAATTTCCACTGCACACTGCAGTCACTGGAGAACCTTAAAACAAAACAAATCTGAATGCTGATGACTGGTCCCACTGCTAGAGTTTTATCCTTTTATGATTTTTTCAGGGTATTAAATAGTCCAGCTATAATCTTAATGCATTTGTTTTTGTTTTGCAAATAGATAGTAGCACATTTAATCTAAAATTGAAAAGTCAAGAATACTTATCTTAATCCATATAATTTTTAATAATAAAAACACACTTCCATTTTTAGGTGATTTTAAAGCTGTAGATATCATATATTTTCCTTATGAACATTTTTTCTCATTTCATTCTTTAATGAAGTCAATATTATCTAATCTAAAAAACAAATAGATAAAATCCAATCTTAAAGGTGATTCTTTTAGAGGATATAGATCCCTAATTCCTTAACCCTTTCATATAAAAATAAACTCCTAACTGAAGATATAAACACATTTTTCAAACATTACCCAAAAGTAAAAACAAAAAAGTTTTATTAGTTGTTTATTACATAATATACACCTTATTAATATCATTCTACTGAATTTCTTAGTCTTTAATATACAAGTTGCAATCAGGAGGAATTATCAATCTACAACCTCTTCCATTTGCAATCTAGTAGACAAGATATACCTTAATTATCTTACATATATTATTACTGTGTTTGACAGCTGAAGAGAGGATGGTCTTGGACCCCATGGATCTTAAAAACTAACGATTTCCAGAAAATAAAATAAAAATCTTTGATTAATCAGGTGGTTACTTCAATTTTATAAACAAGGGGTCAAATCTAAAGATTTCTAGTCTCAGAAAATAGAAATGATAGCAGAGGGAAACTGATGTATAAGGAATAGGAGAGAACAGCTCTCTAATTTAAATTCTTGTGCCTTTGAATCTCTGGCATGTAAAACTATGTATATCATCCTGACCTCATTATTTCTGTCTGTACTTTTTTCCCTCCCTATACCCAACTATAAGAATTTGCATAAAACATACATCTCAATCTGCCTTTGATGATTCCAAGCTCTCTTGAATTCCTACTAAGTTTACATATAAATCAATAAAGTTGACCAAGGAAGACAAATCAAGGATCATATTTTCACAGTTTATGCCAAGGGAATTAGAGTTGAAAATCAAACATATAGGGTTGAATTAATGGGGCAGTCAGAAGCTATGAAAATCTCCAATGTGGAAGAAGGAGCTGAATAGAGACACATTCCATTTTCACCTCATGGAGACGTTTAGGACCCTCTGTAGAAGAAAATGTCTGCCTCTTTGCTACTTGTCCATAATTTTTGTCCTTTTTGTCTCCCAGGTTCCTTGTGTCAGTTACTACCAGGTTCATTGTATCAGGCTTTTTTAAAAATTATATTTCATGCAATCATAATTTGAGACTGAGCAAGACCTCCAGAGTCTCAATCTTATTTCTCCTTCTTCTCCAGCAGGATTCTTTCCTCACAATCATAGGCTACAAAGAATGTTCAGAGTATTTCAGTGAAGTGACTCAAATATATCAGCATCAGATATTCTGTCTTCCCTTATTTCTATTGTCTTTAACAGAAAAATGTCATACTTTTTCTCTTCTTGAGAATCTACCTATGTTTTGATATTTATTTTGTGCCACATGAACTCACGGATTTATTTCTTGACTGCATTGGAATCCATTGTTTTATTATTTTATTATCTTTATTTCATCTATTTGAATATATCTTTGCTTTCTACTTCATTTTTAATCAGTCTGCCTTTAGACTTTTCCTCCTTACATTGCCCACCAATAAAAATCTAGAAGGTTCTTTGTTTATTGCTATTTGAGGACCTAGAGATTACATTATTTTTTGTAATATAAAAGAATTTAATACAAAATATTAAATAATATAAAAGGATTTAAGCTGAAATTATCTATGTTATCTATTTCAAAATTCTATATCTTATATTTTGGTTCTGCTGTTTTCACTTCTTTTATCAGCTGAATTCAATTAGCACTTATTAACCCCTTAGTAATTGAAAACATTGTACTATAGGTTGAGAGCACAGAACAATTAACCCTCAGGAACTTTACAGTCATGGCCACAAATGTCAATATGCCGCAAGCATCCATCAATTTACTTTGATTTAAAATGGCTTTTGCTAGTTACTCAGATACACTAACGGTTAACAGTTCGCTTTGGTGAACTAAATGTGAATAGTTATTATCCTGTAAGCGTTGCTCCTGAGGTGAGAGAAAATGTGAGCTCTTATCACAGATACATTCACCACCCTTGCCCACAACCTTCTGAAGACCTGACCCTATGCATATTTGAAAGATATTTTACCATCCCTTCTAGTAGATAAGAACTTAAATTTAATTACAGTAAGTCCAAAATTATTGCTTATGGGAAAGGAGTCACATACTAAATCCAGGTTTATAGATAACCATAAAATTGAAAAAGTTGGTACTTATATCAAACTTAGAACTGACTTTTCATACCAAGTTATTGAGCAGTCCATTTAGATTAAGGGAAAAATCAAAACATTTCACTTATGGATTGCTATCACCTTTTGAAGCTTGATGGCTTATTTCTTGGCCTGTTTCTTCTTCAAAAGCTGTTATAAAATAGCTTTGTTATAACATGTTTTAAATGTATAATTGGCCAAGATAATAAAAATACTTAAAGGCAATTCAGTTATTTTTCAAATGTACCATTCCTAATCTAACAGGAGTAAATAGCAGGAGTAAATAACATGAGTAAAATATAGTCAGTCCAAATTTCTATTGTTTTCTATCATATTAATTGTGAACATTACAATAAAGATCTATTTTGTCCTTATTTATATTATTAAAACTTTGTTTTGAATGTACCTTGTTATTTCTGTGGCATGAATTTGTTCACTTTCCAATGGATAGTAATATTTTGATGGAAAAAAAGCAAATAAGCAAAACCTAATACACACAATACTGAAATAAAATTATGTAATAAAAATCATTTTCCAGAACAGAAAGTAGGAGAAATGTTGAATTTTCCATCAAATGGCTTATTTGTATTTTCTATCTGCCTTTCGAAAACTAAATCTTCTTTTTATTATTGTTTCTATCTTTCCTTCTATTGTCAGTTTCTTTCCTCTTCATCTCAATCATCTTCATAGCAAACACTAATTTTGCTAATCATGTGCCAGACACTGTTCCTAGTGCTTTCATGCATTTTCTAATTTATTATTCATACCTACACAACAAGGTAGGTATTTTTATTACCCCCCCGCCATTGCACAGATTAGACAACTGAAGTTTACAGTTTTTCTTCCCACATCTTTACTTCCTAGAAACCCTCGGGCATCTTAGATGAATTTTGCTGAAGCTTTTCTTAAACAAAACAATTTACTTAGGATTTTAAATGCAAAGTTGTTAATAAGATATAAACACAACTTATACATCACTCTGTCCTTACTATTCACATATGAATTTCGTCCTCATCTGAAAAAATTTAAGAACTCAGTGTTTCAGCTCACTCAGAAAATGAGCAGACCAGACCCTCAACAGCATAAAAACTCATTGATGTTAATCAAATATATAAAAGTATCTCTGATACACCAAAATGTCAATGTATTAATTTGCAATGAAAAATTCAATTTCCTGAGATACACTGATATTCGTACTGACCAGTGTAAAGATAAGGACCATTAGTATCACTTAACAACACCAACTTCACTGTTCAGTCACCCTCTGAGTTTCATCCTAGGCACCCAGCTGCCCTCTTCCTGCTTCATATCTTATTAGCGTATTTCTTAAAATATCTCTATATCATCATCCCAATTTAGCTTTCATCCTGAAAGTAATTATTTATTTATTTATTTTCTCTCCTTTCTGAATCTCTTTTCCCATCAAGGTAAGACTTTGCTTCTATTTTTCTGTATTTGCTCTAACATCCCTTGTTTCTACTCTTAATGTTATCACTCTGCTAAAAATGTCACTATATCCTGTCTAGAGTGAAACAATAGTCTCTGAATTGGAAAATCCAATAAATTCTCTCGATTACCAGAAGATTAATTTTCTTAAAGTATAGCTCAAATAATATCATTTTTCTTCACAGGCTACCCCATTGCCTACTGAATTAATGAATAAATATTTTTTAAACCCATAGTTAAAAAGTCAAGAACATTCGATACTTCACTAATCTCCTTCATATGTAGTTCAAGGCTCTCTAAATTAACTCTACACTTTATTAATTTACACACTCAGTTCTTTTTCCTGGAATAATTTTCCTTCCCATTTCTTACCTACTAAAAATTTTATCAGTCTGTAAGGCCATTTAAAAGTCACCTCCTCCATGCAATCTTCCAGAACTTCAGTAGACTGATATCATTTATCCCTCCTCAGAATTCTCAGAGGACTGCATTTTTACCTTTCTTACCACATAATTATTCTTTCTCATAATAGAGATACTTGTATAATCACTTAGGTTTCTGGCATTCCACCAGATCTTAACTTCTAAAGATCAGGATTTTGGAAAACTAGCTGCTGGACAATCATCGACAGGAAGAAACTGGAACGCACCAAAAAAGATACCCCACATCCAAAGACAAAGGAGAAGCCACAATGAGATGGTAGGAGGGGCACAATCACAGTAAAATCAAATCCCATAACTGCTGGGTGGGTGACTCACGGACTGGAGAACACTTATACCGCAGAAGTCAACCAACTGGACTGAAGGTTCTGAGCCCCAGGGGGTCCGGCAACAGGAGGAGGAATTCCTAGAGAATTCCTAGAGAATCAGACTTTGAACTCTCGTGGGATCTGACTGCAGGACTTCGACAGGACTGGGAAAACAGAGACTCCATTCTTGGAGGGCACACACAAAGTACTGTGTGCATGGGTACCCAGGGGAAGGAGCAGTGACCGCAAGGGAGACTGAACCAGACCTACCTGCTAGTGCTGGAGGGTCTCCTGCAGAGGCAGGGGGTGGCTGTAACTCACCTTGGGGATAAGGACACTGGCAGCAAAAGCTCTGGGAAGTAGTCCTTGGTGAGAGCCCTCACAGAGTCCACCATTAGCCCTACAAAAGAGCCCAGGTAGGCTCCAGTTGGGTTGCCTCAGGCCAAACAAGAACAGGGAGGGAACCCAGCCTCACCCATCAGCAGTTAAGCAGATTAAAGTTTTACTGAGCTCTGCCCACCAGATCAACAGTCAGCTCTAACCAACATCAGTCCCTCCCATCAGAAAACTTACACAGCCTCTTAGATAGCCACATCCATCAGAGGACAGACAGCAGAAGCAAGAAGAACTACAATCCTGCAGCCTGTGGAACAAAAACCACATTCACAGAAAGATAGAAAAGATGAAAAGGCAGAGGGCTATGTACCAGAACAAGATAAAACCCCAGAGAAACAACTAAATGAAGTGGAGATAGGCAAACTTCCAGAAAAAGAATTCAGAATAATGATAGTTAAGATGATCCAGGACCTCTGAAAAAGAATGGAGGCAAAGATCGAGAAGATGCAAAAAATGCTTAACAAAGACCTGGAAGAATTAAAGGACAAAAAACAGAGATGAACAATACAATAACTGAAATGAACACTACACTAGAAGGAATCAATAGCAGAATAACTGAGGCAGAAGAACGGATAAGTGACCTGGAAGACAGAATGGGGGAGTTCACTGCTGCAGAACAGAATAAAGAAAAAAGAATGAAAAGAAATGAAGACAGCCTAAGAGACCTCTGGGACAACATTAAACACAACAACATTTGCATTATAGGGGTCCCAGAAAGAGAATAGAGAGAGAAAGGACCCAAGAAAATATTTGAAGAGATTATAGTCGAAAACTTCCCTAACATGGGAAAGGAAATAGCCACCTAAGTCCAAGAAGCGCAGAGAGTCCCAGGCAGGATAAACCCAAGGAGAAACACACCGAGACACATAGTAATCAAATTGGCAGAAATTAAAGCCAAAGAAAAATTGTTGAAAGCAGCAAGGGAAAAATGACAAATAACATACAAGGGAACTCCCATAAGGTTAACAGCAGATTTCTCAGCAGAAACTATACAAGCCACAAGGGAGTGGCATGATATACTTAAAGTGACGAAAGGGAAGAACCTACAACCAAGATTACTCTACCCAGCAAGGATCTCATTCAGATTCGATGGAGAAATCAAAAGCTTTACAGACAAGCAAAAGCTAAGAGAATTCATCACCACCAAACCAACCCTACAACAAATGCTAAAGGAACTTCTCTAAGTGGGAGACATAAGAGAAAAAAAGGACCTAAAAAAAGAAACCCGAAACAATTAAGAAAATGGTCATAGGAACAAACATACCGATAATTACCTTAAATGTGAATGGATTAAATGCTCCAACCAAAAGACACAGGCTTGCTGAATGATACAAAAACAAGACCCATCTATATGCTGCCTACAAGAGACCCACTTCAGATCTAGGGACACATACAGACTGAAAATGAGGGGATGGAAAAAGATATTCCATGCAAATGGAAATCAAAAGAAAGCTGGAGTAGCAATACTCATATCAGATAAAACTGAATTTACAATAAAGAATATTACAGGAGACAAGGAAGCACACTACAAAATGATCAAGGGATCAATCCAAGGAGAAGATATAACAATTATAAATATATATGCACCCAACATAGGAGCACCTCAATACATAAGGCAACTGCTAACAGCTATGAAAGAGGAAATCGACAGTAACACAGTAATAGTGGGGGACTTTAACACCTCACTTACACAAACGGACAGATCATCCAAAATGAAAATAAATAAGGAAGCAGAAGCTTTAAAGACACAACAGACCAGATAGATTTAATTCATATTTATAGGACATTCCATCCAAAAACAGCCGATTACACTTTCTTCTCAGGTGGGCATGGAACATTCTCCAGGATAGATCACATCTTGGGTCACAAATCAAGCCACAGAAAATTTAAGAAAATTGAAATCATATCAAGCATCTTTTCTGACCACAACACTATGAGATTAGAAATGAATTAGAGGGAAAAAAATGTAAAAAACACAAACACATGGAGGCTAAACAATACGCTACTAAATACCCAAGAGATCACTGAAGAAATCAAAGAGGAAATCAAAAAATACCTAGAGACACATGACAATGAAAACACGACAATCTAAAATCCATGGGATGCAGCAAAAGCAGTTCTAAGAGGGAAGTTTATAGCTATACAAGCCTACCTCAAGAAACAAGAAAAATCTCAAATAAACGATCTAAACTTACACCTAAAGGAACTAGAGAAAGAAGAACAAACAAAACCAAAAGTTAGCAGAAGGAAAGAAATCACAGAGATCAGGGCAGAAGTAAATGAAATAGAAACAAACAAAACAATAGCAAAGATCAATAAAACTAAAAGCTGGTTATTTGAGAAGATAAACAAAATTGATAAACTATTAGCCAGACTCATCAAGAAAAAGAGGGAGAGGACTCAAATCAATAGAATTAGAAATGAAAAAGGCGAAGTTACAACAGGCACCACAGAAATACAAAGCATCCTAAGAGACTACTACAAGCAACTCTATGCCAATAAAATGGACAACCTGGAGGAAATGGACAAATTTCTAGAAAGGTATAACCTTCCAAGACTGAACCAGGAAGAAATAGAAAATATGAACAGACCAATCACAAGTAATGAAATTGAAACTGTGATTAAAAATCTTCCAACAAACAAAAGTCCAGGACCAGATGGCTTCATAGGTGAATTCTATCAAACATTTAGGGAATAGCTAACACCCATCCGTCTCAAGCTCTTCCAAAAAATTGCAGAGGAAGGAACACTCCCAAACTCATTCTAGAGGCCACCATCACCCTGATACCAAACCCAGACAACGATACGACAAAAAAAGAAAATTACAGACCAATATCACTAATGAATATAGATGCAAAAATCCTCAACAAAATACTAGCAAACAGAATCCAACAACACATTAAAAGGATCATACACCATGATCAAGTGGGATTTACAACAGGGATGCAAGGATTCTTCAATATACGCAAATCAATCAATGTGATACACCATATTAACAAATTGAAGAATAAAAACCATATGATCATCTCAATAGATGCAGAAAAAGCTTTTGACAAAATTCAACACCCATTTATGATAAAAACTCTCCAGAAAGTGGGCACAGAGGGAACCTACCTCAACATAATAAAGGCCATATATGAAAAACCCACAGCATACGTCATTCTCAATGGTGAAAAACTGAAAGCATTTCCTCTAAGATCAGGAACAAGAGAAGGATGTCCACTCTCACCACTATTATTCAACATAATTTTGGTAGTCCTACCAACATAGTTTTGGAAGTCCTAGCCACGGCAATCAGAGAAGAAAGAGAAATAAAAGGAATCCAAATTACAAAAGAAGAAGTAAAACTGTCACTGTTTGCAGATGACAGGATACTATACATAGAGAATACTAAAAATGCCACCAGAAAACTACTAGAGCTAATCAATGAAATTGGTAAAGTTGCAGGATACAAAATTAATGCACAGAAATCTCTTGCATTCCTATACTAATGATGAAATATCTGAAAGAGAAATTAAGGAAATACTCCCATTTACCACTGCAACAAAAAGAATAAAATACCTAGGAATAAACCTACCTAGGGAGACAAAAGACCTGTATGCAGAAAACTATAAGACACTGATGAATGAAATTAAAGATGATACCAACAGATGGAGAGACATACCATGTTCTTGGATTGGAAGAATCAATATCGTGAAAATGACTATACTACCCGAAGCAAACTGCAGATTCAATGCAATCCCTATTAAATTACTAATGGCATTTTTTATGGAACTAGAACAAAAAATCTTAAAATTTGTATGGAAACACAAAAGACCCTGAATAGCCAAAGCAGCCTTGAGGGGAAAAAAACGGAGCTGGAGGAATCAGACTCCCTCACTTCAGACTATACTACAAAGCTACAGTAATCAAGACAACATGGTACTGTCACAAAAACAGAAACATAGATCAATGGAACAAGATAGAAAGCCCAGAGATAAACCCACACACCTACGGTCAACTAATCTATGACAAAGGAGGCAAGGATATACAATGGAGAAAAGACAGTCTTTTCAATAAGTGGTGCTGGGAAAACTGGACAGCTACATGTAAAAGAATGAAATTAGGACACTCCCTAATATCATACACAAAAATAAACTCAAAATGGATTAGAGACCAAAATGTAAGGACACTATAAAACTCTTAGAGGAAAACATAGGAAGAAAACTCTTTGACATAAATCACAACAGGATCTTTGTTGATCCACCTCCTAGAGTAATGGAAGTAAAAACAGAAATAAACAAATGGGACCTAATGAAACTTAAAAGCTTTTGCACAGCAAAGGAAACCATAGAGAAGACGAAAAGACAACCCTCAGAATGGGAGAAAATATTTGCAAATGAATCAATGGACAAAGGATTAATCTCCAAAATATATAAACAGCTCATGCAGCTCAATATTAAAAAAACAAACAACCCAATCCAAAAATGGGCAGAAGACCTAAATAGACATTTCACCAAAGAAGACATACAGATGGCCAAGAAGCATATGAAAAGCTGCTCAACGTCACTAATTATTAGAGAAATGCAAATCAAAACTACAATGAGGTATCACCTCACACCAGTTAGAATGGGCATCAACAGAAAATGTAGAAAGAAGAAATGCTGGAGAGGGTGTGGAGAAAAGGGAACCCTCCTGCACTGTTGGTGGGAATGTAAATTGATACAGCCACTATGGAGAACAGTATGGAGGTTCCTTAGAACACTAAAAATAGAATTACCATATGATCCAGCAATCCAACTACTGGGCATATACCCTGAGAAAACCATAATTCAGAAAGACACATGCACCCCAATGTTCACTGCAGCACTATTTACAATAGCCAGGTCATGGAAGCAACCTAAATGCCCATCGACAGACGAATGGATAAAGAAGTTGTGGTACATATATACGATGGAATATTACTCAGCCATAAAAAGGAATGAAATTGGGTCATTTGTTGAGATGTGGATGGATCTAGAGGCTGTCATACAGAGTGAAATAAGTCAGAAAGAGAAAAACAAATATCGTATATTAACGCATGTATGTGGAACCTAGAAAAATGGTACAGATGAACCAGTTTGCAGGGCAGAAATTGAGACACAGATGTAGAGAACAAACGTATGGACACCAAGGGGGGAAAGCCATGGGGGGGTGGGGATGGTGATGTGATGAACTGGGGGATTGGGATTGACATTATACACTGATGTGTATACAATTGATGACTAATAAGGACCTGCTCTATAAAAAAATAAATAAAATAAAATACAAAAAAAAATCAGGATTTTGTTTTCTTTTTTCTTTTTTTTTTTGCAGTACATGGGCCTTTCACTGTTGTGGCCTCTCCCGTTGCGGAGCACAGGCTCCGGACACGCAGGCTCAGTGGCCATCGCTCAGTGGCCTAGCCGCTCTGCGGCATGTGGGATCTTCCAAGACTGGGGCACGAACCCGAGTCCCCTGCATCGGCAGGCAGACTCTCAACCACTGCGCCACCAGGGAAGCCCTGTCTTATTCATTTTTGATTCCCTATCCCTATATTATCTATTTACTAATCAAGTATTTAATGAAATCTTGTCCACTTAAATTAAATAGATCAAAAGAGACCACTAAGAGCCCTTACTTTTAGTTTTATTTCATCTTGAAGTTTATGTCTCTGACATTTCCCCAGAAAGGTTTATACTCTTTGTTTCAGCATATTTACCCATTAAGTCAACAGTTTTATCTCATATATGAAAAGCTGAAAGGCAACAGTTCATGTCCAGACAATATTTTGTAGTCATCAGTAAGATTTGAATCTAAGGTCTGTACTAGGTGGATGCTATTGAATATAAAGAAATGCAGTTTAAATGGAAAATTAGTCATTTACTTAATTTTATACAGTTGAAGAGTATTATCAGTAATGGTTACTCTCAGTTTACCCTTATAACACCTAAGGTCTTTCAGTGTTCAAATAATTTAAAAATTAAATTTAGTTACCCTTTCACTCAAGACACCATGAGATCTGTTGAATATTTTTTTTTGATGGGTTTATGTAGTGGATGTTCTTTGTAGTTCTCCAAGTAAATATTTGGGAAGAGAATATTGTTGAGGAGACCCACAGCACATGTGAGGAACTGAAATGTGCAAGCTCTGCACTGGGCATCTAAATGCTTACAGTTTATGCTCAGATACAGGGCAGTTTCACCAATGAGCTCAGGAAAGCAAAATGGGTATTTGGCATATTCCTTTCCAATCTGCTTCAGAGTATACTATTTATGGCATGGACAACCTTTGAATTTTTTGTTCAAGTGATACGATCTCACTGAACACAAACACAGGGATTTATAACATGCAGCTCAGTATAGAGTACCTTCTATTACAAGCACATATGGAGAAAAAGTCTTCTTAAAAATTTAATTTCTTTGCATTCTCTTAGCTTAAGATGTTTCTCTCCTTGAAGAATCTTGATTATCTGTGTTGAAAACCCTGTGGGATTCCTCCTATAATGATATTCCTTCTTAGGTTAAATATGTTTTCCCTCTATACCTACTAAAATAAAATTTAGGGCTTATATTATACTTTGCTCCTCCTTTTTGAAAAGACAGTTTAAGCAATAAACATATATCCAATTTTGCTGATTTTTTTCAGTTTGCTTTTTGATTTAATCAGATACAGAATTCATTGAAAGACTTTTTGTTTAAGTTTTAGGACTTCAAACTAAAATTTTAAAGTACTGAAGGTCAAGATAAGTTAGGAAATGGCAAAAGATCTCATGGTATACGGACAGTTGCTTCCTTTTCTTGCTTCACTTGTGCTACAAGGTAAGCAGCGCTCACTTGTAGGAATTAAACTCAGAAGAACATAGATAGCACTATGATATATATATATATATAATTAATATATTATTAACATATACTATCATATATATGCATATGATATATATGATGTTATATAGTCCAGTGAAAAGGCATGGACTAGGAATCAGGAAACTGTCTCCACTCTTCTTTTTGGTATAACTAGTTGCATGAGTTAACTGACATCATTTCCTCCATGGTCAAATACATAGAAACATTTATTTGCTTCAAGTTTTTATGCGTTTCAACTGAAATGTTGATTCTAAAAGCATTGTAAAAATAAGCCTATATACTGTGCAAATTCAGATGGAAGCAGCAATTTGAATTATAAAATAGAGGAGAAAAATTAAATAGTTGGGAGGGAGTAGGTAGATAGAAAATAGTTGAGAATATCATGATGGAGAAAGTCAAGGTAGTAAAACTTCTAGGCATTTTTCTTCAGAAATATGTTTGAGTGATTTTATAAAGTGATGTACCTACTTGTGATTGCCTTGCCAGTGCTGAGAAGAATTTTCAAGAACGTTCTCTAAACATTTTTCTGAGGCAAAATACACAACTTCTTGCTTTCTTGTAACATGCTTTTTGGCTTGTATGATCAAATATCATATTCAGGTAGTATTTTTATTTTGAATTTGAAAGTTACCATGTAGGGCTTCCCTGGTGGCGCAGTGGTTGAGAGTCCGCCTGCCGATGCAGGGGACACGGGTTCGTGCCCCAGTCTGGGAAGATCATGCCCCAGTCCGGAAAGATCCCACATGCCGTGGAGCAGCTGGGCCCATGAGCCATGGCCGCTGAGCCTGCGCGTCCGGAGCCTGCGCTCCGCAACGGGAGAGGCCGCAGCAGTGAGAGGCCCGCGTACCGCAAAAAAAAAAAAAAAAAAAAAAAAAAAGTTACCATGTAGTTGATGGGAGCTGAGATGAAGTCATCAAAAGCGGGATATTTCTGCTGAGTTCTAGATGCACTGCAATGGTGTGTGGAGTGACAGTATCACAGAGAACACTTGTGGTATTATAAAATATGAAAAATACTTCATATAACATCCAAAAAATCATCTTGAAAAAAATGACTTGCTGAGTTGTATCTGTTCTGTGGTGCTTTACATCTTGTTGATGCTTCAAATGGATCACCTAGTCATCACCTTTGCATCCTTACATTGCTAAAGACTACTTTTTGATGCTTTCTCAGATATTGTGCTTACTTTTCAGCTTTAAATTTAGTTTTGAAAACACATGTTCCTAATTTATAGAATGTCAAAGGAGGCATTTAAATTCAAATTACTGTATTGGGATATTCAGAGTAAAACTATAATTATATTTTTTTACACTGTCTTTTGACATCTCAGAAAAACCCATGTCTCTGATTCAATCCACATACTGCAAGAATAAATAGTATGCCTTCTCAGTAATTTATCACTTTCTGTATGATGGAAAGCCTCATTTTCTAAAAGAAATACCAGACATGCGAAGGAAAGCACTTTGTACATTATTTTATCAAGAACAAAAAGAATGGTTTAATACTTCCTGTAATTCCACTTTCTCCCTCTGCATACGAAGTAACTTGCACAAGTTCAAGATTAACAGATCCTAATTGAAATGCTAAAAGACAAATACACAGTGTAATTATCGAGTTTAAAGTTTAACATCTTTGAAGATATTTCAATGTGAAAAAACCTGTTCAGAGACTCAACACATGTCATATTATAGAAGGAAATGAGCACTGATTTTTCTAGATATTTTCAGTGCCTAGCAAAATATGGTATTTTATCTTGACTTTGTAACCAAGCACCGTATTTTTTAACAGATGCTATTTCTCTTCTGATTACTGTATCCCACTATGAATTATCTCTCTTGGGAAGAGGAGAGGGGGAAGATTTTCATCAAAACATAAATCTATGCACCTAAAATACACTATGTTCTAAAGACAATAAAAAAATTATACACATACAGTAATCTACCTTTGCCAATTTGAAAAATCATCAAACCTTTAAAGCAGAAATACTGAGGCCTTGGGAGACACCATAGAACCATTAGAGATGTATATTTATACTTTAAAAGTTGGTATTATTCTACCTCAATAAAACCTTTCCATATATGCAAACAGTAATGACAGCAATGTAAATTGAATTATCTATAAAATATTATGTTTTTCTTACAGGATTGCTGAAAAGATGTTTTACACTACAATGCTGTTAGAAAGTGCTATCATGCTGCACATACCAAGGATTCTAATTAGACTTGTCAATCACTGATTGATTACTACCATAAGATGAAAGAGCAATTGCATCCCGGCAATTATATTATCTTAAGGGTACGAAATGCAATGTTCAACTTTCAGCTGTCAGCAAGATTTCACTGAATGAAGGCCTGTTTTATCACACGGGCTGTTCAAAAGCCCTTCTGAGAACCTAAATGGCACATTAAGCCCTGGAAATATTGCTACTCAAAAGAAAAAAAATGTAGTAGAGTGAAATTGACTAAGTTTTAATTGATGAATGAGAAATCACATGGCTCTGTAGCCTCACATTCTTTAATTTTAGGAAAATACGGTCCACAGTAACATGCAAAATTACCCTGTTTCCATATTTCATATACTTTCTTTCTCATCTGCCCCCACTTCTCTCTCTCTGTTGACTCCCTCTATGTACAAACACCTCCACTTCTATAAGTAGGTACATGTGTTTCATATATTGAACTTTGCTTTTTGGTTTATTAGACTTCTAAAATATTCAGCAGATATTTATTTTTCTAAATGTATTCTAGGTAAATAAGTATTCTTTTTTTCCTAAGAATGAAATATTGTCAAGTCAATAATTATTTAATAATGACTTAAGATTAATTGTCAAATATTATTTTTCATTCCAAAATATACTAGTTTGGAAAGATTATAATCTTTCCAGTAGCACAACTTCAGGTGCCTCTTTCAAATTCCAAATTCAGGAGTATGGTATATCAAAAGGTTGTGATTTAGGAACTCTACAGCCATAATAGCTACTATAGTTACAAATATTTGGGGGAAAAAAAAGTAAACAGTTAACTGATTTGGAACATAGAGGAGAGGATTTGAATTAGAGATTTATTTTAAATTTAAAATTTTCAGCCTTTCTAAAAAGGAATATTGGATGACATTCTAATTACTATTGCTATAAACAAACCACTCAAAACTTGGAGTGGCAAACACCACCATTTTATTTTGCTCAAGGATTCTGTAGGTCAGGAATTAGGATACGACACACTGATGACAGCCTCTCTGCTTCATAGGGTTTGGGGCTTATCTGAGAAGATTTGAAAAGCAGGGGACTGGAATCATCTAGAGTTTTCTTCTCATGTCTTTCTGTATCAGAGATGAGATGACGCCAAGGACAGGCATAGCTGGACGTGTCAACTGGGGCACTTACATGAGGCCTTCCATGTGACTTGATATTCTCACCATGTACTGGCTGAGTTCTAAGAGAGAATGTCATGAGAGTGAGTATTCCAAGTGACTCAGGAAGAAGCTACATGGACTACTATACTAGCTTCAGTCACACAGGATCACTTCTCCTGGGCTCTACTAGTTGAAGCAAATGCAAACCTTACCCATTCTCTTGGCAAGAGGACACAGAACTACCTCTCATATGAGCAGAGTCAATTTCCTACTATTTTAAAAAAGGCACCAAAGTGTCATCTGGCCACGGTTATGTATACTTATCATATCTGCACAATAGAAGGCTATCTTAAGACTCCTCAAATGTCTCAACTCTTTATTTTTTTATCTTATTTTATTTTTTATTAGAGTTAATTTATAATGTTGTGTTATTTTCTGATATAGAGCAGTGATTCAATTATACACACACACACACACACACATTCTTTTCCATATTTGTTTCCATTATGGTTTATTATAGGATATTGAATATAGTTCTCTGTGCTATACAGTAGGACCTTGTTTATCTATTTTATATACAGTAGTTTGCACCTGCTAATCCTAAACTCCTAATTTATCCCTCCCCATCCCCATTTCCCTTTGGTAAAGTTTGTTTTCTATGTCTGTGAGTCTGTTTGTTTTGTAAATAGGTTCATTTATGTCATATTTTAGATTCCACATATAACTGATATCATATGGTATCTTTCTCTATCTGACTTACTTCACTTAGTATAATAATCTCTAGGTCCATCCATGATGCTTCAAATTGCATTATTTCATTCTTTTTATGGTTGAGTAGTATTCCATTGTGTGTATGTACCACATCTTCTTTACCCATTCATCTGTCACTGGACATCTAGGTTGCTTCAATGTTTTTGCTATTGTGAATAGTGCTGCTATGAACATTGGAATGCATGTATCTTTTTGAATTACAGTTTTGTCCAGATATATGCCCAGGAGTAGGATTGCTGGATCATATGGCAACTCTATTTTTAGTGTTTGTTTGTTTGATTTTTGTGGTGCACGGGCCTCTCACTGTTGTGGCCTCTCCCGTTGCGGAGCACAGGCTCTGGACGCGCAGGCTCAGTGGCCATGGCTCACGGGCCCAGCCGCTCTGCAGCACGTGGGATCTTCCTGGACCGGGGCACGAACCCACGTCCCCTGCATCGGCAGGCGGACTCTCAACCACTGCGCCACCAGGGAAGCCCCCCTATTTTTAGTGTTTTGAGGAACCTCCATACTGTTTTCCATAGTGGCTGCACCAAGTTAACTTACATTCCCACCAACAGTGTAGAAGCGTTCCCTTTTCTCCACACCCTCTCCAGCATCAAATGTCTCAACTCTTTAAGGAATTATGTTCAAATTCAAAATCCAGGATACTGTTAACTAAATAAGGTCCAGATATGGATGAGGTTCCTCAGAGTGATCCCTCTAGTACAGTCCTTGAATATAGTTTCTATCAACCTGAAGACTTGTAAACTAAAGAGTCTCATTATCTTCCCCCACATACCCAAAGTACAATGATGGGATACTCCTGGATAACTGCAGTGGCACTCCTGCTCAAAAATGGATGTGGGACAGGGATAAGGAAAGTGACAGGAAGTACACAGCAGTCATTGGCTTACAGCATTTCTGAAATCCAGCCAGCATGAGCTGCCAGTTTCTAGATTAGAGTCCAGTCCTATTTTCTTTGCTCCTGGCTTTGGAATTCTCTGTGGCTGTTAGCTCCACCCTCCGGGGCCCTGTTTCTGTCCTCTGAGTCATCCTTCCTCTTCTGTAAGAGGTAGCCCATTTTTGCAGTTGAGCAGTTGTTTCAACCTGATCCCTGCTATTCCTGCTCAGAAAAGAGGAGTCACCATATTTCCAAGAATAATTGACCCTGATCAGCAGAAGGCAAAGCTGCTTTTACTCAATGAGAACACAGATATATATATATGGAATGCAGATGATACACTTGGGCACCTCCTGGCATTTGTTTGTTCTATTGTAACCATAAGTGGGCAAATATAGCAGCCCGGATTTGAGAAGTGTACGACTACCAAGGATTCAGCCGCTCAATAATGAAGGTTTGGTCACCTTGGTGACCAGCCAAGACCAGCCAAGGAAAAGCTGAGAGTGAGGGGAATTTAGAATGGATAATGGAGAAGGGAAAGAATGAGTACTGCTTATGGCTCCAAGATAAGCTACAGTAATGGGGGCTATAAAGTATCCCACTAACCTCCCCCTTCCAAGTTTACCCTCAGGAAAAAAGGTCTGTGGGAATCATGGAGGAGCTGCTCTTTGAACACGTGTAGACAAACATATCTGTTCAGTGCAAACAGTGAACTGTGGTGGCTAAATCCATGACTCAGATTTTCTGCTGCAGGAAATCTAATTGATAGATGACCCTAGCTGCTGCACTCTGAAGCTACCACCATTTTTGTATACACAGTCTTTTGTACAGTCTTGATTACCAGAAACTTTGATCTTGTTAAAATTTATCAGAACTGCACTATAGTCTAAGACTCTGCCTATCCAATTCTCCTTCCTTCTCTCTCTCTTCCACAGGTGTCATGACTGTAACATGGTCTACCAGCTCTCCCTCCCTCTTGGGCTCCCTCCTCTTTTTACCTCACAAGTATTTTCCCCTAAAAACCTATTACAATCTAATACTGTCTTGACATCTGACTTTTGGAAGACCTGAACTAATGCACTGGGGATTGGTTGATTTGTTTTAAAGCCAGAAAGTCCTGGCTTTTATAGTTTCTTTAAGCTCTGCCTGAAAAATTAAATAAGTTCTTTTTTAGCTTATCTCTCTCTAGGCTCCCCTTATGATGCATAAGAAAGCAACTGACACCTTAAACATGTTACCCAGTAATGTCCTTAGCCAGATCTATCCATTCATTAGGTACATAGTCTATTTTCCATGTTACTGCAGGTGCTAGCTGTGCTTAATTCTTCATCACTATGTAACAAGAAATCTATTCTCCTCCAGCTTCCAATAATAGCTTTATCACTTTCCTTTAAGCCTTCACAATAGCCTTCTGAAGACCCATTCAAGCATCCACCCATGACCCAGTCCTAAACCTAACAGCACATAAAGCTAAATACAATGTTTTAGATTTTCACTTTACGTTTTAGATTATTGTATCTTGTCTATTTTTTAATTTCATGTTTGTTTTATGACTTTGCCCTGCCTCAAAATACCAAATTCTATTCCAAGTACTACTGCTGCCTAGAAACCATTCTGAATTTGAGAGTATACAACCACCATTGTACTGTATTCACACATTCATTTTTTTTGACTTTTATTTATTTTTTAACATCTTTTTTTTAACATCTTTATTGGAGTATAATTGCTTTACAATGGTGTGTTATTTTCTGCTTTATAACAAAGTGAATCAGCTATACATATAAATATATCCCCATATCTCTTCCCTCTTGCGTCTCCCTCCCTCCCACCCTCCCTGTCCCAAACCCTAGGTGGTCACAAAGCACCGAGCTGATCTCCCTGTGCTATGCGGCTGCTTCCCACTAGCTATCGATTTCACATTTGGTAGTGTACACATGTCCATGCCACTCTCTCACTTTGTCCCAGCTTACCCCTTTCCCCTCCCCATGTCCTCAAGTCCATTCTCTAGTAGATCTGGGTCTTTATTCCCATTCTGCCCCTAGGTTCTTCATAGAGTCTGTCATACAGAGTGAAGTAAGTCAGAAAGAGAAAAACAAATACTGTATGCTAACACATATATATGGAATCTAAAAAAAAAAAAAAAAAACAAAAAACCACCACCATAAAAAATGGTCACACATTCACTTTTGTTCTACCTTCATGTTCACCATAGGTCCCAAACCCATCCAGTATCAAAAGAGAGAGTACATGGACCCTACTGCTCAACAGGAAAAGTGCCAACAAATTTGGAGCCATTTTTTAAAACTTCTACATATGATATTCATCAATTCATTACCATTTTGAAAATGTGTAAAATTTATGAGAGAAAATGTGTGAAGCTTAATAAGATTCTAACAGCCTGGGAAATTTTTTCAGAAGTCTTTAGGCCTACAGTATTCACTAACCCTGCCTATATTTAGGATTCTTCCTCCTATGACTTACTACTACTCTTTTCAGTACCAAAGAGCAATTGTCTTTAAAACTGGTTCTCTACTGTCCAGTGATAAATGTTTCTTCCCTGCTAAGGAATCTACTACTTTTCCCACAATCTGTTAAAGCAAATCCAAATTTCTACAACTTTCCTTATCTCTGCCTTGAATTTTAATTCTTATCTTTCCCTTTTCTTTAACATCAATTCTCTATTCCAAAAATTTTGTCCTCCCCATGTGTCATCATAATGTCTGAGTCCTCATCACCTTTCCATTTCCAATGAAATGGAATTTGTCTTTATTCTCCATCAATCCAAATCTTATGCTTTCTAAAACATATGGTTAAATACCTAACTTTTCCCAAAATAATCCACCATCTCATAGATCTTTTTCTTTGAATTTCTAAGTCTCCTAGGGCATCTCTCCAAATTTCTAAGTCTCCAAAATAAGAATGAGATGCACATTCCTATTTGTTTTGTGTTACTTAAATTCTACTTCTGGACTGATAAATTAATTCTATTGCTTTGAGAGTTTTTGTACATTTGTTTTTTTTTCTTCTTTTTCTCATTCATAATGTTGATCTTCTGATGTTTGTTGATTATTAGTTGTGTGCCTCAGTTTTGTGACAGAATTCTCACATTGTATTCTGGGCTGTCTGATCTCCCTTGAGGGCTGTGACATTCCATTTAGGTCTTTTTTGCTGTTGTGGAAAATTTCAATTGGACGCACTATTTTTTTTTTTTTTTCAAATATGTTACATAAATTCATTGTCTCTGAGAATTCCCCTTTGTTTTGGTCATGGCTGTATACTCATTAATTAGTTTTTACATTTTTTCCCTATACTTTGTAGACTTGAGATGTCAAGCAGTGATTTCAATGTGTGTTTGGTCTGCCACTTTGATAGTGGAATAATGCACAGTACACTTTATGTTGTCTTTTACATAATTGACAGGTATCATATTTTCATCATTTTGGCTTACACAGTAGCTAAAAGAGTATCTTAAATGTGCTAAGTTTTCAATTAAAGTTTTTTGAATGACTTTAAATACTTTGGTTCTAATATAGGGTTGTAATTCTGACACTGTCTTGGGATTAAACTGGAGTGAAACCACAATATCCTCTAGAATGTAGACTGTGAGAAAATATGTGTAACAAGAGGTAAATTTGAGAATTAGGATTCACTTCGGAGAAAACTATAATTTTAGATTCTATCTAGGTTTATGTAGGCTTTCAGCTCAGACTGTGGTTTATTCCTTCATTCAGAAAAGATTTACAGAGTAAATAATGTTTTCAAGTATTGTGCTGGATACTAAGTTTGTAGAAATAAAGTGAAAAACTATCCAGCCATCAAGGAGTTTATATGTGTCAGGGCACTGAGGTATAGTGTATCTCTTGTTTTCAAGGAGGCAAGTATGGCTGGAACAGGAGTGATGGGAAAAGTATCAGATGATGCGGGCAAAGAAGTAATGAATGAAAAATTATGTAGAAAATCTTAGGCCATGGTAAAGATTTTGGTTTTTACTCTGAGCTATATGGAGGACTACCGGAAGGTTTTGGTAGGGGAGTGACATTATTTTACTTTTTTTTTTTTTAGCAGTATCACCCAGATTCCTATGTAGATGTCAGCCTGCTATGCAGATATCAGCCTGTAGGGGTAAGGGCAGAAGCCTAGAATCCAGTTAGGATATCATGTCATTACATAGGCAAGAAATGATGGTGACTTGGTTCATGAGTAATATTGATAAAGGTGATTAAGAACTGGTCAGATTCTGAGGTATACACTAAAATGCAAAGACTGAAGGAAAAATAGGTTTTGGGAGAAGATGAGTACGTATTTTTTAAATGTCCCAGGATAAATGCTAGTTTTATTAACTAAAACCATAAGGGTAAAAGGAGGCTATTCCAAAATTCTTTTACTTACTTTTACTACACCCTATAGCAGTCATTCTCAAACTTTTTGGTCCCAGGACCCTTTTACCATCTTAGAAATTATTGAAGACCTTGGGTCTAACCAGGAGTCAGAAATCACAGAGTGATTTAAATAGGGGAAGTTTAATGTAAGTAATTATTATAAAGCTGATATTTTAGAGTAACTATAAAGGTGAGAAGATGATTCTGAAGTGTATCCAGGTACTGAGGGAGAGTTTCCAAAAAAGGACAAACTTGAAAGGGAAATGATGTCCCCAAGGTTGGGGCTCAGACATTTTGAAGGTCTGGCACAATCTACCAGATGGTAGAGAACTTTGCTGAGTTGCCTGAGCAGAGCTGGTCCAGACTCACCGGGCAAGTGGTAGAACCCTCTGAGGTGCCTGTGAGTACCACTGTGGGAACTGCTGAAAACTGGAGCTGAACAGGTTTCCCTCTTTATGAATCTTGGATGCTGTGCCTAGGTGGTGTGGGATAAAGGTTGGGTGGTCTGCTCAGCAGAAGTCAGCCTGATGGGACCTCTAGCATGTGCATTACATGATACAGGTCTGTCTTAAAACTGATCATTCAAATATTTCAAACAAACTACAAATAACCAAAGTAATAAAAGTCCTTTAGATTTTAGTCTTCAAAATGTTCTGAAGTAAGATATACACTGCCTCCACCTCAACACCCAATTTATATCAGTTGAAATGAATAGAGAAATGACATTTTCAATTCATATATTCATAGTTCATTAGGTTTAATAGTGTACAAACATTATATTTAGAACATCATGGGTAATACCTATACTCCCCTTCCTATAGGCAACCAAAATTTTGCGTTCAAATAATTCTAGTAAAAAACTTTAAATTTGAAATGTAGTTATGAATCCACTTACCTTCTCTTAGAAGATTTTGAAATCTCCTGTAATTTATCCATTCTATTTCAATGTAGTTCATTTCAAAGAACTTTTTACAAAATGGAATACTTTTAGATTAAACTTTCCACAATTGCTACTTCCACAGTTTTAGCATATAACATAATTTTGCTTAACAAACAAAAAAAGGCTCTTGAACCTTCAACCCTGTCCTAATAGCTCAGTGAAAAGTTACCAGTAAGTCATTTCTACTCTTTTATATAAATTGGAAAGAAAGTAAAGACAGTGGATAGGTTTAGACTTTTCTAAGACAGTTGTTGGCTACCTTGGTGTGCTAGTGGATCTGCTTGATTTAAAGAACTGGGCTGGCCAAAAGGTTCATTCTTTTTTTTCTGTAAGATGGTTCTAGTAGTGCTTAGTTGTCTTTAACTTCATTTGAAACAATTTTGTTAGATTGTATTGTGACAGGTATCATATCAGTGTGCATTAAAAAATATCAAAATTGGTGAATTTTTGTATAGCCATTTTAATATTGAAGATGGAAGAAAAAAAGCAACATTTTCGGCATATTATGCTTTATTATTTCAAGAAAGGGAAAAACACAACTGATACATAAAAAAAGATTTGTGCAATGTATGGAGAAGGCGCTATGACTGATCGAACATGTCAGAAATGGTTTGCGAAGTTTCCTCCTGGAGATTTCTCGCTGGACGATGTGCCACGGTTGGGTAGACCAGTTGAAGTTGACAGCAATCAACTCAAGACGTTAATTGAGAACACTCAACGTTATGTCACGTGGGAGATAGCAACATACTCAAATTATCCAAATGAACCATTGAAAATCATCTGCACCAGCTTGGTTATGTTCGTCACTTTGATGTTTGGGTTCCACATAAGTTAAGCGAAAAAAACCTTCTTGACCGTATTTCCGCATGTCTCTACTTAAACATACGTAAATATTCCGTTTTTAAAACAAATTGTGATGGGTGATGAAAAGTGGATACTGTATAATAATGTGGAACAGAAGAGATTGTGGTGCAAGTGAAATGAACCACCACCAACCACACCAAAGGCCTGTCTTCATCCAAAGAAGGTGATGTTGTGTATATGGTGGGATTAGAAGGGAGTCCTCTATTATGAGCTCCTTCTGGAAAACGAAACAATTAATTCCAACAAGTACTGCTCCCAATTAGACCGACTGAAAGCAGCCCTCGATGAAAAGCGTCTGGAATTAGTCAACAGAAAATGCATAATCTTCCATCAGGATCATGCAAGACTGCATGTTTCTTTGATGACCAGGCAAAAACTGTTACAGCTTGGCTGGGAAGTTCTGATTCATCCGCTGTATTCACCAGACATTGCACCTTCAGACTGCCATTTATTTCAGTCTTTACAAAATTCTCTTAATGGAAAAAATTTCAATTCCCTGGAAGATTCTAAAAGGCACCTGGTACAGTTCTTTGCACAAAAAGGTAAAAACTTTTGGGAAGATGGAATTATGAATTTGCCTGAAAAATGGCAGAAGGTAGTGGAACAAAGGGTGAATGCGCTGTTCAATAAAGTTCTTGGTGAAAATGAAAAATGTGTCTTTTATTTTTACTTAAAAAACCGAAGGAACTTTTTGGCCAACCCAATATAAGGTAAGGGTATATGCTCTATAAAACTACCCAGCTTCTCTGCTCATATCTCTATTAATTTCATCCAGTATAATTATTTAATGATAACATAATTATTGAAGACTATTGATCCTCCAAAAGACTTAGTTCTCTTTTAGCAACTTATTCATATACATCTTCCTAATTTTGTAACTTATTTTAGTTTCTCAAGTGTACTTCAGTATATTTGCTGAATGGCTACATGGGCAAACTAAGTGTCAAGTGATGTGGTAAGAAGGCCATCATGCTGACATCTCAGAGAAGATTTAGTCAGTCCAGAGTAGGTTATGCTGTGGTAACAAACAACCCCGAGGTCTCTGTTTTGACAGAACAAAGATCTATTGCTCCCTCATACATAATCTATTATGGATTATGGCTAATGTTCAGACAACTAGGGCCCCAGCAATTAAGACTGCACTGATCTTACAGCTCTACCACATCAACATGAGGTCTTGTCTGCTGTTGCCTTAGGGGAAGGAGAACTAGAGAGTTATATGCTTGCTTTTCTCAGTATTGGCTAGAAGTAACACACATCACTGCTACCCATAGTCCATAGGCCAGAACTCATCACATGGCCAAGAGGACCAGGAATGTGTGGTGCAGATGGAATGCAACTCTCAACTCCACCGTGTAAATCTGAAACTATCCACGCTTTTGTAGTAACAGCACCAACAAGAAATTCTGCTAACATCCTAGGAAGAAGCAGGAATAGACAACATGAGACCATAATAGATGTAACTAGTTATTACTTGGTGAATTGGAACCTTTTTGATTTATTGATTTTCTAATTTTATACACTAGAAATAATTTGAGTTTTAGATTTGGAGAATCAAGAAATGTTAACAGACCAGATATTAAATATATGTTAATCCTCCACTTGACCTCTCTTTCTTTTACCTTTCATTTACACTAAATTCACAGAACAAAAATTTTAAGAAAAAAATTTAAAAAGCATACCTTTGTATATTAAAAAAATATACATTTTGTAGACAGGTTTAGTAAATTATGACTTTTAGATCTTCAATATAGCTTATGATTATAGGCCCCATTCCTACTCTGTATAGGTGAGAAAATCGAGGAAGCCCACAGAATTTAAATGACCACCATCACTCTTGAACTTAAGCACACAGCCAACTCTGTGCCTTCTGAATCCAAGCTCTGTGCTCATATCTTGCTCCTTTTATCTTATATTTTGAAAATATCTCTGTGTTGTGTTTATCTCACCCACTAGACAGAGATTCCCTTAAGGTCAAGAAACATGGCTGGATCTACATTGCAATGGATTACTTATTTGATACAGGTGATCTCACCAGGAATTCACTGACTTATATATACCAAAGATCAAGGGAGGCACCAGGGTGTATTCACTCTTATGTGTATACACTTATGGCATCAAGTCCAGTTTCAATATTTTGAGAGATATCTGATATTTATCACCGTTTAACATCCATACCACTATTATAAAACCCTAGATACGATAATTTTCCAGTATAAACCACTGATGACAAAAAGAAGAGAAATAGAAGAATGGGGGGGACCATGTTCTGCACATGATGATTGCATTACATTATTTAAAATTCAATAACCATATTGACAAATGAGTTACCTAGCTCAGAGAGGTAACTCTCCAAAGTTAGTGTTAAAGCTGAGATTTGACCTCACAGCTTACCTGATTCTAAATGTTGTATGTTTCCTCAATCCCACAATGACCCTCTGACAATGAAACATTTAGTATTTTAGCAAATAAAAATATCAGCATGAAGGCGGAAGATGGCGGAAGAGTAAGACGCGGAGATCACCTTCCTCCCCACAGATACACCAGAAATACATCTACACGTGGAACAACTCCTACAGAACACCTACTGAAGGCTGGCAGAAGACCTCAGACCTCCCAAAAGGCAAGAAACTCCCCACGTACCTGGGTAGGGCAAAAGAAAAAAAGAAAAAACAGAGACAAAAGAATAGGGACGGCACCTGCACCAGTGGGAGGGAGCTGTGAAGGAGGAAAAGTTTCCACACACTAGGAAGCCCCTTCGCGGGTGGAGACTGCGGGAGGCGGAGGGGGGAGCTTTGAAGCCGCGGAGGAGTGCACAGCCACGGGTGCGGAGGGCAAAGCGGGGAGATTCCCGCACAGAGGATCGGTGCCGACCGGCACTCACCAGCCTGAGAGGCTTGTCTGCTCACCCGCCGGGGCGGGCGGGGCTGCGAGCTGAGGCTCGGGTTTCGGTTTCGGACGGAGCGCAGGGAGAGGACTGGGGTTGGCGGCTTGAACATAGCCTGAAGGGGTTAGTGCACCACAGCTAGCCGGGAGGGAGTCCGGGGAAAAGTCTGCACCTGCCGTAGAGGCAGGAGACTTTTCCTTCCCTCTTTGTTTCCTGGGGCGTGAGGAGAGGGGTTTAAGAACGCTGCTTAAAGGAACTCCAGAGACGGGCGCGAGCCGCGGCTAAAAGCGCGAACCCCAGAGACGGGCGCGAGCCGCGGCTGAAAGCGCGGACCCCAGAGACGGGCGCGAGCCGCGGCTGAAAGCGCGGAATCCAGAGACGGGCGCGAGCCGCGGCTAAAAGCGCGGACCCCAGAGGCGGGCGGGAGACGTTAAGGCTGCTGCTGCCGCCACCAAGGGGCCTGTGTGCGAGCACAGGTCACTCTCCACACCCCTCTTCCGCGGAGCCTGTGCAGCCCGCCACTGCCAGGTTCCCGGGATCCAGGGACAACTTCCCTGGGAGAACGCACAGCGCGCCTCAGGCTGGTGCAAAGTCACGCCGGCCTTTGCCACCGCAGGCCCGCCCCGCACTCCGTGCCCCTCCCTCCCCGCCGGCCTGAGTGCGCCAGAGCCCCCGAATCAGCGGCTCTTTTAACCCCATCCTGTCTGAGCAAAAAACAGACGCCCTCCAGCGACCTACACGCAGTGGCAGGGCCAAATCCAAAGCTGAGCCCTGGGAGCTGTGAGAACAAAGAAGAGAAAGGGAAATCTCTCCCAGCAGCCTCAGAAGCAGCGGATTAAAGCTCCACAATCAACTTGTTATACCCTGCATCTGTGGAATACCTGAATAGACAACCAATCATCCCAAATTAAGGAAGTGGACTTTAGGAGCAAGATCTATGATTTTTTCCCTTTTCCTCTTTTTGCGAACGTGTATGTGTATGCTTCTGTGTGAGATATTGTCTGTATAGTCTTGCTTCCACCATTTGTCCTAGGGTTCTATCCGTCCATGTTTTTTTTAAAATTTTTTTTTCTTAATAATTAATTTTAACAACGTTATTATACTTTACCTTCGTTCTTTCTTTCTTTCTTTCTTTCCTTCCTTCCTTCCCTCCTTTAGACAACGAATCATCCCAAATTGAGGAGGTGGTCTCTGACAGCAAGATTTATGATTTTTCCCCATTTACCTCTTTTAGTGAGGGTGTATGTGTATGCTTCTGTGTAAGATTTTGTCTGTATAGCTTTGCTTCCAACATTTGTCCTAAGGTTCTATCCGTCCCTTTTTTTTTCTAAATAAGAATTTTTTAATTCAATAACTTTATTATACTTTATTTTATTTTTACTGTATCTTCTTTCTTTCTGTCTTTTTTCCTTCTTTCCCCCCTTCCTTCCTTCCTCCCTCCCTCCCTCCCTCCTTTCTTTCCTTCTTGCCTTCTTTCCTTCTTTGCTTCTTTCTTTCTTCCTTCCTTCCTACCCTCCTTTCCTTCTTTCTTTCCTCATACTTCTACTAATTCCCTCTACTTTTTCTCCCTTTTATCCTGAGCCGTGTGGATGAAAAGCTCTTGGTGCTCCAGCCAGGAGGCAGGGCTCTGCCTCTGAGGTAGGAGAGCCAACTTCAGGACACTGGCAACAAGAGACCTCCCAGCTCCACATAATATCAAACGGCGAAAATCTCCCAGAGACCTCCATCTTAACACCAGCACCCAGCTTCACTCAATGACCAGCAAGCCACAGTGCTGGAAAACCTATGCCAAACAACTAGCAAAACAGGAACACAACCCCACCCATTAGCAGAGAGGCTGCCTAAAATCATAATAAGGCCACAAACACCCCAAAACACACCATCAGACGTGAACCTGCCCACTAGAGAGACAAGATCCAGCCTCATCCACCACAACACAGGCACTAGTCCCCTCCACCAGGAAGCCTACACAACCCACTGAACCAACCTTAGCCACTGGAGACAGACATCAAAAACAGGAGGAACTACGAACCTGCAGCCTGCAAAAAGGAGACCCCAAACACAGTAAGATAAGCAAAATGAGAAGACAGAAAAACACACAGCAGATAAAGGAGCAAGATAAAAATGCACCAGACCTAACAAATGAAGAGGAAATAGGCAGTCTACCTGAAAAAGAATTCAGAATAATGATAGTAAGGTTGATCCGAAATCTTGGAGATAGAATGGACAATAGAATGGACAAAATGCAAGAATCAGTTCACAAGGACCTAGAAGAACTAAAGATGAAACAAGCAACGATGAACAACACAATAAATGAAATTAAAAGTACTCTAGATGGGATCAATAGCAGAATAACTGAGGCAGAAGAACGGATAAGTGACCTGGAAGATAAAATAGTGGAAATAACTACTGCAGAGCAGAATAAAGAAAAAAGAATGAAAAGAACTGAGGACAGTCTCAGAGACCTCTGGGACAACATTAAACGCACCAACATTCGAATTATAGGGGTTCCAGAAGAAGAAGAGAAAAAGAAAGGGACTGAGAAAATATTTGAAGAGATTATAGTTGAAAACTTCCCTAATATGGGAAAGGAAATAGTTAATCAAGTCCAGGAAGCACAGAGAGTCCCATACAGGATAAATCCAAGGAGAAATACGCCAAGACACATATTAATCAAACTGTCAAAAATTAAATACAAAGAAAGCATATTAAAAGCAGCAAGGGAAAAACAACAAATAACACATAAGGGAATCCCCATAAGGTTAACAGCTGATCTCTCAGCAGAAACCCTACAAGCCAGAAGGGAGTGGCAGGACATACTGAAAGTGATGAAGGAGAAAAACCTGCAGCCAAGACTACTCTACCCAGCAAGGATCTCATTCAGCTTTGATGGAGAAATTAAAACCTTTACAGACAAGCAAAAGCTGAGAGAGTTCAGCACCACCAAACCAGCTTTACAACAAATGCTAAAGGATCTTCTCTAGGCAAGAAACACAAGAGAAGGAAAAGACCTATAATAACGAACCCAAAACAATTTAGAAAATGGGAATAGGAACATACATATTGATAATTACCTTAAATGTAAATGGACTAAATGCTCCCACCAAAAGACACAGATTAGCTGAATGGATACAAAAACAAGACCCTTATATATGCTGTCTACAAGAGACCCACTTCAGACCTAGAGACACATACAGACTGAAAGTAAGGGGATGGAAAAAGATATTCCATGCAAATGGAAACCAAAAGAAAGCTGGAGTAGCAATTCTCATATCAGACAAAATAGACTTTAAAATAAGGACTATTAAAAGAGACAAAGAAGGACACTACATAATGATCAAGGGATCGATCCAAGAAGAAGATAACAATTGTAAATATTTATGCACCCAAGATAGGAGCACCTCAATACATAAGGCAAATACTAACAGCCATAAAAGGGGAAATCGACTGTAACACATTCATAGTAGGGGACGTTAACACCCCACTTTCACCCATGGACAGATCATCCAAAATGAAAATAAATAAGGAAACACAAGCTTTAAATGATACATTAAACAAGATGGACTTAATTGATATTTATAGGACACTCCATCCAAAAACAACAGAATACACATTTTTCTCAAGTGCTCATGGAACATTCTCCAGGATAGATCATATCTTACGTCACAAATCAAGCCTTGGTAAATTTAAGAAAACTGAAATTGTATCAAGTATCTTTTCTGACCACAACGCCATGAGACTAGATATCAATTACAGGAAAAGATCTGTAAAAACTACAAACACATGGAGGCTAAACAATACACTACTTAATAATGAAGTGATCACTGAAGAAATCAAAGAGGAAATCAAAAAATACCTAGAAACAAATGACAATGGAGACACAATGACCCAAAACCTGTGGGATGCAGCAAAAGCAGTTCTAAGGGGGAAGTTTATAGCAATATAAGCCCACCTTAAGAAGCAGGAAACATCTCGAATAAACAACCTAACCTTGCACCTCAAGCAATTAGAGAAAGAAGAACAAAAAAACCCCAAAGCTAGCAGAAGGAAAGAAATCATAAAAATCAGATCAGAAATAAATGAAAAAGAAATGAAGGAAACAATAGCAAAGATCAATAAAACTAAAAGCTGGTTCTTTGAGAAGATAAACAATATAGATAAACCACTAGCCAGACTCATCAAGAAAAAAAGGGAGAAGACTCAAATCAATAGAATTAGAAATGAAAAAGGAGAAGTAACAACTGAGACTGCAGAAATAAAAGAGATCATGAGAGATTACTACAAGCAACTATATGCCAATAAAATGGACAATCTGGAAGAAATGGACAAATTCTTAGAAATGCACAACCTGCCAAGACTGAATCAGGAAGAAATAGAAAATATGAACAGACCAATCACAAGCACTGAAATTGAAACTGTGATTAAAAATCTTCCAACAAAGAAAAAGCCCAGGACCAGATGGCTTCACAGGCGAATTCTATCAAACATTTAGAGAAGAGCTAACACCTATCCTTCTCAAACTCTTCCAAAATATAGCAGAGGGAGGACCACTCCCAAACTCCTTCTACGAGGCCACCATCACCTTGATACCAAAACCAGACAAGGATGTCACAAAGAAAGAAAACTACAGGCCAATATCACTGATGAACATAGATGCAAAAATCCTCAACAAAATACTAGCAAACAGAATCCAACAGCACATTAAAAGGATCATACACCATGATCAAGTGGGGTTTATTCCAGGAATGCAAGGATTCTTCAATATACGCAAATCAATCAATGTGATAAACCATATTAACAAATTGAAGGAGAAAAACCAGATGATCATCTCAATAGATGCAGAGAAAGCTTTTGACAAAATTCAACACCCATTTATGATAAAAACCCTGCAGAAAGTAGGCATAGAGGGAACTTTCCTCAACATAATAAAGGCCATATATGACAAGCCCACAGCAAACATCATCCTCAATGGTGAAAAACTGAAAGCATTTCCACTAAGATCAGGAACAAGACAAGGTTGCCCACTGTCACCACTCTTATTCAACATAGTTTTGGAAGTTTTAGCCACAGCAATCAGAGAAGAAAAGGAAATAAAAGGAATCCAAATCGGAAAAGAAGAAGTAAAGCTGTCACTGTTTGCAGATGACATGATCCTATACATAGAGAACCCTAAAGATGCTACCAGAAAACTACCAGAGCTAATCAATGAATTTGGTAAAGTGGCAGGATACAAAAGTAATGCACAGAAATCTCTGGCATTCCTATATACTAATGATGAAAAATCTGAAAGTGAAATCAAGAAAACACTCCCATTTACCATTGCAACAAAAAGAATAAAATATCTAGGAATAAACCTACCTAAGGAGACAAAAGACCTGTATGCAGAAAATTATAAGACACTGATGAAAGAAATTAAAGATGATACAAATAGATGGAGAGATATACCATGTTCTTGGATTGGAAGAATCAATATTGTGAAAATGACTCTACTACCCAAAGCAATCTATAGATTCAATGCAATCCCTATCAAATTACCACTGGCATTTTTCACAGAACTAGAACAAAAAATTTTGCAATTTGTATGGAAACACAAAAGACCCCGAATAGCCAAAGCAATCTTGAGAACGAAAGAAGGAACTGTAGGAATCAGGCTCCCTGACTTCAGACGATACTACAAAGCTACAGTTATCAAGACGGTATGGTACTGGCACAAAAACAGAAAGATAGATCAATGGAACAGGATAGAAAGCCCAGAGATAAACCCATGCACATATGGACACCTTATCTTTGATAAAGGTGGCAGTAATGTACAGTGGAGAAAGGACAGCCTCTTCAATAAGTGGTGCTGGGAAAACTGGACAGGTACATATAAAAGTATGAGATTAGATCACTCCCTAACACCATACACAAAAATAAGCTCAAAATGGATTAAAGACCTAAATGTAAGGCCAGAAACTATCAAACTCTTAGAGGAAAACATAGGCAGAACACTCTATGACATAAATCACAGCAAGATCCTTTCTGACCCACCTCCTAGAGTAATGGAAATAAAAACAAAAATAAACAAATGGGACCTAATGAAACTTCAAAGCTTTTGCACAGCAAAGGAAACCATAAACAAGACCAAAAGACAACCCTCAGAATGGGAGAAAATATTTGCAAATGAAGCAACTGACAAAGGATTAATCTCCAAAATTTACAAGCAGCTCATGCAGCTCAATAACAAGAAAACAAATAACCCAATCCAAAAATGGGCAGAAGACCTAAATAGACATTTCTCCAAAGAAGATATACAGACTGCCAATAAACACATGAAAGAATGCTCAACATCATTAATCATTAGAGAAATGCAAATCAAAACTACAATGAGATATCATCTCACACCAGTCAGAATGGCCATCATCAAAAAATCTAGAAACAATAAATGCTGGAGAGGGTGTGGAGAAAAGGGAACACTCTTGCACTGCTGGTGGGAATGTGAATTGGTTCAGCCACTATGGAGAACAGTATGGAGGTTCCTTAAAAAACTACAAATAGAACTACCATATGACCCAGCAATCCCACTACTGGGCATATACCCTGAGAAAACCAAAATTCAAAAAGAGTCATGTACCAAAATGTTCATTGCAGCTCTATTTACAATAGCCCGGAGATGGAAACAACCTAAGTGCCCATCATCGGATGAATGGATAAAGAAGATGTGGCACATATATACAATGGAATATTACTCAGCCATAAAAAGAAACGAAATTGAGCTATTTGTAATGAGGTAGATAGACCTAGAGTCTGTCATACAGAGTGAAGTAAGTCAGAAAGAAAAAGACAAATACCGTATGCTAACACATATATATGGAATTTAAGAAAAAAAATGTCATGAAGAACCTAGGGGTAAAGCAGGAATAAAGACGCAGACCTCCTAGAGAATGGACTTGAGGTTATGGGGAGGGGGAAGGGTGAGCTGTGACAGGGCGAGAGAGAGTCATGGGCATATACACAGTAACAAACGTAGTAAGGTAGATAGCTAGTGGGAAGCATCCGCATGGCACAGGGATATTGGCTCGGTGCTTTGTGACAGCCTGGAGGGGTGGGATAGGGAGGGTGGGAGGGAGGGAGATGCAAGAGGGAAGACATATGGGAACATATGTTTATGTATGACTGATTCACTTTGTTATAAAGCAGAAACTAACACACCATTGTAAAGCAATTATACCCCAATAAAGATGTTAAAAAAAAAATTAAAAAAAAAAATATCAGCATGGAAAATTGCAGGTCCTACATCTCCTCCTTTCCTTTTTTCTTAACATACTCTTTACTTTCATATTGGGTAAGGTTTTCATCCACATATACCAGCAGTAAGCCCACCAGTTGATCTACTTTGTTAAATAAGGTAATAGTGCATGAGTATTACTGTTTAAGTATTTCCCGTAGAACAGGCTTCTGTATTTTTCTTCTTTGATTGGAAAAGGTCAGAGGGCATTGCTATCCTCTGGCTAGGTAAACATGTTTTGGGGATATCTTAAGTTTGTGAGAATGGTTGTATCTCTTACATGTGTATCAAAATATTCTAAAATGGAATATATTCAGGGATTGAAAGGGGAAGGGGCATACTCCTTTTTTTCTGTGATTTTTCCAGCCCTCCTTCTATTCCAAAAAAGACTTTCTTGTAGAAATTATTTTACTGTTTTTTTCACTGGAGGTCAGAGACATATCTGACAGCAAAGAGAATTCCAATATTTTTTAAAAGTTATTCATTCAGTAAATATATATTTATTGAATATTTATTGAAGTTTTCAATGCCAGATACTGTAGGCATTATGTACAACTGAAAGCATATTTACTGTTCTCTTTCAATTTACAGTCAAAAAAGATGGAGCAGACAGAGATAGGAGATGGGAAGAAGAAAGAGTAGTTATCTCCTCTCCATTGATTCAAACATAACAAGATGAACAATTTCAATGTTCTAATAGAATTTTCAATTCAAGGACATTAGGACAAAGAACACATTGAAAGTCTTTTAATGTAACAGAGTCTTGGCTCTTCTTCAGCTCTCCAAGTCTTGGATCATGCTCTGGGCCAGAGGAAGAAGCCAAGCACTCTTTCTATTCACCCACATAATTGGTGTCAAGTTTATATGTCAGTCTTTTACATTTGTTGTTCCATCTAAGCAGCATGTTTTTTCAGTAAACCCTGTTATTCATTTGGGGGGCTAGGGATGGGACAGAGACAAAAATATTTAAGTAGATCTTTGTGCTGAATGGGAAGTGGCTTTTTGGTATAAGCTTGATCTACATTGTAGGGGTTATTTATTTGATACAGGTGATCCCACCAGGAATTTACTACCTTATATAATCCAAAGGTCTAAGGAAGCACCAGGATGTGTACATATACACTGATATCATCAGGTCCAGGTTCAATATTTTTGAACCTGGGGTAATGAAGCAGCCAGAAGGTAGTTTAAATTAAGGAAGACATTTTCTGACTATTGTCTCTGGGTATAACTTGAACGGACTTCCCTGGGCAGTCAATTATTCCTGTGTGTATTTGAACATAAGTTGGAGTCTCACCCATCAGGGATGTTGTCAAGGTGTTCAAGCTTTACACAGATGATTGGACCATGTAACTTCTGATGAGTCCATCCTAAGATTTATAGGATCAGAAAATCCAGAAGTCATAGAACATTACAGATTAAGGAAATATTTCTTCACTATTATAGAAGAAACAGATTTTATTTTAAATTTGAAAAAAAAAGCACTGTCAATTTGTAAGAACATATATACTTGGTTGAATTAAACTCAAAGCACACAAAACACCAAACTGAATGTATTTATAATTAAAATATGCCCTCATACTTTGTGTTGATATTTTTAATTTGGATGTTTTAGAAATCTATTTCTGATTGGAAAACTTGATAGAAGAACTGCATTAAGAATTGTCATGGTTTTTTGACATTCCTGAAATAAAATCTGTGAAATCTGTTTCTTCTCCCCTGAAACTGAGTGGGTCTTTGTGACTGCCTCGACAAAAAGAATGTGGTGAAAGTGATGCTGTATGACTTCCAAGGATAGTTTAGAAAAGGCCATACACATTCTGCTGTTTCTCTTGGGACAATGGCCTGGGGCCACTGAGCTGTCATGTATGGAGTCTCACTACCCTGAGCTGCCACATGAAGATAGATACCAGATTGAGAGAGACAGGCCTGCCCACAGGACCCAGCACCAGATGCTTGTAAAAAGCCTTCCCTATGTCCCAGCCCTACCCTGAGAAAGAGCTGGCCTAGCTGAGTCCTGTCAACCCCCTAACTCCACTGTTTTGGAGTAGTTTGTAACACAAAAACAAAATAGAACACACAGACATCTCACTATTATGCTCTCTTTATACAGTGCTTACCCATTAACTTGAAAAGGGGAAAATTCAATTATCACTACTTTTGACTTTCTCAGCTCTAAATATAATTTTCTATTAACTTACTGGAGAAAGTACATTTTTGGGACTATGTGAAACTGTAGTTAATGTATGAATTTAAATAAATAGACCTTTCCCTTTATTGTTAGTTTGTAATATGTGAGGTATTAACTGAAAACAAGAATATATATATATATGTATATCTATCCATCTATCTATCATCTATCCAAATGTTAATCAAATTCATGTGTTACGTAAAGAAAGTGTTTTGTTATGAATAGCACAAAGTAAACTTTGTAGTGCTGAGAAAAGTAAACGTCTTAGCTGGTCAGACCCTGGAGATAAATAACCATCCCAAGAAGCAATGAATGCTAAAAAAATGAATAGTGAATCAGTGCCAGAATTGTGTGTGGAAATGTAATCGATAAGTCAGGTTAGTGAAGAGAGCTTCTTCCCACCTGAAGCTATCCAAATGACACATCCTTTTCAATATGTCATAGGACTCACAAGAGTTTAAAGAATTAAAATTTCATTAAACTTTTCAAACTGTAGCTTGTTAATATACAGATGAAATCTAATTGTTACTATTTACTCATTTCATGTATAGGTAAATATACTATTTTAATCAGTATTATCTATTATCAATTGATTAAAATTTGATAAAAGTTAACATTTTAATTTTGTAGTTTGAATGTTACAATGACATCATTCCTAATTAAAACATTAAAATATCCTATGCAAAAGTAACAGTAAAAAGTGATTACTTCTATTGCATTGTTTTGTATATTCTAGGTTCAGAGTAAAATAGAAAAGAGGTAAAATACATATACTTTCTCATGTAATATTCAGCATCTTTCAAATATATTTGAAACAAAAAAGCATGAACTTTCAACAATACATGTTCTTTATATGTATAAAAAGAATTTTTATAGATATTTTAAAATAAACGTTATAAAAATGAGAAAATCTTGAAAAATACGACTTCATTTCTTTAAAAATTTCTTACCAAAAGTTAGTAGCTATGAACTTTAGTTTTCCTGTGAAAACCAATTTTAATGTATATCTTGTGCATGCTGTCGTATTGCATTAATGTTAATGTAATCCTGTTAATTGCCTATATTTTCCATTCAAAATTTTTAAATGATTGATGAGATTAGTTCTCATCAATATTTTCTCTGGGGCCTCATGATAATTCTGCTTTGCATAACAGCAAATTGAAATGAACGCTAATTTTTAAAAAATACTAAAAATTCCTAATTGAAAAATGGACATTAGTTTGTAAACCAAAATTTATGCTCAAGTTAATTCTTAGGTGTTGTCCTAAAACCTTTCTTTCATTCTTATAGGAATTAATGAAATCTGTTTTATTAGATGAACAGATTATTTATAACAGCAAAACTTACAAGGTGATAAATATGAATAATGTCAAAGTTAAGACCACAACCAGTGTTAATTACCCATCCCCAAGTGATTATTAGAATTAAAAAAGGAAATAAAAACTGAAAGTTTCATTACACGACATTCTGATAGTATAAATTGTACAGTACAACAGTATAACAGTGCCTCCAAGTGGCATCTGCCAAAATTCCACATGAAAAATTAAAATACAAGATCTAAAAGTTAAGTTTTAATAACAACAGACCCTAAAGAAAGACTAACCCTCTTTTCTTTCTACATACTTACGCTCTACTCTTCCTATTTATGATTCTCTTTATTAGAAATCCCTGTGTCATTACTCTCATTTAACCCCATTAATCCTCAGAATTATAGACTGTTTTTTAATACACTAATTATACTGTCTTGATATAGTGTTTTGATGGCTAATATGTAATTATTTCCATTAAATTTGTACAGTAAAATCTGTTTTTTTTTTAAATTATACTATGCCTCTTTTTTCAGTATTCTTAGAAATATCACCCATATTTACTAAATCTTAGAGGAGAAGAGGGACAAAAGACTTCTCTCCCATCCATAGAATCCTAGAGTTGTAGGATTATCTAATTCCTTCTCTCTACTCTACATTAAACATAAGAGTTTAAGCAATTTACCCAAGGTCATCCCGTTTTGTGACTTAACTAACGGAATCTGTCTCCCCAGACTTGTAATTCAGGACTCTTTCAAATGTATTTGCTATGACACCACAAGTAGAGCTCTCACCCATGCCTTAAACAAATGCACATTTAGTACATGGTCTTCTTTTTTTAACTTAATTAATTAATTAATTAATTAATTTTTGGCTGCATTGGGTCTTCATTGTGGTACACAGGCTTCTTATTGCGGTGGCTTATCTTGCTGTGAAGCTTAACTCTAGGTGCACGGGCTTCAGCAGTTGTGGCACATGGGCTCAGTAGTTGTGGCTCTCGAGCTCTAGAGGGCAGGCTCAGTAGTTGTGGTGCACGGGCTTAGTTGCTCTGTGGCATGTGGGATCTTCCTGGATCAGGGCTCAAACCCGTGTCCCCTGCATTGGCAGGCGGATTCTTAACCACTGCGCCACCAGGGAAGTCCCAAGGTCTTTTTAAAACTCAAACAAACTCTAGAACACCAAATAAATTTTAGATGTTACCTAAAGCAAAAAAGTGCTCAAGAATTGACAAATAACTGATAGGTTCCTAAATACACTTTCTAAAAAATTAATGAATGTGTAATGTCATGGAATTATCCCAGTTACATGCCACAGAAATGTTTAAATCAGTACAGCAAAATAGATTCTAGAACCATAATAAATAGGGCAATTGAATTTATAACATAACTTAAAAATTAAAATTTGTTTGCTCTGGGGAGTTCCCTGGTGGTCCAGTGGTTAGGACTCCATGCTCCTACTGCAGGGGGCACGGGTTTGATCCTGGTCGGGAAACTAAGATCCCACATGCCATGTGGTGCAGCCAAAAAAAAAAGTTGTTTTTTTTTGTTTGTTTGTTTGCTCTGAAAAGGTAGTCTTTATAGTGAAAGTTATTTTTAAACTGATTTTATTTGTAAATGCAACTATTTCCATTATTCCACCACTCTTTTAATATTTTTCTGAATATCGTATTTTATTGCTTATTTTCCCTTCTTCTGTTCCATATAAATGATTGCAGTAGGGCATCTTTCTCTCTTTTCCCAGATGTGTCAAACCAATGCTATTCTTTACTAATTCTTATTCCTTTTCTACTACTTAATTGCTCCTTATGGCTCTTTCTCTTTTTCTCTTGCCACTTCATCTACAACTTTCTTGGAGTGAGTTAGCCAACATCGACAACAAGATTTAAAGTTCAATCTCTGTGGGGCTATAAGTAGATATATCTAGAGAATTAAATATAGAAAAAGTGCAAGTAGATTTTTAAATAGATACAGATATATATATATACACACATATATATATATATAATATGAACTATATTGTTAAACTTTTACTGTAATGCTGTAATATTTATGGAACTATTTTGCTGTGAAATTGGAAGAAATTTGTTCTTATTTAATGTTTACTCTTACCTATCTCCAAACTTCCATTTAAAGATTGAGCTCACACTCTACTATCTATAGTTTCCATTAATTTCTTCAGCTATATCACATTTAAACAATTATATGTGTTTTAACTTTCTTACCAAGATTCCACCCGTTTAAGGTAGTTTCAAACTGTGCCTTTTTTTTTTTTTTTTTTTTTTAGTGGTGTTTTCACTATCTGCCAATCTGAGCTCATCTCAATTTCATTTGTACTCTATTTACTCCATCTGAGATCACTAATGAGGTTTCAAATAAGACCAGGCTGACATTCATCCCTATGGCACCCAGAGAACATGACACTGTTTACCTTCACTCTTTGATTCAAGCCCATCAGCCAGATTTTAAACATTATGACAATGCTCAACGCAAAGCCTATTTAAATTAGCTTCTCTGAATTAAATCTGTGACTGAAATTTAATGAGACACATCAAAACTTGGTTATAATTAATACAAAAGTTCTACTACATTACTATAGCTGTTAATCCTGCTTATTTCTCCCATGATTAACTATTCATATGTTTATTTTTCCCATAGTGAGTCCTTCAGATATTTTCCTTGATATTTGCTCTCATTTTGTTAGTGATAAAAGATACATGTCAACTTTCATGAATACTTCAGTACCTTTTAGTTTGGTAAAGATTATTTAACTTTTCATATTGCTTGCCAAATAAATCCAGATGGTATGAATATATCAGAACTAAACACATATAATTATAAAATCCAAGTTAATATTTTGCCACATTTTTGATGACTAACTCCCAGAATCAGAACAAGGGATAAACTGAAAATGAGTAAACCACACATTTTCTGGGCTTTATGCTAATTAAATATAGCAATAGATAGAATCATTTTTAAAAGACAAAAAAAAAGACAGATTAAACTGGGTTATAAGATATTTAATTAAATCTAATAACAATAATTTGTTTATATTTATGGGCCACCTATCTTTCAACCAGATGGCAATATTTTATGTTACATGTAGGGAGAGATGTAAAATTACCTATATTTTTTATTCACTCTGAATGAGGATGATTAGGGAAAATAATGTTGAAATAAAGGTAATAAATAATATATATTTGAAAATTATGGTTATTAGAAACTACTAAACAACTACTATTTGGTGATTGTTCCACAAATGTCCTAAAATCTGTGCTTATATATTATCTCCTTAAATAAACTGAAAGATACTTAAAGACCAAAATATATGCTACTGAAAGTAATACAGCGTTTTTCACTAAATAAACATTATTTGTGTTTAAAAAACAAAAAGAAACAAGGCCAAAATTAAGTCAGTTGTGCTAAGTACCACATCATCCTACCAAGACTTAATTCCTCACTTAACTACAGTTTCAGCCTCTTCCAGAAATTTAACGTTTAACCAGTCAACCCAGAATTACCTGGCCGGCAGAGGTAAGGTAATCTGCCTGACAGACCCAAGCCTTCCTCCAAAGGAAGGTTACTGCCCGAAATAATCTTTTATTTTGCTATGACTTCCTTGTCCCAGGCCCTTTCTGCCCCTAAAAACCTTTCCTTTTCTGCAGCTCCTGGGAGCCCCTTTCTATTTGCTAGATGCTGCCCAATTGGTGAATTGTTGAATAAAGACAATTAGATTTCAACTAGATTTTCAAATTTACTCAGCTGAATTTTGTTTTTTAACATTTGCAAGGTGACTGATGTTAATGAGCTGTATTCCCTATGACAGTGTGGTCTCTGTATTAATCTGCTTAAAATTACTAGATTATGTTTGTCAATTACTGAATCAGAATCTCTAAAAATGGGGGAGGTTATAAACTCCCCAGATGAGTTGTGCACTCAACAATGTTTGAGGAACATTGTTCTGTAAGCAACATATGCAATAAATGAATGAATAAATGAATAGATGAAAGAATGAATCAAGAATATTTAGGTGCTGTCCAAAATACATGATGAAAAAACAGCAATAGCATTTCTATTAAGCTAAGAGAGGAAAACTTCACAGAACATTTTTGAGTTGATTATCAGCATTAATAAAATTTGATGACCAGAGAATTACTCAACTTATCTGATTATTCTGTGTTGACTAAATATGACATATACTGTTGCTGCTTAATGACATAATCAAAATGTCAAATTATAAATGATATGCCTCAAATTAAAAAGACAGTGAAAGCTAAAAATGATCAAAAATATATTTTATGTTCATGCCAAAGATTTAGAGATATCTATATTGGTAAAATTGTTGTCAACTATTGATCTGGAAAAGTTAGTCAAAACACAGTTACAATGGATGTATCTAAATTATTTGGTTTATTGCCTCTGGATTCCAAAATTAATATTCAAGAACAGAAGTTACCCAATTTCTTCAATAGTCCCAATAAGTTAATGGAAAGAATAAATGTGTAAATATTTTAAAAATCTGTCATTATTTCAGTCAAGTATGTATATTTGAAGAAAGACAAATTTATGATTAAATTCTCATCATAGGATAGTTAGTGGAGTGACCCGAGCCAAGTTAAACGAATAATGAAAAGGGGGTGAGGTTGGGGGAATTCCTGTCATATAAAATGATTAGATGTGGGAATAACACAAGCTCTGAAACCTAGTAGAGGCTTTGTGAAGGTTTGTTATTATTTTAAAACTTTGTGACTTAAGGCAATCACGATGATAGGAACTTAAAGGTACTACAGTTAAAGAGCCTGGTAGCAGAGAGCAACTACGATTCTTCCCTAATGTAATTAAACACACTACTCTTTCTCTGTGTGGGCCAGATTCACAACTGGCCCACACAGAGTTCACAACTCTCATTCACAACTTCTCATTTGCTTCAAGAAAATTTTGTGATTCATGATTTTGTCTCAGCAGAAGTGTTATACTGAGGAAGAAGCATATGTCAGGGAAACCTTTGTACATCCCATGAATTGCAGCCTCTGGAGTGAGTACTTGAACAAAAGAAAAGTGGCTTTGATTAGAGAGCCATGAGGAAAAAGGTCCATTTGCACTGATGCAGATAGCCTATCTCATGTTTTAATTAGTAGATGACCATAAATTTGTTGGTGGGTTGTTTTGACATATCTAAGAGTGCACTAAAACTAAATTACACAGCTTTGTTGTCAATCTTAAATATCTTTGTTAACATATAAATTGAATAAAAATAACTGATATTAAGAGATTGTAAATTACTTCTGCTCATGATGCCTCAAACATGGTTCATAGAAGTCAAATTAATGACATTTTATAGAAATTATTATTTCAACAATGTGCTAAGTACCTACAATATATAATCACACGATGACAGGCACTTTCAAATACTGAAAATACCAAGAACAGTCTTAACCATATCTTCAAGGACTGTACCATTTTATCCAAGTTTATATTAATACTTGCAAAAAATTAGAAGATAATATAAGAAAATATATACATACAAATGCTATAGGAATTCAAAGGGTATAACTTGGGAAAGTTTCATAAGGGAATGAGACTTTTTAAAATTAGTTCTAAGTTATTTTTGTGAAAATGAGGGTCATGTAAAATATTTTTAAGTTTAATTCCTGAATTTGCAATTATATTCATATTTCTAGCATGATTTCAGCAATGTACAATTTGAAGAACCATTTGACTTTGAGGCTCTTAAATTAAGCATTACAATGCATAAGATTGTGAGTCAACAGATTTAATAAAGAAGAAATAATTATTCAAGTTCAGACCAAAAAAAAAAAAAAAAAGAGAGAAAAAAGTAAATTAACAAATTTAAGTGCAAGAACAGAAGGCAATGTAATAGAAGTGAAATCCATAATTCCAATACACAAGTAATAATACTTAATAACAAATTCCAATTACAGAAGAAATCAAACACTCTAAAGATATAAAGAAAAAAGGATGAATAAAATATAAATTTTAAATAGTAATAAAAAAGATTTTTAAAAGCAAATCTAAAAGACATGCTTTTCAGTATGAAGAGAAGTAAATATGTAGTAAGAGAACATCTCTGGCAATAAAATATTAAGGGAAGACTTCATTGTTGTTAATGTTATAATATATTCACAGATTAATTATCCAATAAAGATAAATAAAGCTATTTGTGACAAAAACTTTGTGACATGATTTTTTTTAATTTTAAGAGAATAACCCTATGTGTCTATGCAGAAAGAGCCATTTATGTTTGGTCAGCATATGTCCAAGACATAGTAAAATAATTTAGTTGCCAAAAAAACCCTATTTTGACATCACTAAATTTGGCAGAATTTGTTCTATTCACCCTTCATTTTCTTTTTAAGCTGTCATAACTTCTTCTCTGTTTAAAAAGCATTAAATAAATATAATGGATTCTTCACTGGAAAATGTAATGCCTATTTGTTACCTCCCTTTCAAAATATAAGGTTAAAATTCTTTTAGTGAGAAGATCTCAAAATAGAAAGGTCAGAGAAGAAATCCCTTTAAGATATATAGCATAACCAATGTTTTATAGTCCATAAAGTAAAAAATAAACAATGATGTTTGAAATTATCTGCTTTTATGATGGGATCAAAAAGCAAGAGATTTTAGACGGTATTAATTTAGTCATTAGGGAACTTGTATAATAACATATATATTGGTTGGTAGTAATCATGCTTGTGCTTTGCAAATAAAAACTGCCTCAAAATTCTGGTCAAGAAAGATTTAGAATCTTTCAGAGCAGAAGATGTAATTTCAATAGTTTTCAAGAGCTGTGACAATGGAGTTGCCACAGTTCAATTATTTATAGTCATTTTCAGGACTGGGAAACACAACAATATAATAAATTACTTTTTAGCAGACAATATCAACCATTTACATATACACAAAAGAGATGATTTTAGCAACAGTCCAGCTAATTGCCTGTCTTCTACAAATTAGCAACTAGGAAACTATTTTCACTCCTCATGACATCTATGTCTGTACAGTTTTCTGCTTCATTTCCCAGGTCATCTTGTTCTACCTCTCTCTAAATTGATTATCTCCTAAGCATACTAACCTCATATTAAAACATTTGAATAGCCTTACATATTTTAGTGCAAATTCAACACAACAAACATTTACTGAAAACATATTATCGTGAAGAAATATTTTGGATAATGTAGGATGTTCAAAGATTGACCAGAAAAGTTCTTTGCTTTCAAGGATATAGAAAGGGGAACATACATGTATGCCACAAAATTTAATTTGGTATTGACCATCAATGTGTTTTAATTTTGCATAACACAGAAGTAGCTATGGACCCTCAGAGGAGATTGTTTTGAATACACTGGGGGGAAAATGCATCAATGATGGTATCTATGGCATCTTAGATGGCACTTTATGAATGTGTAGAATTGGAGTTGGTTGATACAGAGAAGTCAGATGGGAGGTATGAATGAAAGAGGAAGAATTTTAGAACATAGTTTTTAAAGGTGTGGAGACAGAAGATGGGATTTCTCTTTCAACGTAGAAAGGAGTCTGAATTATATTTTAAAGCAAGAAGTTCTACTAGCCATTGTGTACTGATCTCCTGTCAGGCTTACAGGATTCAGTTACTTACTCCTTACTTTGAAATACTGCTGACATCCGTACTGCACTACTTGGTGACTCTTTCATATATACAACTCTCATTCAGAAAGCTGATTTTCAAGTTGAGCAAATTAACTTAGGTTTCCTTTCATTATAAATATTTTTACTTTAGCTAAGATTCAGAATTTTCTTTGGCTAGATTTGAATAAAGAGAAGATTGAAAACTTTGAGTCAATTTCATTTTAACTTAGCTTCAAAATACATCCATTTTTTTCCTTCCATTGAAACCTTTAAATTTTTTTTTTTCTTTTAGCAAACAGCTTTCAGATTTACATAGGCTACCTAGATTAAATAATTTACATTTAGCCAGGAAAAGTTGATGAAACTCTCATTCAAAAATTGAAGACACTTCACTTTTTAGAATCTGGTGTTTACCAAATCTTTAAAAAGTTCATCTGTAGGATTATAATGAAATTGCCTAAAATCACAAGACATTTGAATTCAAACTTTTCAATTCCTATAATATAAAATTTGTAATCCATATAATTTTAACTTCACAGAGTTTAGCTGCATAAAATAAATATACTGGATAAAATTCTATTGTGCTTAGAAAAATGCAAAGAGTGAATGAATAGGAGGTTACATTGACAGTAAAGCCTTCCCTCTAAAAAGCAACTCTTTCATGGCCTATCTGCATCTGCAGGAATTACTTGGAACATGCAAGATGGACAATTTTGTTTAGCATATACGGACACTTCCTTATATGTGTCTATTCCAGTCTCTAACTTCCATGCAGAAAACTTAGTATTAACTGTACAACTAGCCAGCCTATGACTGTGAATAGATTATTTTATTTCTCTGACCCCCCGTTTTCTAATCTGTAAAGTGGGAGTCAATAACAAACATCACAGTCCATGCTTGAAAATATCAGCTCTCTCTCCAACCCACTCTACATTCTGCAATACCCATCAGAACAACAACTATGCATAGGCACTAAACACATATTTTCAAAAATAATATCCATATAATAAGGACATGCAGAACTTAGAAGAAAGGGTCCAAGAAGATATAATGAAAGAATGTCTATCTTTGAGATAATGAACAGCAAAGAGTAGTTCTCAAACTTTAATGTGAATGGGAACCATCTGAGAATATTGTTCTGACTCAGTAAGTCTCAGGGTCTTAAGAGTCTACATTTTTAACAAGCCATTGACAAAGATATGCCAGTGCTGCTCGTCGGCTGAGCAGAAAGTAATGAGAGGACACTCAGAAAGCCCTCGGATCACCCAGTGAGTCGTGAAGACAGAGAAAAAAATTTAATATATGTGCCCAAGCAAATAGGTGACCCAGGATCTCACAAGGGCCTGCCGTGCTCCGTATGGCAATATTCATCACCAAAAGTTGTTACCAACATACAAACAGAGCCTTGATTCTAGACATGACCTTGCTGTTGATTCTGCAGCTAAAAAATTTCCATCTCTTTATAGGCAGTCTAGCTGAGTATCTGGAAAGATCCAGGTCCGAAGAAGAAATAGGGAATTGAAAACACTGAGAAGGAAGATAATTAAGAAATATGAACCAAAAAAAGTGGCTTTCTATTTTCTGGAGAAAATATGGTGGAAAAATAAAACTGGGAAAATAATCGCTTTGGTCATCTGAATATAACTTAAAAAGTAGTTGTTTCTTTGATCTCCAATATGGCTTTTTCTGTACTGCTCAGCTACATTTCTTTCAAAATTTTCCAAATATAGTTCATTTGTTTCAAATAATCTTTTTATTTTCCTTGATTTATAGTTACTATTCTCTTATAATATACCATGTGAGTACAAAGGCTTCAGTTTTCTTCTCCATGTAAATTCAGAAGTTCTTTTTTTTTTTTTTTTTGCGGTACGCGGGCCTCTCACCGCTGCGGCCTCTCTCGCCGCAGAGCACAGGCTCCGGACGCGCAGGGTCAGCGGCCATGGCTCACGGACCCAGCCGCTCTACGGCATGTGGGATCCTCCCGGACCGAGGCACGAACCCTCGTCCCCTGCATCGGCAGGCGGACTCCCAACCACTGCGCCACCAGGGAAGGGAAGCCCTCAGAAGTTATTATCTTAGTTCAACACTGAGTTAATGATAAAGACAGGATGATGGTAAATTCAGGGCTAAAATCTAGGTTTTTAATTCTCAATTTACTTCTCTCTCCACATTATAATAGCATTTCCTATTTACGGGGTTAAGGTGTAATGTAAAACTAAAGACTTGGAAGTAAAAAACCAGGTTCAAGTTTTGATTTAAGTAGCCTCGGAAAAGTAATTTAATTTTTCTGATCCTCAGTGACTTTATCCATGAAATGAGGATAACTGTAATATCAATTCAAAAAGATGGTTTGAAGATGATATGATAATGTTTGGTTAGCCATTAATTACTATACAGCCACCTCATAAGAGTTATAAAAATATGAATTATTATTAAGCAATTTTGCTGCTGTTATGCAAATAATCCATTGGGGATCATAAGTTACTGTTTTCTAATGCTATCCCAATAAATTTAATTATCCATATTTCAAAACTAACCTATCATTAATGAATTTCTATTCCAGATAAACAGTTTGCCCATAATTATTTTCTAAAACAAAAAGGTATATATTCATGACTAGTCAATAATTATAACCTTTTACGTCAAATACATTTTCTAAAAGGTTTAACATATTTTAAAAAACATGGCATCACCCCTTTTCTTCTTAGTTGCAAGGGTTCTACTGGCACACTGTTCTTGGGCAATCCTCTTCCTAAGGTTATGGTGCCTCAAACTATATTTTGTCTCAACAACCCACAGGCCTACAGTGAGGTTAACTGTTTTTGTCTGACACTTTAAAATATCAGCTTTTCTTCTTAAAGGATAGAAATGGATATGCTTTGACACATATAACATTTTAATTTTGGGATACCCATAGATTCAAAGTTCTGTTTCAAATAAATGATTTGGACAATTACATTCTATTTCCTAAACTTTAACAGCAATCCAGGTCAACAATCAAGCGATTCAATTCTGACATCTTTGAAGTATCTTGCCAATATCATATACAGGACAAAGTTTTTTCTCAGTGGGGGAAAAAAACACAACAATAACAGGATCCCAGGACCCTGTGAATGCAAGACTAAATAGAGAAGAGGCACTTATTTTCACTCTGTTTCATGGAAATGCAATGGAAAGAAGGAAAAAGTTGTGAAGAATCCTCCACTCAAGGAAATACAAAAGCTGAGATATTTCTAGCTTCAGTTTATTTCTAATTCAGTGAGACTGAAACCAACTTTCTCTACAGGAGCCTTACTGCTCCTCCTTCTGCCCAACCACCAAGAATGAAATGTTTTTTTAAAATAACTCTTTAATTAAAAAGGATGATTTTAAATAAAATTTGCTAACCTATAATCATAAAGATAGTATTTCCAATAGACCATAATTAGAGTAATTTTTAAGATCTTATGGTGGGTTTCTCTAAAACAATAAAAGTAAAGGAAGGAAATTCAACAATTACTGTATATCTGTCATTTTCTTTCACACGAACCTACGAAGTAGTCATTTTCAACACAGAGCAAATGAAAAAATTGGGACCAGACAGGTTATAAAACTTGTCAGATATTAAACAGCCAGTAAGTTGAAGAAGCCTGGATTCTCCCAAAATCATGTTTTGAAGGTAAGGTCTCATTTCTTCTTATCCCCAGATATGTCATTATCTTTATGGTGTCACAAAATCTTGATCTTTAATCTTTCTGGACTACAATATATGCCTCTATACAATAAGGTTGTGTAAGTAGAAGCTCTCATTCTGTTTTGTAACTCTATGATATCATGAGTCTGGCCATGGCATACATTAATAGAATAATTGGCCAAGAATATAGGGTCCTGCCATAATCTCTGAAGCTTGCCATAATAAAGAAAAGCCAAATATAATAACATCTCTATTATAATTCACTCAATAGTGTTGCTTTTGCCTGGAGAGTTAACATACCACCCTGAATGCCTTGTCTAATATCAGACAGTAAATGAGGCATTTGGGAGATGGAGATCAATGACATCCCTACATGCACATCAACTGCAGTATAATTAACTGAAACCTAAAACCAGGAAGTTCAAAAATTGAAATGCTCTCCAGTGCACTTTTATATCACTAATCATTGTTGTACATTAAAGTACAGGATGTACTTGTGATTGAGGATAGCAGCCTTGACAATTTAATGAAGAAAAGATAAAACACAGTAATCCTATAGAGAGCAAAGCTGGTCTCCTATTTATCAACAAATGCATTAGGAATCTTCCATCATGAAATTATACATCAATAATAGTATGAAATGAAAAGAAACAAGTGCCAAATAGGTTCTTTGATATAACAAAGGTGTTGGAAATGTAAGCCCTTATACTCATGTAAAAAAAAAAAAATCCTACTATTCTATGACCTAATTGTAGAGTGATATTAATAGGAATGGTTCTATAGTACTTAATCAAGCAAAAATTCCATTGAAATAAAGGATGTGTCTTAGAACTACAACATAAGTTCCAAGAGACTGTGTAAATAATATGCAACTTTTTTTAACTTATAAGGACACATAAATTAAAATAATAAGGCTGTTGAAATCACATAGTTCTGCAACATAGGAAGTAAAATAGCCTAACAAACAGAAAACAATCAAAACAAACAAAAATCCTATATATTTTAAATATAGCTTCTTCAATTAGACTTTTGGGAAAAAGACAGAGTGGAAAATTTTGGACTAAATTTCAGAGATTACAAGATAACTTTCAAAGAACATTCCAAAGATTCAACAGATCAGGAGAGAAGCTGGAGATTCCTTTAACTTCAAATTGTCTACGTTGTCATTCTTAAATAAAAAATAATTTATTATAAATCATTTTGCTTTGCTATATAAGTATTCAATTCCATGTTTGAAATCGTAGTCATGACAATGACCCATATGTGGAACTAGTTAGTAAAAATAATAAAAATATTAAGTTCAACTATAAGAAATTATAGAAAATGTAAGGTTTTAATTTTTTAAGAAAGACATTGTATTTCAGCATTAAAATGAGTAGTATCATTTTTCAAAGTAATTGTTCTGGTAAATTTTGCATCAACTCTTAGAAATGGAACAAATGTTCAAAAATTTTTGAACTTCTCCTTACAACTATAAACTCAGAACCACAGGGAGAAAAAATGTCTGTTTTTCTTCATTTTGTTTTTAATAATTGCAATCACCATTCTGATACATTTCATTGAAAAAACTTGTACTCAACATTTGTAGAATTCTTGAGAGATCGTGTTTAATTTCACTGGAGATGCAATAGACAGAACAGCAGTGTAGTAAAAGCATCTTCCACTTTCTGGCTACATAATGCTGGGCAAGTTGTTTGAACTCTCAGAGACTCTATTCTTTTATCTTCTAGATGGAAATAAAATAACTACAGAAATAAAAGAGTTGTAAGGATTGTATAAATACATAGTTGGCAGTAATATTATGAGATCTGTAAAGATATATTAAATGATAGTAATCAATACTAAGGAAAAATATTTTTCCCATTTTATGGGTTGATAGAAGGAATATACTTCTTCACTGACTCTGTTCCTGTATTCACTCTTTTGAAAAGAGAAAGTAGATTAACCAGTAGTTAAATTGGGGAAAACTAACTAGGCATGGCTGTCCTGGCACTACCTGCTTTTGTCCTCTTGCTAGCAGAGAGTGAATTCTCCCTGCTCCTCTGTGCTTTGAGATTTTAGGAGGGGTTTTTAGGAGGGCTGTTGTGCAGAGGGAGTTCTGCCTGGATCCAGCACCTCTGTACCTGGACTGGGAGAATCTGTATATTTCTGGAATTTATTTAAAAGACTGGTTTGGCTCATATATTATACCTCCTATAAATTAGACATTATCAGCTATAAGATGAAAATTTGGCATCCATATTTATAATTTAAAATACAAATCATCTGTCTCAAACACAGGTAGAACCTGTCAACATGGACATGGAAAAGAATATACCATAAACTCTGAGGGTAAATTGAAATAAAAATCACAAGGTGTATAAACGCAAGTTCCTGGAATTTGTTGCAGCATCTCTTAGTTACTATTGATAAGTTTAACACTTATATGTTGTATATGTCCTGGCAGGAATGTTACAAAATTAATTCAGAATTAAAGTGATCTTTCATTTTCCACATAGATCTAAATATTTATAGAGTCCTCTATTCAAAAAAATAAGAAAATAACTGTCATGTGTTTTGAGTATTCTTGTAATTGTTACTTGTGTTCCAGAATAACAGAAATATAGTGTTTTCCATAAATGTGCATTTAAAGTTTAAAGCCATACAATTTAAATTTTCTAGAAGCCACTTTTTAAAAGTTAAAAGAAAAGATCAAATTAAATGTAGTTAACCAAATATAGTCAAAATATTATCATTTAACATGTAATCAATATAAAAAATTGATGAGACTTTTTTACATATGAATTCATCTAAAGTCTAACATGTATTTTACATTCACCTCAATTTGGACTAATGACATTTCAAATGTTCAGTAGCCACATGTGTCTAGTGGATACTGCATTTAATAACAGTGCAGGTATAGACCATCAACAGAATACTATGTCAAAACATCACACACACACATACAAACTACATTAATGTATGTTAAAGTAAAACTTCATTAACCTTAACAAGTGAGGAATGGAAAATTCCAATTGAATATTTTTTTTTAAATATTTTATTTTTTTATTTATTTATTTTGGTGGTACGCGGGCCTCTCACTGTTGTGGCCTCTCCCGTTGCGGAGCACAGGCTCCGGACGCGCAGGCTCAGTGGCCATGGCTCACGGGCCCAGCCGCTCCGCGGCATGTGGGATCTTCCCGGACTGGGGCACGAACCCGTGTCCCCTGCATCGGCAGGCGGACTCTCAACCACTGCGCCACCAGGGAAGCCCCCAATTAAATATTTTTGATTGTTTTTTGTTTGGGGTAGTGTTTTGCTAATATGTATATCAGCCTTCTTTTTTTCTCGATTAGGTATCATTTAGCAAAAATAAAATTATATATATATTTAATTAATTTATTTATTTATGGCTGTGTTGGGTCTTCATTGCTGTGCATGGGCTTCCTCTAGTTGCAGCGAGAAGGGGTTACTCTTCGTTGCGGTGCGTGGGCTTCTCACTGCTGTGGCTTCTCTTGTTGCAGAGCACGGGCTCTAGGCGTGCAGGCTTCAGTAGTTGTGGCACACGGGCTCAGCAGTTGTGTCTCGTGGGCTCTAGAGCGCAGGCTCAGTGGTTGTGGCGCATAGGCTTAGTTGCTCCGCTGCATGTGGGATCTTCCCAGACCAGGGCTCGAACCCGTGTACCCTGCATTGGCAGGTGGATTCTTAACCACTGCGCCACCAGGGACGTCCCCAAAATTATATTTTTTAAGCAAGTGAGATGATGAACAAAGGTTTTTTGCATAGAAGCGAAAGAACAGATGCATGTGGACTGATTCACGTACCATGCAATCCTAGCCCATATAAATTAAATATGTATTTTTCCTAAAATTTTCTACAACTCAACTAGTCACTCACTGCCAGAGCACCTTAAAACAACTCACAGAGATTTAGCATAGTGGGGAATTGAGTGTTACGTTGTTTTTAATCAATATATTGAGGCTTATTATTGCATTGACTGATTCACTCGACTTTGTTCCACAAAATTTTTAATTTTCTTAAAGCAAACGTATGTAGAAAATAAAACTACAAACTTATCAGACTTAGGTATACTACAGATCAAATCGAGACTGGGAATCCTTAGAATATAGATGTCCTTGTCATAGTGTTCTACAATTACTCATGTAGAGTACGAAACTTCACTCTCCTTTTGGCAGCTTGTGCAAAATAGACACTTTCACCACTTACACAGTATTTGGCAAGGAAAAAATGTTCTGGTCTCTCAGGGTATACAAAATTTTCCTCCAAGTTAAATCTGAAATTAAGCTTAAAAGTCAATTTCTGTGATATTTTCTTCCATTTTTTTAACCACTCTTATTCCTAAGCACCTCTTCCAAGAGAACTGAAAGGGCAGAGATGAACACCTACAAAAGCCTTCCCCTGCTTTGCCTAGGTCCAACCTGCCTTCATCACCCAGCCTTAAAATCAGAGAAAAACCCCAGCTTCAGTACTTCCTTAGTACATGCAAAAAAATTTCCGGAATCTCTAAGCATATATAAATAATCAGGCCATTTTCTAAATCAAACTTTTCTGTAGTTTTTACCACTGTGATCCAAATTCCCCCACAAAAAAGAAAAAAGAAAAAAAAACTCTTAAAACTAAGTTTAAGTGCTAAATTCTATCTTCTGGGAATAAATCTCAAAATAAATGTCAGAAGCGTGAAGAGTGATTTATATATGTTATGGTTGCAATTATGTTAAAAATAAAGGTATGCATATAAAAGTACTAAAAGAAGCCAAATGTTAATAATGGTTGTTTTTGTGTTATGGAATACGGCTGTTGTTGTTTGTTTATTTTGGAGTTTGAAGTTTATTATGTAATAAGTGCTTAATACTTTTCAAAACATAAAATAACTTCATAAAATGAAATGAAACAGATGTGAATATATAGCATTAAATAAACAGAGAAAACAATGTTGAAACCTTTAAATGTACAAGGGCCTCCAAAGGATTAGGTAAATTTATAAACAATTGACTGAGTTTTATAAATACATTAGAGGTGAACAGTATAGTGAATCAGAAACTGTAAAAGCATACACACCACCAATACAGGCTGATGTTAAAATATAAAATCACAGTTTGAACATCTCCTAGAAATTATTTTGCTTCTCATTGCAAAGCTTTCAATATTAAGACTGTCATTGTTTGGGGTCAGAATACTTAATCTCTACTTCAAATAACCTTCCAAGCAGAGCTTGTCTTGCTTATCCTCATTCTTTTGCTTCTAGGAAAATATTGTCTTTAAACTGTTGTATAATATTCTATTTTTCAGTGATTATAATTAAATTTTAAATGAACATGAGAACATGGCTCATGCTCAAAACTAATCACTCTATTATCTTGTAAGTGTAGTTGCTGAATAAAATTCTTAATATTTCTATATGCATTCATTTACTCAGATAGGCAGGCAGGCAGGCGAAGTACTAATATTTTGCAGGGTTTTTTTAATTTTATTTTTTATTTTTTTGTGATACGCGGGCCTCTCACTGTTGTGGCCTCTCCTGTTGTGGAGCACAGGCTCCAGACGTGCAGGCTCAGTGGCCATGGCTCACAGGCCCAGCCGCTCCGCGGCATGTGGGATCTTCCTGGACCGGGGCACGAATCCGTGTCCCCTGCATCGGCAGGCAGATTCTCAACCACTGCGCCACCAGGGAAGCCCTTTGCAGTTTTTTAAAATTTTAATATTGAAATGTTTTAAGCATATAGTCAGAAACAATATTGTGATAGATACCCATGTTCCCACCATCCAGATTTAACAACTGTTAACATTTTGCTGTAGTTGCTTCGAATCTTATTTTAAAGAAATAAAACATTTCATAAACAGTTAAAGCTTTCCACTCTACTGTATGCACCCATTTTCCTCTTTATCTAAAGGTAGTAAGTATCCTCAAATTGTAGTATATTTTTGCTGCATATGGTATCAAATGTCTACTATTTTGTATTCATAAATAATAAATAATATTGTTCAATATTTAAAATTTGCATACATGGCATCTATTCTTCTTAACTTATTTTACTGCACAGTAGGTTTTGAGTATTATTCCACTGGATCTAACTAATTTATTTTAATTGCTAGTTAATTTATTTATCCATTCTCATATTGATAAGCATTTAGAATTTTTTCCAAGATAAACAATACTGCAAAAGCATCATGCCATGAGCATCCTTATGTACATATAGAAGAGTTCCACTAAGGTAGACACATTTTTAAAAGAAATTCTCAATCATACAACATGACTGTCATCAATTTTACTAGATATAACTCAATAAAAATCCATAACAATTTTGTCAATACACTTTCCCTCCAGCCATGTATATCTTTTCATATCCTCATATCCTTGTTGAGATTTTGATCAGACTTGCAGTAAACTCATAAATTCATTTGGAGAGAATTAATATATTTCTATGATTTCTGTGTACCTTTATATATATAAAATCATATTTATACATACTAATTATGGAACATAGTACCTGTTGGGAGAGACAGTTCTTCTGAATTTGTGTTCCTCCTACAAATCTTGCTGAGGTGACTGCTCTCTAGCGGACTGGAACAGGACACATCTCAGTGTTGTTTATGTAGCTGGTAAGTTTGAGAAATGAGATAATCCTTCCACTCAACTGAAAAACAAAAACAAACAAAAACAGGCTTGCTTACTACTTGCTATGAAAGCAGTGGATTCCCCAAACTCACCTATAATCCAGCCCACTGCATGTGCAGGCATCAACATGGTCCCATCACATAACCCTGTAGTCTTGGGGGATCACAGACAAGAGCACTAAAGCAAATATGGCAATACGAATGCTGCTTCCTTAGTGGTGAGGACTAATGTTTCTTTTTTCTAGCTCAGAATCTATGAAACACTAACAGGTTAATTTCTCAGCTTTGAAGTATGGTAAAATTAAATCTCGGAGCTAACAGTGTATATTTTATTTATTGAAGGCTTTATTTGTAATCCATAATACAGATTTACAATTTTCGGTATAAAGGGCTTATGCATCTTCTGTCAGAAGAAAGGAAGGAAGCAAAGGAAGGAGGGACGGAGGGACGGAAGAAAAGTGTAACACTGCATTGGTTAAATAAAACACATTTTTCAATCAAATTTGGGATTACGGTCTGCTAAATTGCTACCACTGTGCTAAGCTGTCCAACCTATGTGTCACATGTGCTTTGTACAAGTATATATTACTCCCCACAGCCTATTTTACTGGTTATTTGGTTGTATTTGTTTGCCTTACTGTTCCTCAGGAGTAGATACTCTGTATTAATCTTGTCATAATTTATATGCTTGGTATTTGATGTGCATATGTTATCTTTCATTCACTCAAGATTATCATGTGCCCCCTTTAAATTGTGAAGTCTTCCAAAACACACAGATCATATATTTTCCTTCCTTTCTACCTCACCAGTTGGTATAATATAGAATGCTGTATGTGTACTCATAAAATAAATGCAACTGACAGAAGACTGATTATCCTAGTTGGAAGCATTTTTTAAGATGTTCACAGCAGTTACTCTCACTATTTAAGATGATTACAATCATAATAATCACTTTCATTTGTATAATGCTTTCTATTTTCCAAAAGCCTTTTCATATACATTATTTAATGTGAACTCATAATAAGCCTGGATCTACAATAATCAACAAAAATAGTATCCACTTGGCAAGATAAATTGATTTTATTTACTTATACAGATAAGATTAAAATAAGCTAACATTATGAAAAACTAAAAAAGCAAAGAACACATTTGCTTGTTATTTTATCTATGGTGAGCATTAATCCAAATCATTTATGTTGACTTTGATCAAGCTACATCTGTTTGTAAAAGTGCTTTGATCTGCTTTACAAAGCAAGTTGCCCCTGGGGTATTAATAGACTGAGAAGAGGGTAAATTATTTTTTCCTTTCATATTTTGAATTAGACAGCATTGCTTAGCCAAAATGTCTCAAGGCTGGGGATATTACCATTCTCAATTTAATTTATAAATGTGTTCATAAGTCTTTTTATCCTCCTTCCCAACCCATTTGTAATATTGCTTACTGCACTCCAGGTCTAAAATGTTTCTATGCTCAATCATGTTAAAGTGTAAAATTGTCTCTCAATTTGAAGATCACTAAGATGGACTGAGTTCTTTTTGTTCTAATGTTCAACAGAGATCCTCATTTCTCAATGTATGTTTCCCATGTGTCACATTACTATGTGGAAAGGAGGTCACAGAAAGAACAGTATTGACTTTTAAGGTCTAGTATTCAAAAACGCTGTTGCAGTGAAATAGCATGTTCTCCAAGCAATGATATCTAAAAGGTCATTGTAGGGACAACCACAACCACATAATAATGATGGCAAAAGTTCAAGAAATCTTTGAAGTGGTAGAAAAACTTTTCAACTGAATAATGTACTATTATAAAACCTGGAGAATATATTTATGTATGCATGGTAACCTTCAAATAGCCCAATCTGCTTAAAGATAATACAGTAAGTGATACAACTATGATGACTATTAAGATTTTAATGTAGAGACTATGTTGACTATGTTTTCAGCAATATAAGTGAGGCTATTGAACAATACAGGCAGATCAATCATGAGGATCTGTCTAAATAGAAAGGTGTTGCAACCAGGGATAAACTTTGACATACACAATTTTAAATTACAGGTGAAAGAAATGTTTAAAGATATGAAGGAACAAGGGAAAAATGGGAAGGAAGGGAGGGAAGGAGGTAAAAGGAAGGAGTTGAAAACCCTAACTGGTATATATTTTATCAAAATACCAAAATACCAATCAAAGCAATATATGTTATCTAAAATATGTTTACTTTGGCGAAAAGTAAAATTTTCTAACTTTACTAGTTGGTTTCTACTTTTTTTAAACAAAAAATCAGCTTTATAGAGGTATAATTTACATACAATAAAATCTACCAGTTTAGTATATAATTCAATGAAATCATACATGTACATATTTGGGCATCCACCACCTTTACCAGGATGTAGAACACTTCCAGAAGGTTCTCCCGTGCTTCTTTGCAATCAATCATCCCTTGCCCATCTACAGATGACAACCAATCTGCTGCCTGTTGCAACAGTTTCGATTTTCAGGTTTTAGAAACCCACACCAGTGGAGCCACATGCCATATGAACATTTTTGGGTCTGCCTTCTTTTGCTCAGCATGGTAGTAATGAGTTTCAGGAGACAGTGCGTATCTATATTCTGTTCCTTTTACTGTAATCAGACACTAGATTGTTTATCATTCATGAGTTGATGAGCAGTGAGCTGTTCCAGTTCCTGCTGCTAAGAACTTTCTTTGAGTCTTTTTTGGGTATGGGTTACCCTTTCCCTTAGGTAAATAACGGGGAATGGAATGACTGCTTTGTATATTAACACTGTATTAAATTTATAACAAATCACCTAGTTATTCCAAAGTAGTTGTACAATTTTACATGGCCCCCATCAAAGTGTGAGAATGCCAGATCTGTATCCTTGCCAGTATTAGGTAATGCCCATCTTTATTTTTTATTAAGGTATATTTGATTTACAATATTATATTAGTTTCAGGTATACAACAAAGTGATTCAATTTTTTAAAGGTTATACTCTATTTATAGTTATTATAAAATATTGGCTATATTCCCTGTGCTGTACAATACATACAATAAATGTAGCTTGTTCCTTTTATACTTAGTAGTTTGTACCTCTTAGTACACTACCCTTATCTTACCCCTCTCTGCTTTCCTCTCCCTTTTGGTAACCACTAGCTTGTTCTCTATACCTGTGACTCTGTATTTGCTTTGTTATATTCATTCATTTGTTTTATTTTTTAGATTCCCCATATAACTTATAACATCCATTCTCTTTCTGTCTTCCATTCCAGGTACAAGACAATTCGTGGCTAGTGCTTTGGGTTGGAAGTTCTAGGATTTAGACTGCAGAGAAATACATGGTGTTAGCAAGTTCTTTTTACTGTAGATATAAAGATATGCTCTGCAATCAGCTTTATCAGTATTAAAGCTGACATGCTGAATTCTATTTGCCTCCTAGAAATTGCTACTTAAATAGTTCTAAATTCAGAACAGAAAAAAAAGAGTGTATTAGTGTTCTGAAACCATAGCAACTTGCTCTTTCTCTACGACCTTGAGAAATACACAGACTGGCACTTGGTGACCAAAATAACAAATAGACATCAAAGTTTAGGCGACAGCTCTACCACCACCAGTCCCTCCCATCAGGAAACCTACACAAGCCTCTTAGATAGCCTCATCCACCAGAGGGCAGACAGCAGAAGCAAGAAGAACTACAATCCTGCAGCCTGTGGAACAAAAACCACATTCACAGGAAAACAGACAAGATAAAAAGGCAGAGGGCTATGTACCACATGAAGGAACAAGATAAAACCACAGAAAAACAATTAAATGAGGGGAGATAGGCAACCTTCCAGAAAAAGAATTCAGAATAATGATAGTGAAGATGATCAAGGACCTCGGAAAAAGAATAGAGGCAAAGATCAAGAAGATGCAAGAAATGTTTAACAAAGGCCTAGAAGAATTAAAGAACAAACAAAAGAGATGAAAAATACGATAACTGAAATGAAAACTACACTAGAAGGAATCAATAGCAGAATAACTGAGGCAGAAGAACGGATAAGTGACCTGGAAGACAGAATGGGGGAGTTCACTGCTGCAGAACAGAATAAAGAAAAAAGAATGAAAAGAAATGAAGACAGCCTAAGAGATCTCTGGAAAAACATTAAACACACCAACATTCGCATTATAGGGGTCCCAGAAGGAGAAGAGAGAGAGAAAGGACCCGAGAAAATATTTGAAGAGATTATAGTCAAAAACTTCCCTAACATGGGAAAGGAAATAGCCACCCAAGCCCAGGAAGTGCAGTGAGTCCCATATAGGATAAACCCAAGGAGAAACACGCCAAGACACATAGTAATCAAACTGGCAAAAATTAAAGACAAAGAAAAATTACTGAAAGCAGCAAGGGAAAAATGACAAATAACATACAAGGGAACTCCCATAAGGTTAACAGCTGATTTCTCAGCAGAAACTCTACAAGCCAGAAGGGAGTGGCATGATATACTTAAAGTGATGAAAGGGAAGAACCTACAACCAAGATACTCTACCCAGCAAGGATCTCATTCAGATTCCATGGAGAAATCAAAAGCTTTACAGACAAGCAAAAGCTAAGAGAATTCAGCACCACCAAACCAACTCTACAACAAATGCTAAAGGAACTTCTCTAAGTGGGAAACAGAAGAGAAGAAAAGGACCTACAAAAAGAAACCCAAAACAATTAAGAAAATGGTCATAAGAACATACATATCGATAATTACCTTAAATGTGAATGGATTAAATGCTCCAACCAAAAGACACAGGCTTGCTGAATGGAACAAGACCCATATATATGCTGTCTACAAGAGACCCACTTCAGACCTAGGGACACATACAGACTGAAAGTGAGGGGATGGAAAAAGACATTCCATGCAAATGGAAATCAAAAGAAAGCTGGAGTAGCAATACTCATATCAGATAAAATAGACTTTAAAATAAAGAATGTTACAAGAGACAAGGAAGGACACTACATAATGATCAAGGGATCAATCCAAGAAGAAGATATAACAATTATAAATATATATGCACCCAAAATAGGAGCACCTCAATACATAAGGCAACTGCTAACAGCTATGAAAGAGGAAACTGACAGTAACACAATAATAGTGGGGGACTTCAACACCTCACTTACACCAGTAGACAGATCATCCAAAATGAAAATAAATAAGGAAACAGAAGCTTTAAATGACACAATAGACCAGATAGATTTAATTGATATTTTTAGGACATTCCATCCAAAAACAGCCGATTACACTTTCTTCTCAAGTGTGCACGGAACATTCTCCAGGATAGATCACATCTTGGGTCACAAATCAAGCCACAGAAAATTTAAGAAAATTGAAATCATATCAAGCATCTTTTCTGACCACAACGCTACGAGATTAGAAATGAATTAGAGGGGAAAAAAACGTAAAAAGCACAAACACATGGAGGCTAAACAATACGTTAGTAAATACCCAAGAGATCACTGAAGAAATCAAAGAGGAAATCAAAAAGTACCTAGAGACAAATGACAATGCACACACGATGATCCAAAACCTATGGGATGCAGCAAAAGCAGTTCTAAGAGGGAAGTTTATAGCTAAACAAGCCTACCTCAAGAAACAAAAAGAAACTCAAGTAAACAATCTAACCTTACTCCTAAAGGAACTAGAGAAAGAAGAACAAACAAAACCGAAAGTTAGCAGAAGGAAAGAAATCATAAAGATCATAGCAGAAATAAATGAAACAGAAACAAGAAAAACAATAGCAAAGATCAATAAAACTAAACGCTGGTTCTTTGAGAAGATAAACAAAATTGATAAAGCATTAGCCAGACCCATCAAGAAAAAGAGGGAGAGGACTCAAATCAATAAAATTAGAAATGAAAAAGGAGAAGTTACAACAGACACTGCAGAAATACAAAGCATCCTAAGAGACTACTACAAGCAACTCTATGCCAATAAAATGGACAACCTGGAAGAAATGGACAAATTCTTAGAAAGGTATAACCTTCCAAGACTGAACCAGGAAGAAACAGAAAATATGAACAGACAAATCACAAGTAATGAAATTGAAACTGTGACTAAAAATCTTCCAACAAAAAGTCCAGGACCAGATGGCTTCACAGGTGAATTTTATCAAACATTTAAGGAATAGCTAACACCCATCCTTCTCAAACTCTTCCAAAAAATTGCAGAGGAAGGAATACTTCCAAACTCATTCTAGAGGCCACCATCACCCTGATACCAAATAAGTGATGCTGGGAAAACTGGACAGCTACATGTAAAAGAATGAAATTAGAACACTCCCTAACACCATATACAAAAATAAACTCAAAATGGATTAGAGACCAAAATGTAAGACTGGACACTATAAAACTCTTAGAGGAAAACATAGGAAGAACACTCTTTGACATAAATCACAGCAAGATCTGTTTTGATCCACCTCCTAGAGTAATGGAAATAAAAACAAAAATAAACAAATGGGACCTAATGAAACTTCAAAACTTTTGCATAGCAAAGGAAATCATAAACGAGGCAAAAAGACAACCCTCAGAATGGGAGAAAATATTTGCAAACGAATCAACGGACAATGGATTAATCTACAAAATATATAAACAGCTCATGCAGCACAATATTAAAAAAACAAACACCCCAATCCAAAAATGGGCAGAAGACCTAAATAGACATTTCTCCAAAGAAGACATACAGATGGCCAAGAAGCTCAGGAAAAGCTGCTCAACATCACTAATTATTAGAGAAATGCAAATCAAAACTACAATGAGGTATCACCTTACACCAGTTAGAATGGGCATCATCTGAAAATCTACAAACAACAAATGCTGGAGAGGGTGTGGAGAAAAGGGAACCCCCTTGCACTGTTGGTGGGAATGTAAATTGACACAGCCACTATGGAGAACAGTATGGAGCTTCCTTAAAAAACTATAAATAGAATTACCATATGATCTAGTAATCCCACTACTGGGCATATACCCAGAGAAAACCATAATTCAAAAAGACACATGCACCCCAATGTTCACTGCAGCACTATTTACAATAGCCAGGGCATGGAAGCAACGTAAATGCTCATCGACAGATGAATGGATAAAGAAGATGTGGTACATATAGACAATGGAATATCACTCAGCCATGAAAAGGAACGAAATTGGGTCATTTGCAGAGACGTGGATGGATCTAGAGACTGTCATACAGAGTGAAGTAAGTCAGAAAGAGAAAAACAAATATTGTATATTAACGTACGTATGTGGAAACTAGAAAAGTGGTACAGATGAACCGGTTTGCAGGGCAGAAGTTGAGACACCGATGTAGAGAAGAAATGTCTGGACACCAAGGGGGGAAAGTGGCGGGGGGTGGTGGGGATAGTGGTGTGATGAATTGGGCGGTTGGGATTGACATGTATACACTGATGTATATATAATTGATGACTAATAAGAACCTGCTGTATAAAAAAATAAATAAAATAAAATTCAAAAATTAAAAAAAAAATAACAAAACAAAACAAAAAACTAATACTAAACTTTCTTTGGGTTATTTGTATGGAAATATGTTAATATAAATGTTTCAGACATTACATGAAATTCCTAAAAATCTTATATATTCTGGTATAATGTTATAAGTCATAATTCTAGTTATTATTTTAAAAGGTATATCTCAGAAGTAACTAAATTTCCTTGTCAACTGTATTATTATGAACTTTCATCAAATCTTTCACCGTGGTCATTTTTAAGTCTTTTGTCATTTACAGACAGTTCTGGGCGTACTCTGATGCTTTTGCAAAAATGTTCCTGTACAAGGGTTTCATCTTCAAGGAATTCATGGAGAAGACTGACAAGTACTGGTTTCTGATAACTCAGTATACTGCTGAACTGAATGAATAAGCATTTTCAGAACTCTAATGATAAACTGATGAATTCATAAAAGTGCTAACAAAAGATCAAGATGAAAAAAAATTAATTACATGGGACTGAGTGAACTGATGAGGATGATTATAATTTTTGTGACTTTGAATAAAAAAAAAACAAAAAACAAATTGTCTATGTTTTTCGAGAGAATTACTATCAGACCACATGAAAGAAAAGCATACATTTTTGTATGCATTTCTTTGAAGTGACAGTATCTTTCCAAATTTCTATGAGTGAATTTCTTGCCTGACTCCACTAAACAAAGATGAAATTTAAAGGGTATTTAAATGTGTTGTATTTAAAACACTATTAAATACAGTTTGGCAAAAGTGATGGCTTAGTAAATGTCCTTCTCAATCCCTTCTGTTTAGAGAATTACTTATGAAACTAGTCATTAGGAAAAAAAAAAAGTTTACGGCAGGCATGTGGGTTGCTTTATTTAGGTTTTCACCTAAATTAGTTCAGTTAACACGGGATTGTCCACAGTGGGTTAATGCAGTTTATGGGCACTCAGAGTGGAGTTCACATACCCCATTATGAAGACCTGATATGGAGAATACAGTACTTGGTCTTCTTTGAGGAAGGAAATAGCTTAATGAAGTTATTGTACACTAAAACATGAATAAAGCAATTACATAGACCTGTTTTGGAAACCTCAGTTTCTATCAAACAGATTTGCTTAGGTATTCAAATGGTAACTGGATTGGTTTTAAACATATATATTGGAACAACTCTTAGGCCAGGAGTGATGTGAGAATAGTAAAAATATCAGAGGAAAGAAGATTAAGAAGAGATTTTTTTAAAAGAAAGGTCATAATCTTAAAGGACAAGGCTGAAATAAATAAGAAATACTAAAGATGTTCCTGGGTCTAAGTGCTGGTAAAGATGCGATAAAACAGGGGGTAGCTGTTTTAGTTATTACTATGAATGAAAAAAATGAATGGGGAGCAAAGTTATGAAACAGAAAGAAAAGGCAAGATCTCAACGAGGAGACTGAAATGACCAAGTACCAGACACAGAGCCAGTTTAACAACCAGTGTAGATTGGTCACCTACCAATTAGAACAGGACATTACTAATTAGAATGGATAATGGTCATCAAACAGTATATGTGAATATTCAGGTTTCTACTATCTGTGTAGCACTAGGAATTACTATTAGAGACTTAGACTAGTGGTTCTTAAATTATATTCTCTTCAGCACCTTTTTGGGAACTAGTTGAAAATGGAAGTTCTCAGGCCCCACTTCTGATGAACTGAATTAAGAAACACTGAGGGTAGGACCCAGCAATCTGTATCTTAGCACGTCCCTCTGGTGAATCCAATGCATGCTAAAGTTTGAAAATAATGCGTTTAGCCCAATCATCAACCCTAATCTGAAACACACAGTCAACACATAAATACCTGAATTAGATATTTATTATAGCCAAGTATTATAAAGCTAGAACTAATGTTCCAATAAAAAGGAAGAAACAGAGGAAGCAGATAACGGATAGGAAACCAACAGTGTTCCTGCCATATCTACTCTATCCTTTTAATCTTAAAAAAATTCTCTCTCTCTCTCTCTCCTCTTAACATACTATGATCTACATTGTATCATTCATTTAAAAATCCAGAAGAGTTGTAGACATTGGTCAGGTAAATTAAAGTATAAAATTGATGCTTCGTTATAGTTAATTATATTTTATTTGCTTTAAAAAAAAACTTGTAGTGAAAACACTCATTATCATGGTTCTTTTTCTTGTGATTATTATGATAAGCTAGAACATGCTAGAGATAATTTCAAACAGAAGTGAGTTAATAAATTATCTAATTATATAAATTATCTAATTATACAAATAATTACTGAGCATCTATTACATTCCTGGCTCCATGGTGTATACTGATTATCTTGTATTTCTACTTAAACCAATTTAAAAGATGTTTTCACTGTATATTAGTAGGAGGGCAGTCTTATGGTGAGGGAGTCTCTTAGGTCCAAAATTATTTGATTCTTAGGTCTCAAGGCTTCTTCTTTGAAGAGAGTCATTGCCTCGTCACTGATTTGTTATGGAATAAAACAACATTGATAGTCTAGGTATAGAATGATTCAATGTTGAACAGATAGCAAATAATATTTTACTAATCTATAATCCCTTCTGTGGTTTCTGTCCCCTTTTATGAACTCTGTGGAGGGAATCACTTATGACAAAATGCTTTATGGGTAAAAAAACATTTTCAGAAGTTCAGATTTGCACTTCACTGACACTTTCCCTACAGCGATAGGAGGATCACAGTTATTTTCTTTAAAAGAGATGTAAGTTAAAGAAAAAAGGCAAACTTTAAAGCTTTCAGGACATCAAATAGAATAATCAGATATTTTATAAAATATATATCTTAATATGTCAGCCAATATGTGTTTTCAACAGAAGAAAAAAGTTGTAAAAACCCTCAAACAACAATGATTTTTGTGCACATAAACATAAATGTTAGCTTTGGGCTTATTTTAATTCTACTGAAATATTTAAACTAGTTTTTTCATATTGCTTCTTATTTTCTAACCCTTCTGACAAATAGACTTTACACAAAAAGTGAGACATTTGCAAGCTGATGAATCATTATCAATTCATGAGGTATGAATATGCAGTGAAATTTTTCAAGTAAAAGATATTAATAACTTGCGATTTTGCAATGATTTATTATATTTCTTGCACCCAGCAGGTAACAGTGCTTTGAACATTTTAGATTCATTATATATTACAGAAACTTACCAGAATAAAACCAAAAATTCTGTATATTGGGTTAAAATATCATATTTACTTATACATTTCCCCCTCATGTAGTCTTATTCCCACAATCAATTTTTTTTAATAAATTTATTTATTTATTTTTGGCTGTGTTGGGTCTTCATTCCTGTGCGCAGGCTTTCTCTAGTTGCGGTGAGCGGGGTCTACTCTTTCATTGCAGTGCGCAGGCTTCTCATTGCAGTGGCTTCTCATGTTGTGGAGCATGGGCTCTAGGCGTGCGGGCTTCAGTAGTTGTGGCACGCGGGCTCAGCAGTTGTGGCTCACGGGCTCTAGAGCACAGGCTCAGTAGTGGTGGCGCACGGGCTTAGTTACTCTGCGGCATGTGGGATCTTCCCAGACCAGGGCTCGAACCCGTGTTCCCTGCATTGGCAGGCGGATTCTTAACCACTGCACCACCAGGGAAGCCCTCCACATTCAATTTTAAGAATTATGTTTTGATTCAATTTTATGTTTTTCTCTTAAATTTATCTAATATAAAAATGTAAGAGTCTTTCTGAATTTTTAGCTAGCACATGTGAATAATACACAATTATTCTGTTTGAAAAAATATAAGATATTAGACCTGTAGAGTTGTTAACAGTGGACTCTACACTATCCAACCAAATTTTAGAGACTACACTTGAGTGAAAACTTCGCTCCTAACTGTAGAGGCTAAATACATCAAGGCTGCTCACCAGATACAGCAACTCCGCTAAATCTGAGAGGATGCATTCTTATCTTATATAGTGCCGAAAAACGGGGGAAAAAAATCTGAGATTAAAGTTGTAAACTGATATTGATTGGAAGACACATCCTGATTTTGGAGACATTTCAATACGTAAATAAGTGGGTCTTAGACTGAAAAAATAAACTACATCATAGATGTTTTCCTTCCTCTTGGCATTATTTCCAGAAGTGAGAGAGGCTTATACAAATTAAGAGTCCACAGCTACTAGAATGTGCATTATATCTTTTGACAACTTTTTATTAGAACAAATATCAAACTCTACAATTCAGATTTCTGAGTTTAATTCATTACTTTACTTTGGTTAAAACCAATACTAACTACTAAAAAGAGTGATCTTAATGTTCAGATCTGAAAATACCACAATAGTTTATCCACAATTGGAATCTGGGACTAAGACACAGGTCTAAATAAGGAAGAACTTGATTAATGCTTATCAATCGCTCTCCATTGCTTACAGAAGAAAGTGCAAACTTGCAGCGTGACCCACAGGCAGGCTGGAGCCAAGCCTCTACCTCCCCTATAGCATCTCACTTAGGTCTTCCCTTTTAACCCTATATCACCTCCGTACACAATGCAGTAAAGTTCAATGTCCTCAAGCTGATTCCTACTTCTGTGGTTTCACAGATGCTCTTCCCATTGTAGACTCCAGGGAATATTCCTCCTCATCCTTCAAGCTCTTCTCAAAGTGGTTTTTCTTCTCTGAAGACTTTTCTAACCTACTTATTAAAAAGCTTGCATTTAGTCACCATTGTTTCTAGCACCTATTTTACAGGATTATAGTGTGTTAGTGTGCGTGTGTGTATGTGTGTATGTGTACATTTCTTAAGGAGAAGGATCATATCCTTTATCTCTGTTTCCGAAACAATCACAGTGCTATGCACATAACTGTCATTCAATAAAACTTTGTTGAATCAGTAATTATTTAATTAAATGGAATCTACGGAAACATTTATACTTTGGTCAAACATATTAAAGTTCCTTATTAGAATTTTTTTTTTCATTGTCTTTATTGTGAAAATGATGAAACAAGAGCTTTCTTTTATTTCTATACAGGAAGGGACACTGGTGATCGTTTTCTATAGGAAGAGTGAGATCCTTGCTTAGGACTTCATTTTTGAAAGGAAAGTTACCATATTTTGTTCCTGAATTTTCTATTTTTATTTAGATAGTATATAGGGGATGGTAAAGAAATAATTTGATTTTAGCAGGATTTTTAAGAGAAGTAAGGGACAGAAAGCTCTAAGAAATGTCTTAACAAATATTCTTTCTTTAAGACCTCAATTAGAATAGTTTCCCAAGATTTCTGAGTGAATATGAATTAGAATTAGAATTTTATTTTCTCCCCCTTTTTTAATAGAAATGCAGATAACACAGGAAGTCAGGTAGGACCCTCCATTCAATACAAACTTCACCCATTCATACTTGCTGTAACTACTAACAGATTTGGCTTGATTGCTTTCCAATGGTGATTATATTTCTTTAACTAGCGCTCCTGACAAAATATACAACTTCAGCCACTGTATAAAAACCACCAACAATATATCCATACCAACTCTCTCCTTACACGCTTTTCTTCCCGTAGAAAAAAATAAGAAAATAAGACTTTGAAAATACTTCTACTTCCTCACATCCCTATAGAGAGAGGAAACTATGTGAAGTACTTTACTTCCTCTTCCACTCCATCCCCATTCAGCAGGTTTTGCTATAATTGTTTAGTACTTTTACTTCCTTTACAGCAGTTTGTATCTTCTCCTTTAAGAAACTATAACTAGGACTGATTAAATATAATTAGTTACCACCCTTACCCACCACTCACTAGTAAATTGTTTCTCCTCTTCCTTGCACTGAGATCACTGATCTATTTGTTTGCTAGGAATTTTTGCTTGAATATTAAATATGAGGCTAATATAGTCTATGAAGTCTTATATATTCTCCAATATTTCATTGCCAAGTGAAAGCTATCTTACCTGGGAAGAAGATCCTTGGATTTGTCTGTTTCTTTCAAGAATCAATACTATTATTCTCTTGTAATATCTGGTGTCACTGATGAAAAATTATAGGTTTTTTTGTATATAACTTCAGCCTTCTGTATGGCAGACAAGAGGATTTTTCTTTAACCTTGAGAGTTCAGGATTTTTGCCAGGATATACCCAGGTCTGTGTTCCACCAATCCTGCCTGGAATTCATTGAACAATTTTAATTTGCAGACTCAAATGTTTCTTCACACCAGGGAAATTTTCTTCTTCATTTGTTTAATTACTGTCTCTCCTCCATCTTTTTTCTCCTTCTGAAACCTCTATTATTCATAGGTTATGTCTTCTGTATCTATTCTTCTTGCTTCTTTTCTTCCACGTCATGATTTTTGTCTCTTTATATTTTTGCTCTCTTTTGAGACGTTCTTCTACTTGATTTCCCAGACTACTAATTCAAATCTCAACCAACAGTGATAATCTTTCCTTTTTATTCATTCTCTGAATTTTTGGTTGAAAGCATGCCCTTTTACTTCTAGTAAGTTATTATCTGTTCTGTGTTGACTTTTTAGTCATAGATAGGTAGATCAATAATACACAGATATAGATAGAAATATAAATATAGATATAAGTGTATGACACTGGAAGCATAATGTGCATTTATTATCTGGATCTTGCCATAGTGCCGTATATACTTTTAAAATATCCCTTTAATAGTTGCCTTGTAGTTTACTGTTTGGCTACATCAAATTTAACTACACACTTAGTAAACATTACTGAAATTTTGGGGTATTATAAGTGTTGTGGGGTTTTAAATATTGCTGTGGTATTCTTCCTAAGCATGCATATTTTAAAAGTCAATATACATATGTGTTAAGATCGATGGGTTGGGTGAGATTATGAGTGGTTTTTTAAATTTGCTTCATTGTCTACCTTATAAGAAATTTCTAAATTAAATGCATATTACTTTTACAATAGAAAAAAATGTATTTAAAAGTTAATTGAAAAACTTAAAGAAAACAAGTCTGTTTACAGTACAAATTTAACTATTTCAGTGTTTCCATATTTCTCAGCTCACTTTCTGACCATCCATTCCTTCCTCTTCTTTGATTATTTCAATTATAATTGTATTATTTGTATATAATTACATAATATCTTTAGAATAATGAAAATTTCTTCAAGGGAAGAAGTGTTTTATTCATTTACACTCATCTCACGGTTAAAACAAGCTGTTGAAAAATGCTGATAAACAAAATATGATAAATTAATAGATAAAAGGCATTTATTTAAGTTCCATTGCTAATATTGTGTTCAATTTCCGTGCAAACTTTTGTCACTGAACATAGATGAAATTCAATGCTTACACACTTCTTTTAGCTGAATGGACTAGGAAAATACATTCATATATTCATTCTTTTTTTTCCATTCCTCATTTATTCTTTCCTTCATCTAACGTTTATTTCGTGTTTTGTTCCAGGTCCTCAGCTTAGGGTTAAGTATTCTTCTCCGTTCTTTTAAAATGAGAAATGGCTTTCTTCCTCTCCCTTCTACACCTCACTTGCCTGGTTTAAAAGGCAATAATATTATTGATAGCTTCTGCATCCACATCCCATTCTTCTCATTTAATCCATCTTTCAGTTAGGAAATCTCCCACCTCTCTTGTTGAGATACCATTCTATCATCTATTGCATATGCTGATACAACTATTTTGTTTATCAAAGAAAGGATTCTTTAAACTGCTACATATGATACCTGGTCTTTATTAAGTTAGGGGAAAAAAAAACAAACACAATCTTATTGTTTATTCATTCCTGCCTTCACCAAACCTCTAAAAAAAGATTGATGCTTTGGGGTAATATTAACTGTTAATGAAGTTAGCATGAAGTTTTGAAAAAAAATCTTTAGCATTAGAGTTAGAGATTCTATTCAATTTGGATGGACTGCACAGGTGTACAAAATGGAAAACAGCCTAATTCCTGCCATCAGTTGTGAGCTGCAATACTATTCCTGTGTGCAGATGGGCTGTGAATAGCCTTAAGCATTATAACAGTAATGCCAACTAATGAGAAGCAAATGTTGCCATGAGATTATGAGTGAGCAAAACCATACAGATAACTATATTTTAATAATCAAAAGTGTTTTGCCATTTGCAAGAATATTGCTTTGCATTCTACTTTATATACAGACTTCTCCTGATTAAGAAACAATGAATCAGGCCTAGGGACAAAATTCTCCTCTAGGACTAGCAAGACATCAGTTAGAACTATTTGATTTTAGTACTCTCATGAATTCTTAAAATTGAAAGCAGAAAAGGTTTACATATGTAATATGAGACAACTAACTAGATAGGAATAAACTCTAATAAAGGCTGCTCTGTAAGAATACATTTTGGAATATCTGCCTTTCTAGGATCATTTAAAGGGAAACTATGTGTCATTTATCTTAGATGTATTTGAAAAGAACAAAAAAACCCCAAAAAAACCTCATACATAAAACAACAAAATAATTCTGTGAGAAAGACTACATTCTTACAATAGAATATCAACCATGCAGTTAACTTGAGGCAATTTCATGGAAATCTGCTAATTCTATGCAGTGTGATTATGTCTCACTAAGGAATAAGTGAAATTCTTAGCAAAACTATAGAATCATTTCTTTCTAATGACTCAGCTTAGATTATCTCCTTGATTAGCTCAACGTCTCATATTCTCCTAGAACCAGTGGGTTGTCTGTTGGAATGGTAGGTTGTACATTATATCAGTGCATTACACTAAGTGAAAATAATTTCCAGACTCTGGGTTTGCAGCCGTTCAGAATTCAGATTCTAAATAACTCCAGTTAGATATAATAACTCCAGTTAGATATAATAAAGTCCCTTGCTTTCTGTTCACTCTGCAGAATGTTAACCACCTTTAAAACTTTGGAATTGTCTCTTTGTGCATCATTTCAGTCCTCAGGTGTGCCTCTATGGGCAGGTACTGAATTACCTCTATGTTCCACTCATACCTGCAGAAGAGGAAAAGATCTGAAGCCCCTTGCTTTGTGATTCAGACTAAAAAGTTTTCCAAATTAAACAGAAGTTATTACAATATTAATATAAGCGTAACTCTATTAAATTATCTTCCTTTGACTTTGAAATTTACTTCCCCCCCCCGCCCCCCGCCCCCCACCCCCTATCTTACATCCCTGGCTGCATGTCTGGGTTAAAGTTCTTTGGTTTGCAAGTAACAGAAAACTACTTAAGTTAGCTTTAAAAAAAAAAAAAGTGTGATGAAACTAAAGCTGTAGCTCATGGACCTCAGGTGAAGGTCACCTTGGAGGGGAGAGAACTAAAAAGATATCAGAAATTAAGGCAATTCCTCTGCAGTCCCTCTGGTCCTTCTCATTCATTTTATCCCCCTCTTCCTCTCCTTCCTCCCTCACTGTTTAGGATCACAGAGTCTTTCAAACCTGATTAATTCTGAGTATCTTAAATTCCACTGTCTCTACCTGAAGTCTTTTCCTGCTCCTCTTTCATATGGGGAAAATGTTTACCCAGCACGTTTGTAATTTGCAAGTTTCTGTTTAGAAAAGACCCCAAATTGACTAGTATCTTTGAATTCTTAATCCAAAATTTCTGTTCCATCCAGCTATCTAAACCAATTGCAGACAGCTACGTCCAGGAAAATGAAGTCACCCAGGACAGTCACAGCTGCCAGGACCCCCACTGGGAGTATGGCAGACAGTCTAAAAGATCTCTATTACACTATCTAAAAACAAATATACAAAATTTTTTTTTCCCACAATGTATCCAAAATAAACACTCCTAGGTCATGAAGAAAAAAAGAAGAAAAAGAAATAGCTTTTAGAACTACTATAGTCAAAAAGTATATCAATGCAAGTCATTTTTCACACATTGAATTTATACAAAGAAGATAGGTTTGCAGTTTCTTCAGAAAAATTCATAATTAAGCAGTCTAATGAAATAGAGGGCTAACATGTAAAGATTAAGGATCTCATTGCTCCCATAAAGAAATAGATGCAGAAATAGTGCAGGAAAAACAGACAATAGCTTCTTCCTTTTAAAAGTTCTTACAATCTATGTAGAGTGTGACACATTTGATATATGCAGAGAATCATATCAGCCAGTTTAAAGTCAAGTGTCAAGTAGCATGATATGAATTATTAGGGCTACTAGAAATCAGAGAAATCAGTTATTGATGGAGGTGGTAAGAGTGAAAAAAGTTTCATGGTGAAGACTAGACTTTATCTTGGCCTTTTGTTTAAGTGTAGGATTGGCAATACAAGAAGGGAGGAGGGGTGGGGATAAGGGTGGGAATGAGAATTGTTTGGAAAATGACTAAAAGATAGTGTCATTGTCAGAGATAGTGTTGATAGAGCAAGGCTGTTGTCAGATATACTGATTACACAAGCAGATGTTTAACTTGTTTCCTCCCTAAAACGATCAGAAAAAAATACATTTTTCTTATCAGATTATGTGACAACTAGTTTTTGACATCAAAGTGTCAAAACGTCATACATAAAATGTTACCAATATTATTTCAGTAATTACCGACAGAAGTCTGAGAATGGCTATATACTTTCACAATTTTCAGAATGGGAAAGTGATATATTAATTAAAATAAATTTTGTTTGTTATTATAATTCCCAGAAAAACTGTAGATGAATTTACTTATCAAACACAGTAGGTAAGCACTTAGAAAAGAATGTAGTTCTCATGGAGCAAACCAAGTTAACCTCATGTTTAATAAGATTACTGGATAGAAAGACAAGAAAAGTACCATGATATAATACAACTTGATCACAGCATAACGTCCTTCAGATGAGTCTATCAGTCTTAGTTGTAAACAGAATCAAATTCTGGCTGATTAAGAAATAAAAGCAAAGACATACTATAAAGGTTATCCTAAAAATAGCTGATTAAAACGAAACCAATTTTTCCAAGAGGCTAAAGCATAAATCACAATTTGGGAGGAATGGAGAATCAGACTTGAAGATCTGGTGCCAGGCATCTAGCCCAAAGCTACAGCACAGATCTAGTCTTCCGAGGAAATCACTCTTGCCAGCAGTACCTATCTGAGACCACTGATCATGTGATAAAGTCCTCAGTATTTTAGTTTAGGAACGCAATATTGTCTAGTGGACATGAAGGAGTTCAGGCTTTCAATCAACCTCCTTTGTAGTTAAATAACCTTGGGAAGCACTGGTTTCCCTGTCTGTGTCACACGAATAAAAATAACTCAATTAACATGGTTGTTATATGTCAAACTGCTCTATGTAGTACCTGACACATAATAACTGACAAGGAGTAGCAGTAGAGTTGTTAATTTACCCAATTTTGACCAGCAGAGGGGCTGGAGGACAATGACTTTAGCACTAATATGTATCCATAGTCCATAGAAAAGAGAATAGTGCTGTTATCCATTGCATTTGTTAGGTGATACAGAACACTGTGTTCAGTTCTGGGTGTTATTTTTTAGAAAAAAATTTTAAATCTGGAAATTTATTATTTGATATTTGGAGGAATATCATGTAGAAACAGAATACAACAATCTGTATAGTTCCATAGATGAAAGTGGGAACCAATGAGTTGGAATTACAGGGAGATGAAGTTCAGTTGAACATAAGAAAAAACTCCCTAATGATTATGGAAATAAGGCATTCTTTCATATTCAAAGAGGAATATAACGACTTTCTTTGAGAAAGTCGAGAACCACAGACATCTTTTGAGAATTGAGAACCACAGACATCTTCAAGCAAGAGTTAAATGAGCATTTTTGGATATATTATGGAAGTTCCTATATTTTATGGGATTTTAAAAGGCCCTAAGATCATTTCCCATGATGAGTGAATTGGTTTAAGATTATTCACCCACACCTGTGAAATATATTATACAAGTTAACTTTGAAAAAAATGAGATCAGTGCAGCAAATTACCAATACTCCATACAATATACTTACATTTTAAAAAGCACTTTGTAACACATCAAATACCCCTTCTCTTACTTAGAAATTTCTACTAATGCTTCAGGAAAAATAATGACAAAATAAAGTTACCCCAAAAATATTTTTGCTTAGGTGGCCAGTTTTGGAGTTTTTCTGTTAAGAGGAGTGAAAGACAAATGTTTACACAAAGACAATGATCAGTGATTCTTTCAAATGCTTCATAAAAACATGAAATGGTATCAGAAATTTAATGAAAATAATTGAGGCTTTCAAAAGTTTGGAACAATTTATAAAAGTTGATATTCACAGTAAATTTTAGTATTTTCAAATAGCAGCATAGCTTAAGAAAAATAAATAAAGGAATTTTATTTCTTTAAAAATTTTTTTTTCCTTATTTCTTTGATTTTAGTGATCTTTTAGAATATGACTTTTTTTTCTGTCATATGAAAAATAATTCTGGTTTCAGAAAAGTGCTATAAAGACTGGTTTCTAATCAAATGCCAAGGCAAACTATGAGTAGTATAAAATTAGCATCCCACTGATTTTCAAACAAGGTCCCTTTCATGTGGAGAAAGCATACATGATGTTGTTTTAGTGTACAAGAAATAAACATGAAAGTATTATTCTACCAATCTAGTAATCCAGAGGATGTTACTGCTCTACCAAACAGAATCAAAGACTACAGAAGTCCAAGGAACAAGGAAGTTATGCAGTATAGGGGGAAAAAGCTTAATAAAGTATGGAGTTTGTCTTGAATTCTCTACTCAAAAACCCTGTGGGTTTGAATAATTTGCTTTTTTCTCCATTTTTTTTCCTCTGAAAACTGTAGATATATCTTCTGATTACATTATACCACTGTAAAGATGTTGGCATACTGTGAATCACTATGCAAGAATAAGAGTATTATTATTTTTTATTATAATTACAGAAATGAAGTCTCAGAGCTACATACTGGTTTAGTGGAGCAATTTTCTGAAACTGCTTTCCATGTAAGGAACTCAAATGCTCAGAATTTTAGACAAACGAAAAATTTAAAGTGAAAAAAAATTTACCAAACTTGCCAAGGTTAAATTCAAAACCTAGCATGAACACTTTTCTGATGTTATTTTAGTGCATCAAGTATATATTGAGAAAATGAAAAAATAAGCATAAGCATTAAAATAAGCATCTGGCCTTCATCGGAAATGTCACACTACTGTCATTTATCTCACCTCTTCTGATCAATAACTATCTATGGGAAATCATAAAAATAAACAGAAGAACAATTTCAATCTTACAACAGTCTTTATACGCATTGTTTCTAGCACATCAACAACGTTAAAGTACGGTACTATTGTGTTCATTTTGGGAAGGAGGAAACAGGGTCACAGTAGCTGCGATTTGCCTTAAAAGAATACAGTCAGTAAGGAAAAGAAATGAGTTTTATTTCAGGCCTCTGTTACTTTAAAATCTAGGTTTGCATTACTCCAAGTTTTTTTCAAGATTCTATGGTATGTCCGTATCTAGCATATGGATTCTCATCTCATGATTATATAAAAACTGGTATGGAAAAGATAATTTACTTCTCTGGTCCGTTATGCTCCATGTTGTTCTATTCCTGAAGGCATCCTTGATCATATTCATCCCTGGACAGAGCTGCCTGTTTTTCACTTAGTCTTCTAATTGCCCATCAGAAAGTATAATAGAATGACTAATTCTTATTCTAAGACAACATCTACAGTTCCAAATGTTGAGACACAAAATGCTTTAGTTCCAAAGATATGTACTCAACATTAAAAATGTCTGTGGATGTGCCTGTCAAGACATAAGGAAAATAAATCTGAAAAGTAAAGGAAAATAATCATAGAACACAGTCACGAGAAGACAGACAGATATAAAGAGGATATAGACAGGCTGCCTAAGAGAAAGGCAGTCTTGGTATGTAGACCAAAAAAACAGGTGGAGGAGAAAAAATAGGGGTATATAGCAGGAGAGTACTATTAAAGATTTGCTCTTGTGCTAAAAATGACAGCATAGATTGCCACTCTGCACTGGAGTACAATGATGATTATATGTAAGGATAACTGCTTTGGTGTATATTGTATTATATTCTCCAATCAGAAGAGGAAGTTCTTTCTGAACTTAAAATTGATTATTATTTCTAACATATAACAATTGAAATAGTTTTTGTACATGAGCTATACATCTATCTATTGATCAATCAGTCTATACCTATAACTGATAAGTTTAATTTGATCACAGAATCAAAACAATGTTTTAAATTATTAGCTCAAAAGTAAAATATATATATATATATATATTAGTTACAAAGGTCAGATGCATGAGCAGGGTAACATTTTGTTTTGTTTTGTTTAAAAAATATGTATCTCTTTTCTATAATAAACAAATATCACTCAGCTCAAGTTAAGTCAGTTTTCTTTCAATCATCACATAAGTTACAAAGACAACCAGATGCATTTTTCTTTTCTATATTTGGTGTCATCAAGATGCTCCAATTGACTGAATATATTATGTTAGCACCAAATCTTGTTGGCAAGAGCTTTATCTGACAACCTCTACATTCCTCACCCAACCATCTGTTTTTCTTGGTCCTTAGTCATAAGGAAAAAAAACTCTAATTTTTTGCAACACCAATATCAAGCTAAACTAATAACTGATTCCCACTGACTTCAGAGAATACTCAGCACTTGGATTCTTACCCATGGTGTGTGAAGAAAGATGTGAAAATGATTCAGAGAACTTTAAAAATGAAGTAGCATCATCTCTGGGAGCAGATACAGATGCCTTCAGTTTTCTACACTCTGGATTACAGTAAACTGAGACCAAACAGTCTCAAGTACTGAAACACATTGCAAAATAAGGTATTTTTCAGAACAGATTAGATGTACAATGATGTCCTCTATTAAATATGTTTTCACATATCATCCAGTTGATTTGACAGTACACACACACTGCAAATCAAGTTTGCCCTTGTAAACCTATCAATTAAAATTATTACTGGCCTATATATCCATGATTTAATTACAATCAACACACTGGCCTTTATTCGCACCTAACAGCTTCTTTCTGCTAACTTTTTATAACATTTTCCTTCTCTAAAGATATCATCAATTTGCATATATTCAACATTTATGAGCACAAGCCATACAACAAAAAATAATAATTTCTCATATGGGATTTATAATTATTTTAGGTTCATTCAGTCACAAGCAAGTTAATGAAGACCTTCTATGTCCTCTAGCTGTGCTTAGGCTAAGATATAGTCTTGGTATGTAAGGAACTTCCACCTCCTTGAATAGGGAATACATAAGCCTGTATATTTTTCTCTTCAAACGAACTGTAAAGGCCTCAAACATTAGCAGTTGTTGTTTATTCTGTATCTCAATAGTTTGTTTAGAAACTCAGGCACAATCCCTATGCTGATAGTGAAAAGCATAAACGACCATGGGAATGGCTATATCTGGAAATACCTTCTTTCCACCATGTTGTGCTCTTGCTGTGAGTTCTCTCCATATTTGAAGTCATTTGAGGATAGACACCAATTCCATTTATTTCCCTCCAGGATTCAGCACAGTGCTTGGCACAAGTAAGCCTCTAAATGGCTGCTCCTTAATCATCTATACTCTATATTAAATCAGTTTGTGATTCTATCATATTTCTATGTGCATTACATTATTCTACATAGTAACAACATTCCTTTTGTTGTTTTTTCTCTTGAGTAGAGGCATTTGATCAAAAGATCTACAATTACAAACAAATATTTATCTTCCTGACAAAAGAACATTACTATTCCATTCAGACAGCAGCCCTTATAACTGAGAGTTACAATAAAGTTCTGCAAAAATATTCCACATCAGTTCCAGTCAAGGCATTTGTGGATTTATCGGAAACACTTTCAAAATGGCTCCACTAGTATATGGGATAGTGACAATTGTTAGACTAAGCATTTATGGTTTTCTGCAATCTCAACCACTTTAGAGAACTTAGTAATCATCCAAAGTTACTCCTTATGAATGACTGCAGCTTTCTTTCAGGCATTCAATGCAAGCCTCATTGATTCTCTTCATGATTTATTAAGCCAGGGCACTTTTTTGGTGACAGAATTCAGATTTCACTGTAATATCTTTTGTAATGGTTTTTCAAAAGCTTTATGGAAGAATATGAAGATGTATATTGCCTAAATTAAGTGTGTACTTATTCAAACAAATGTGACGTGTTTTAAAACAATTTCAAAACTGCTCATAGCTGATGCTTGCATCAGAAATAGAATTATTTGACTTTAGAGTATGATTAAAACATTTGTACGAATGTATTGCCTATATGGTATGTATTATTTTAACTAGGGCTTGGTTGGAAAGAGGATGGTCCTGTCAATAATGACCAAGACCTGGGAATCAGGTGGGTTAGAGTATTTGAGAAAGACCACAGAAGTTAGGCACTTGGACTTCAACAGGATACCATTTAAGGAGTTTGCTAGGCAACTGGCCTTAGAGGTGTCTGAAAGCCAGCAGTGAAGACTCTACCATGAAGAAGAGGAACAAGAAAGGAAATATATCTCTGGAAGGATGGAGAACAGGAGAACGAAGGATTTTGGTTCAGTAGAACTAGAATATTCCCTAAAGAACTAAGGAACAACCCAATTGTTTACTGATACAGCAGAGTAGCAATCATCAGAAATGTATAAAGTAAGCTCCTGGTCATAGCCAATGAAAAGCCCTGCTACTAGGCCTGGTGTATAACATCAATGTTAAGACCAAAATCCTGTCTGACTTGATCTTAAAGAAAATAAATAATAGCCCAGAGATTTCTTTTTAACCTACCCAAGGGTTTCAAATTCTGTGAAGAGCTCCATTTACATAGGAACTTAAATGACTCCAACATCAAGGGTCAGAGGGCTGCAGAAGCTGAAAGCCTGGCATAATCTGTAGTCACTGCCTTTACTGCTTCCATGAAGATTATGGAAACCTAAGGGCATTTAAAACAGAGGAGAAAGACTGTAGTGGCTGTCTAGAATTTTCTGTGTGAAAGTGTACAAAAGGAATACACCTTTACTTTGCTGATATGTTTTGCTTTTTTAGAAAAAAAACAGTGGAATCAGGAATTTTTTGACCTTTCCAACAAGATAGAATGTTGGCTGGAGGAAAGATTTATACCTGAGGTAGAACAATGATGGAAAAGGTGGAAAATTTTGGCATTTTCTCTGTTCTTAAGTTATCAAGGGATTTAACTCACTGCCTAGAGAAAGGAGAGAAAGAGGGACAGAGAAGGAGAGAGAGAGACCCTTGTGGGCTTTTCCCTCTCCTTTAAATACACATCATTATTTATCTTGATTACTCTATCACGGTATGTCACTCTTTAATTTACTGTGACTTTTTTCTTTTAAAATGCCATTGTCTTTGGAATGGAGGAAAACATAAGAAAGCAGAAAATAATACTTTGAAAAGAGCATCAATAGCTTTATTAGCAAAATTACTTCCCTTTTTTTCCTTCATTTTTCCACACCTCCATCAACAGTTTAAACCTGAAAAATCAATCCACAACTGCACACTGGTCCTTTTCCCCCTAGATATGAAGGAGTCAGTGTGTGGTATGAGCACATAATTCAGAAATAAGATTTCTGAATGAGATAACTGCTTCTATGAAAAGGTTAATGAAAGTAGGGCCTGCTGTGAGGAGAACATTATTTTATGAACAACAGACGTAGGGAGTCTTCATAATAAATTATAATTAGCCTTTTCATAATACATTTCACAGATACCATTGATTTAGATAACCACTTTCTTTGAGAAACTCGATATGCTTCACAACTCAAAATATCTAAAACATATAAACAAATCTGAATAAATCTGAACTGACCATTAGATCTAGGCTCTGCAAAAAACTGTATGTAGGATTAGTAGGGGCAGAACCAAAGACAGGGGACTTCTGAAATTTTTGTGAGTTTATAAACATTTTATAAGCTAATTAATTTGCTTGCCCTTCTTGCCAGCTCTCATGAGTTTTCTCTCTTCTCTCTTCTCTGTAGCCTCATTTTGGATGCAAAAAGATGAATCCAGGTCACTAAATAATTTACATCCTTCTGAACTCTGTGGGAAGAAACTCGATTCCTTGCTTAGGTTTCTGACGTCACTATACGATCCTTAAGCCAGTGTCTTAAATTGCCGGAGTCTATTTTATCATTTGTAAAAGAAGAAGCAACAGAACTATTTTACTGTTCTTATGGATGTGTCAGCAAACAACAAGAGTGTACACTAGGGCTTCCCTGGTGGCACAGTAGTTAAGAACCTGCCTGCCAACGCAGGGGACACGGATTTGAGCCCTGGTCCGGGAAGATCCCACATGCTGCAGAGCAACTAAGCCCGTGCACCACAACTACTGAGCCTCCGCGCTAGAGCCTGCGTGCCAGAATTACTGAAGCCCGCGTGCCTAGAGCCCGTGCTCCACAACAAGAGAAGCCACCACAATGAGAAGCCCGCTCACCGCAACATGCTGCAACTGGAGAAAAGCCTACATGCAGCTACCAAGACCCAACACAGCCAAAAATAAATAAATACATTTATTTAAAAAAAAAAAAAAAGGAGTGTACACTATACAGTTAGATTAGATTAAAATTTTATTAAAATACAAGATATTGGGATTAATTCTGGCATTCTAAATCACTTACTTCTCTAATGCTGAGGCCACTTGAGTCTACTCTTGAAAATTATCAGAGCATTCTGAGGGTATGAATTGCCACTGCCAGCCTGGAAAAGGATATTAATTAAACCCTAAAAATGCATTCATTACTCATTCAATAAATATATATTGAACACCTATTATTATGTACCAGGCATTGTATTAGTTGCTATGTACAACAGTAGATGAAATAGACATAATCATTACCCTGATGGAGGTTACATCTAATGGTGAAGCAAACTATTTTACAAGAATTTTGCTTAAGTGACTCTTCTTGTGAGAAATAAGTTTTCCTATGAAAAGCCATTACATTTTAAATTTAAGCCTATTATAAACAATTTTATCATTCAATTATAAACAATTTTATCATTCAATTCTCTTCTTTGGATTAGATTTTTGATTCCTGGTATGTAGAAGAATAAAATAGGAGAAATCACAATGTTAAAAAAAAATATATATATATATACACAGTCACATATACATCAACAATTTACTCTTTTTCTCTGCTTTCTTTAACTTATACTTGGAAAAAATTTCTCAGCTAACTTGTTTCTATACTCTACCAAGACAGATTAAGGGGAAAAAAGACATCAAGACTGATTTATAGCTTATCAAAATCACTCCACTAGTAGAGATTCATCAAGATCAACTGAGTAATGGTCAGACCAAGTTAGTGAAGTCAACATAGTGCTGACACAGCACATCTTAAACTCAAGAATGATAGCTTTGAACTGGTGGCTAAGAGAATGGATGCTACATTTGCCTCAGTAAAATCTCAGTTCACCAGAAGTTAAAAGAAAGAAGGCTATGTACATATTCATTTGTCTGATTGACAAAACACTAAACAGAAAAATTTTCTAGCAGGAATTTTTCCATCTTTCTTTCTTAGTAAATGTACAGATGATTGAACTTTTTGTGATTCAGGTTCTTGTGCTTCAAGTTCCTTAATTTGTCTATGAAGAGCCACTGAAGAAGCCATTTTACATTAAAGACAAAAATAATATTCAGAAGTATTTTATACCTTGTGAAAAATACGGTTGATAATTTTGAAATAAAAGATGTGAAAGGCAACATAATGTAGTAATTAAGCAGGTACTACAGAGCCAGACTTCCTGAGTTCAATCTAATTCCCTAAATTCTTAGGTGTGTAATATTGGACAACGCTTCAGTTTCTTTACTGACAAAATTAACATTATTGTGTTAACTACCTCATGAGGTTGTTACAGGAATTAAGTTAGTAAACACTTAGAAAGGACACTGCCTAGGACAATGTCTCCATCATATTTAGCATACATAAGTGTTTCTTAAAAAATAATATGCACAGAGACAAATAATTTTCTTATGTGACTCATAAATGGGTTTCTGAAGCTGCATGAAAACAAAACAAACAAAAAGCTTTAAAAATATTTTGAATAATAACAGTGTCATTAGGATAAATAAATGGCCCTTCCAAAGGTGACTGATTAGGAGAAAATATTAATTTGAATGTATAAGCAGAAACATGCTTTTTAAAAGCTATTTCATTTCTCTTGAATCACACCTTATATGATAGCCTAGATCTGTCTGCTAATCACATCAAAGATTTTTTTGTTGTTGTTTACTTCATCTGGAACAAAAAGGAAGCGCTGAAGTCAGATGACAGAAGTGAGACCTAGTACATTAGACAAAATAAAAGACTCTTCTTTTTTCAAACTAATAAATTGTCATTAGCTTTGTAGGTAAAATCAAAAATAAAAAAGATAAAGTACAATTATTAGGGATCAGAGCTGGAATTCATGAAAAATATACAAAAATATAGGAGGATTAGATTTACTTAGCTGTTGAGGGTATGTGTGTTAAAATTTCCCAGAGGGCTTTCCTTTAAAAACAACATTTAAATCACAATTCATATAAATTCAAAAATATTAGAACTTTTGGTGTCAACCCCAAAGAAAAAACATTTTGGAAGCTTAACGCTAACAATAAATTGTGAAAAACTGGCTAATTTAGAAATATTTTGTATTTAAATTTCTTGGAATCTATTTGCCCATGGCCAGAAAAGCAACGGGGAAAATGGAAATTTATTGAAATAATTGTGTTGTGGGGAGGACTTTTATTTTGTTTATTCACACAATGCCAACCTTAAGTAAACAATCAACTTTATTTTGCTTAATTTTAATTTTATTTGGCATGTTAGTTTGTGGTTTTATCATTCTCAGAGCCAGATTTAATTGGTGAAGTTTTAAATGTAGAAATAATACACGCACTTTATCATATAAAAATATCAAGGCATGAAAACTATTCTAAAGGAAGAAACAATATAGAGCTCAGGAAATGGAAACTGTAAGTGGATTTAATGGTTGTCAATTTGCCTAATGATCCACCCACCACCCTACAGGTAAAAATCTCCTGACTAGAGTCAAAGCTAACAATGATGACATCATATTCTATTGTTCTCTTCCCTCACTCCCTCTGCCCCAGTCATTCTTGCTTGCCTCATTGCTGTTTCTTGAATTCACCAAAAATCCTGCTGTTTTAGTCAGGGTTCTCCAGGAAAACAAACCATTATATATGCTCCCAGATGTGTGTGTGTGTATACACACACACACACACACACACACACATATATACATATGTATTTACACATAAATATACATGGAGGTGGAGGAGAAAGAGAAAGAGAGAGATACTTTAAGGAACTGGCTCATACAGTTGTAGAGATGCAAGTCCAAAATCTTCAGGGTGGACCAGCAAGCAGATTGGAGCCCCAGGGAAGGGCGGCAGTTTAAGTCCAAAGGCAGTCTGCTGGCAGAATTCCTTCTTGCTGAAGGAGGTCACTCTTTGTTCTCTTAAGGCTTTCAACTGATTGGCTAAGGCCCATTCACATTATGGAGGGAATCTGCCCACTGATTTAAATGTTAATCTCATCCAAGAAAACAGATTCACAGATGTATCCAGAATAACATTTGAACAAATATCTGGGCACTATGACGTAGCTAAGTTGACACATACAATTAACCAACACATCTGTCATATCTCACTCAAGGCCTTTGCACCATCCCCTATAACAGGAATATTCCTTCCCCAGCCATCTATGCAATACCCTCCCTCCGTCCTCTTCTAGTCTTCTCTATCCCCATTATTTGCTCCATGGTACTTATAGCTACTTCACTAGTAATAGAGACACCTGTTTCTTGTTTCTTTGTATGTTGTTTTTTGTGTAGTGTCCCTCTTCCTCTACTAAAATGAAACCAGAGATACTGTCTGTTTTGTTCACTTCTGCGGACTCCCCACATATAAGCAGTCAAATAGTCATTTAAAAATAATAATGATAAACTAATGCATGGACCATATTATCTTCAATCAACTCAGTTATTACAGGGAAACACATAATCTCTTCAACAAGTTGAACAGTTGTATTTCATATGAATGTTGAGGAATAAATCAGACAACTCTCTTCAATACACCACACTGTCACTCTGCCACTAGGTCCATAGTTTAAGCTATGCAAAGTGTCCCCCAAGGGGCACACTACTGGAAGATCTGTACTTTCCTGACAACTCTCTACTTTATCTCAAATACATCGTTATCAGTTAGAATTTTTATATATATATATATATATATATATATATAAAACAACAAGTTACAGCTATTTAAAAATTACTGGATCCAGGAGCACAAACAACGTGGTTAAGAATTAACCTCACACTGCAAAACTCAGCTCATGTTTTCATTTGGTCCTAAAACAGGTTTTGCTCTTGTGATGGCAAGATGTCTCTAGGCCTACATGCTCACAGCTCAAAGTCGGGTAGAAAAGAGGAAAAAATATCTTTTTTTAGTCCTACCAGAAAACACTTCAGGATTTGCTCTGATTGAAATGATATGGATTATATGTCCATCTGTGAAACAATCTCTGTTTCTTTGTGTAGGAGGCAATGCTCAACTGAGCCAGGCCTGCTTCACATTTCCACTACTGGGGCTGGGCACTGAGCCAGCTCTACCAAAGCGGCATCATCTTAGAATGAACGAGTGGATTTTTTTAAATAAACTTTTTATTTTAGAACACTTTTAGATTTACAGAAAAACTGCAAAGATAGTAAAGAGAGTTCCCATATACCCTGTACCCAGTTTCCCCTATTATTGCCATCTTATATTAGTTTGGTGATTTGTTACAGTTAATGAACTAATATTGATACATTATTATTAACTAGAGCCCATACTTTATTCAGATTCTTAAGTTTTATTTAATGTCCCTTGTTCATGCCAGGATCCCATTCAAGATACTGCATTATATTTAGTCATCATGTCTCCTTAGGTTACTCTTGACTGAGACAGTTTTTCTTGTTTTAAATCACCCTGACAGAGTACTGGTAGGCTATTTTGTAGAATATCTCTCAACTGGGGTTTTCTCATGATTAGAATGGGGATATGAGTTATTGGGAAGAAGACCACAAGGTAAATTGCCGTTTCAATGCATCACATCAACAGTATATACTATCAATATAACATCACTATTGATGTTCTCCTTCATCACCTGGCTGAGGTACTGTTTGTCAGATTTCTCCACTGTAAACTTGCTCTTTTCTCCCCCCACTTCCATACTGTGTTCTTCAAAAGGAAGTCACTATATTCAATCCAGACTTAAGGAGTAGGTAGTTATGCTCTATCTCTTTGATGGCAGTATCTACATAAATTATTTGCTATTCTTCTGCATGAAATATTTGTTTATTCTCCCCCATTTGTTTATTTATTAAACCATTTATTTATATCATATAAATTCATGGATATTTATTTTATACTTTAGGTTATAATCCGTTAGTAAATTATTTATTTTGTTGCTCAGATTGCTCCAGCTGTGGCCTTTGCATGCTCTTTCAACTGACTCCTGTGTCCCTTTGTCATAACTCCAACATTGTGGGACTTATTTTTTTAGTATTTTCTTATCTTATGACACTACAAGATGTTCTAGAGGTGGAATTTTAAGGACAATACGGGAGGAATGATCAGAAGAATTGCAAATGCATATATGCAAAAACAACTGAGGCCAACTACATGTATCAAATTCCTTATATAGTATTATATCAAGAGAATTTCTGTGAGCTGAGCTCACATTCTGTTCTATGATGTATAATGTTTTGTTTTTATTTTTTCTACTAGAAAACTCTGAGATTTTGAGCTTACACATATCACTGTTACACAAAAATAGTTTGTTTAAGAAATGTCTACATAATTAGGCATTGAGGGTAACATTCCAACTCAAATGCTAAGGTCTATATTGATTGGACTTCTTTTAGCTCACATATCCACATTCAGTATTTAACACAGATGTTAAATAGAAGCTTGATTGTCTAAAGCAGTGGGAAAACAATTCTTTCTTATTCATCTCTAAGTTTTCATATAATTCAAAGCATTCATTTTCTAGAAAATATTTTATTTCATAACAGATCCAAAAATCATGGATTAGCATGGTTAGACAGTAAACCACTCATTTTTATTGCATCAGTCCTGACAAAATAGTTTCAGTTCTGAATCCTGTTGTGTAAATGCTTATTATAACACACAAAGATAAGGCAGAAAAAGAAAAACTTACTGTGCTAAGACTATTTCTGTGAAAAATATGAACTTGGTCTTTATTATTCTCTAGAACCCAGTCTACTGTTGTGTTTCTCCACCCAGTCATGCTCTGATTCCTACAATGATTCAGGCTTTAATATGACTATTTATCCTACCTGCAATCCCTCAGTCTAAAGTCACTTTCTCTCAAGAGCCTATATTTAGTCTCTTAGCCAAAGACTATTGTCTCTTAGAAAACTATCATCTACAAACAAAATGCTTTATGGCTTAGTGTTATTTGAATATATATTTTCTGTAGTAAAATTGTTATTGCTTGTTATAATTTCCTAGTGGTTTCAAAAAGGTCTTAACATTATTTATTACTTTGGAGCCAGTTGAAAGAGAAAAGAAGGTACGTCTCTGGATTCCTGGCCAGTGAGATTGTTTAGAAATCTATAAGCTTGTAGAAGGTTGTGAAGCTCTGTGCATGTAGTATTCTCAACTCCATGACTCTCCAAGATCATGTTTTCTCGGTATCAACAAGTATAGGCTTGTTACTGAGTCCAAGCTCGCTCTGCTCACCACACGACAGGCCAATGAATCAGAGACGAAGTGCTGAGGCAAGGAATACAACTTTATTTGCAAAGCCAGCAGATGGAGAAGATAGCAGACTATCGTCTCCGGTAAAATATCTTATTGGGGTTTGGATGCCGCTTTCTTTTATAGCACAGAGAGGGGGAGGAGATGAGGAAGTAAAGTAAAAAGGCCATAAATTTTGCAAGTATATCCTGGAATGGCCAGCCTCAGTGAAGGGGATGTGTTAATTTCTCCTTTCTTGTAGCCATCCACAGATGGGCAGGGTCAGGCTGTCTCCCAGTGAGTTGAACAGAGGCACTTTAGTTTTTAATATTCAGGCAGAGGGGCAGGGTTCCCTGAGGCAGGCCATTATGTATGATTATAATAACAAAAGCAACAAAAAGCAAAGGTTAAAGTCAAAGAAACAGATCGAACATGGAGTCCGATTTAGCTCTTCCCTGTTACAGGCTTATAGCCACATCAAAAAATTCACACTGTGTCTTTCCTCTTTTCTATATTTCTCTTTCTGAGTATCGTCACATAAATTATTGGTTAAGGCCTTACAGCTCTCCATTTCCTCTGTGTGGTATCTGTTGACAATGTCCCCTGGATGACTGACCTTAAGTGCTCTTATCATCTATAGCCAACAGGAAAGGGCAAAGCAGTTAAAAAAAAGTGATCAAAGATTAGAGTGTGTGTTTGTGTGTGTGTGTAATTGATACTTTCAACATAACATTATCAAAATATGGGATCAGAAAAAATTGTATTACTGTTTCACTTTAAAGCGGATCTAACAGCAATAATATTGGGGGTGGAGAGTGGGACGGTTACATTTCCTACACCTGTGAATAAAGAATCCGAACAGCCCATGATTTCTGCCATCACCTAAAAGTGTCCACAGACACGTAGTATCACAAACACAATTTCAAATAAGTAATTTAAATTATAAAGCCCCATGTAACAATCAAATCTTCAAAATTTACTCCAGTGAATAGCTAGCTGTGGGGTGAGGGCAGTGGTCAGCAAACTCTTCATCCCTATTAGAAATATTCTCCCAAATTTTAGAGGCAACATAAAATATCACATAATATTAGAATGTACAAACCTGAAGGTTAGTAAACAATAGCTTTGATTTATAAAAAGTTAAAGCAAGTGATAAAATTTGAAACACCAATTAAATCATTTTATCATATCTCCCTCATCAAGCTTAAAACCCTTCAGCGACTCCTTAATGTCAAGAAAATTATGGTCAGTTTGCCTATTAAGTTATACAGGATATGGTATGATTTGTCTCTTGAATTCCTCCTTAGCTTCACTTCTCACCAAAACTTTCCTTGTATTCTCTTGCCTTGTACAACTGTTTGCACTTCTAAAAATTCACCATGTTATTTCAAAGCTGTCATTTTCTATCATGTTTACTTGGACTGTATCACTTCTAATAAAGCGATTAAAATCTCAACTTACTGCTGGATATTTACAGGCTTGACTCTCCCATCATGTTCTATTTTTTTTGTATATTATTGTAAGGCCAACTGGTCCGAGGCAGGAGAACACAATCAGATTCACAGGTTGCATCAGACCGAAATTCTCCGGACCACCCAGTTCCAGAAACTGCCCTGGAGACATTCCGGACCACCCAGTTCCAGGAACTGACCTGAGGACTTTGAACCCAGCCCAGCCTTCCCGTCTTTCGAGGGGTGGGACTAACCGTCCCGCAGGATACCCTAAAAGACCACCAAATAAGGAATACCCTGCGCCCTCCCAGATTCACCACACCCCTTTCCCTTCTTCCCCTATAAAATCTTGCCCAACCCTCACCCGAGCGTGACTTCTCTGGCCCCTTTCTCTCGGACCAGTGAACCTCGCCCGGGAGCGCTTCCTAATAAAGCTCACTTGAAGCTTTCCTCTGTTTCGTGGTGCCGTTTGTTAAGATCCGACCTTACAGTTATGTTTTATTCCTTGTTATATTCGAAGTGTCTAGCAAAGTGCATAGCACATATAGGCATATGAATATAGGACAGAGAATTACAATAAAATAAAATAACAAAGACACTATGGCACATGTAATAATATGCATACTTAGCTACTGATATAAATGGCGACAATTTATGTATACATATATATGTGTAATATATAGTGTATACAATACATATATAAAATAAATGTAGTAGGTTGAATAGTGTCCCCCCAAAATCTATACCCATTTGGAACCTCAGAATGTGATTATATTTGGAAATAGGGTCTTTGCAGATTGGATTATTTAAAATTAGGTTGTATTGCATTAGGATGGGCCCTAAATCCAATGTGTAGTGCCCTTATAATAGGACGGGAGATAGAGACATATTAGGAAGAAGGCCATGTGAAGAAGGGGGCAAATTCCTTATGAGCCACACATTCCAGATCCTCTTCCTAACAGCCACAATTCCTGAATCCAATGCCTAATCACACCCATTACTAATGCCTAGGGTAGAGACCCCTTATATTTCAATCAATTCCCTCTTGGGTGTGTCCATATGGAAAGTCTTTATATATATTTACATATATATATATATATATATATATATATATATATAACTGAAACTAATACAACATTGTAAATCAACTTTATTTCAAAAAAATTAATAAAAATGTATATCAGCTATAATTCTGTGAGATAGCCTACTATTCAAACATCTTTCTTTTTCCAAGGTTACTCATTCCTTTTCCTTCCTCCTGCAAATGGCCTTGTAGTAAAAACAATTGCATTACCTTTTAACCAGTAATACTGTGCTGTTCAACATGTGAAAGGCTGAAGGTAGCCAATGAAAGAAGTAGAAAATAACACAGGAGGAAGAAAAAGGCGACAGGGTTGGAAACTGAAGAGGACTGCTCTCTTTATCAACACTATATGACACAAACGACAAGAATGGATGTATTGAGGGTCTTGTTGGTGGTCAAATATCAAAGCTCAGAGCAAGTGAGCGTGGGGAGGCGTTTAAAGGAAGGCTCACTAATGGCAGAAGCGGACTTCAACTCTGCTAATGGGGAATTTGATATTTGGACCAACCCTTCTGCTTAGGAACTCTAAAATGGTAAGACAAAATATAAAGATGATCAGACAAACATTAAATAGCTAATAAAGTAGTAAGGAATTAGACATCTGAAACTCAAGACAGGCAAAAATCACAGAAGTGAGCCCAACATTTAGGGCTGCTTACGGCTAATTTGCTGCTTTGTAAGAAACTGCAGAGGTTGGTCTTTATTATTATTAGTCCAAATCTTGGAGCTGCCACCTTTTCTTAGACAGTTTGCTTCCAATATACCCAAAAGACTATGGAAAACATAATGCTGAGCAGAGGTCTTTTCTATGAACTTAGATGTGGCAACAATTTAGCCTTAACTCTAAAAACTGTTTATGACCCCATGGAAGAAGGAAACTTTTTTTTTTTTAATATATGAGGGTAGGAAAAACATCTGAAAATAAAATAAAAATTAATAACAGACTGTATTAAAATTTCCTGTCTCATTATTAACTCAATTTATAGAAAGGTTAAATTATGCCCAGTGTCTCCAGTTACAGGAAAGTACAGGAATGTGAAATTTACTTTTATAAAACCACTCCTACCAAAATGTACTGAATAAATCAAGCAATACTGTACAGCACCTGCCTTTTTATATCCAAGCACAACAACAGCCTTATAACTCCTACCAAATAAATATTTATTGAGTAGAAAGAAACTGTGTGTTAATGTTTGTACTAATGATTTCATAACTACCAAAAGATGGCATCAAAATCATCAATTGCGAAGTCCAAGGATCCTGGGCCTTTTCACAGAGCCACTAGAGGAACCCCAGTTGGAGCACTGTGATGACTTACTGACACTACTTTAAAAAAGAACATGGATTCATCAGGAATCCAATTTGTTGGAGGTTAATAACATTTAGCATTTGACTGCAGAGGTCTGTTAGCATAGAATTTAGAAAATGTATGGATAATTTAGACACTGATGAAAGGGAAGCTAAAGAATGCCAAATTCAGGTGTTGCTTTCTCAGTGAGCAATGTCTGTTAAGAAAAGACTATAAGGAGACTCTACTCTGAGTATAATTATTAGGTAAAGGATGAGGCCCTAGAAGTACCATACTTTCCCAAACTGAGAAATAGACTTGGCATGTTATTAACATTTTCACATTTTGAAATGGGATTTTTATTTATTTCCTGACATTCTGTTGAGACAAGGTTAGGTCTTCAATTTTCTCCCCTGTATTACAAACAAAAGAGTGCTCTTAAATGCAAAATAGGAGTTGAAACTGATAAGATTCAGGATTTGCATCTTTAACATGTTAAAAATTAGCTAGAGACATCAATAGTAATGAGGAAATCTGTAAAGAGAATCTATATCATTTTAAATTGTTTCTGAACAAAATGAACATTCGAAAGTAAAGAATTTATTTTAATATCAAGCTTGAAATCCACAAAAAAACTTAATTGCAATTATGCACTGATATTGAAAAAATAATACTAATGTTGTACTCTGTTATTAAAGCATATTGATGTTTACAAGTTAACACAGAAAGAGATACAGTTTGACACAGCAACTGATTTCAGTTATTATTCAACACACTGACCAAGCACTACCAAAATTTTGCTAAGTAAATCTTATTGAATAGCTGTCTTAAAAATGTTTAAATCAATAAGAAAGAAAGTTTATTTGACTTGTAGTCAGATCTAATTCTACTTTCACTTTTTCTACAGGCTAAATAATTACAATTCACCACTGATTAATGTTGTAGTTAGTGGGAAATTAAAGCATTCTTCAACTTTCTCCCCAAACTGAAAACAACATTTAGCTAAAATATATTTCATTGTTGACAGGGAAAACAGAATAGTGAGCAAATATTTTTTAAAGTTAAATGCTAATTTCAATCTGTTTTTCTTTTAATACCAAAATATATTTTAAGCCCTTAGTATTTTCTATGCAGAAGTACATTTTAATTTTTTTATTCTAAAAAGAAAGTGATTAGATGGTTTTTGAATCATTCAAGACACTATTTTTTTCAAATAAAAATCCATTATAATCAAAACAAAATCTTTGAAGAAGCTAATGTAATCTTTAAAATAATATATTTACCTTCTATCCCATTTTCTTTCTTCAACAACTAATTTAATTGCATTGTTTTGCTTAACTACAACACCATTTTAGCTGGTATAAAGTTGAAAGAAAATGTGGGAGATTTCGAAGATCAAGTTCATCTACAAAAGCAACAATTTTAATTATCACAAGAAAATGTTTAGTGATGGCTTAATTGGAGAAAGATCATGATCTTAAGGTAGTTTCTTCGTTGTAATCTTTATAAACTTTGACTGAGTTAACTGTTTGCCACGCAAATTAATTATCTAATTTCAGTGACAGGGTTAGATGAACGGATAGTTTACAAACAGCATTCTTTAGCACCAAGTTCTCTTGTCACTGTTAATTCCACTATACCATCTATCTTAACAAAGGTCCAATTTAGTATGTGGGGTGGGAGAGTTAAAAACAACCTGAAAGATTAAACTGATCACTTATTCTTCGAGGTGAGCAAGGATGAGGAATGGTGTTATACTTTTAATCTTTCATACTTACATTTATTTAGCAATTTCAGGAGCTTATCCAGTCCAATGCTGGGCAAGTTTTGACAAGGGAACGACTGGAATTTGATGTCCTTTCACATTCTTATGCCATCTTTATTTTCTGTGGTTCATTCTTGTATCAAGTGTCTGAGACCTTCATTCTGCTCACTCATACCCAGAATTACCCATCATAACACCTAAGTAGCATTTCCTCTTAAAATAGAGCTATGCTTTTCCTGTGCTTTTTGAAAACTATCTACTTTACAATTATTCTTACAGAGGATAAAATTTGAGTCTCAGAGATATTAAATATCTTACCAGAGATCACTGTAGAGAGATACTTTTCATGGATTATAAGATCCTACATTCTATTTCTTATTGAAATAGATATATTCAGTAAGAGTATTTGAGGTAGTTTGAGTTTTATCAAAACCCAGAATTCAAAAATCTATTATAGCTAACAGTATGTAGTTCCATAATTGAAAAGGACCTGGACTTAACAATATGAGCTAAACAGAGAGAAGGAAGGAAAATAAACAGAGTTTTCTTTATTTACCTTGTTGCCTTTTCCTCTGTTACAGGGAAAGCTGAAAAGCAGATAATCAAAAGTGCTTTGTTTTTTCTAACATATCATTATATAAGATGCATAAAATGTATTTATCTTATTTATTGCCTGTCTCACACATTAAAATGTAAGCTTCATGAGGGTAGGGATTTTTGCCATTTTATGTTTTTAGCATCTTTAACTGTACCTGACACAAAGTAAATGCTAAATAAATCTTTGTTGAATGATGAATTCCTTGACTTTGAACTTCTAAGGGCCAACATCCTAGAGATTTAAGGGTGGTTTAAGGGATTTACAGTTTATGTGACCATGTGTTATTCTTTATTTTATTCTCTGTCTTTAGAATCTAATCCCTACATAAGCTGAGGCACCGTCATTTTGAATGAATGTTTTATATAAAATTTGTACATGTGCTCAAATTATACATTTATAGCACAACACATGGTAAGCATTCACAATACATAATCATTTGGCAGCATATGTGTGGAGTATAAAGGAAAAATACCAACAAACAGGAGCTACAGTCTAATAAATTAGAAATATCAAAAAAGAAAGACTAGTATTATATTTAAATTTTTTAAATACATTAACATCTAGACCCAATACTTTTGAATTCTAAATATTTTTGTGGCTTCACAAAGATTTTTAGTATTAGATGGATTCCATGAAGCCCAGAGGTATCTCATTATGGGCGATACTCTTAAAATCATATCCAAAATGTACAGATTTTCAAATAGAGATTGCTTATTTACATTTTGCCAGGGAACAAATCCATAGATTTTATCAAATTTCAAAAAAATAAAGTTAAGGACTTTTGATGAATGAGATTTTTAAGTTTTTTTTTTTAATGCATACTCAGTCATTTTCGTTTATTTGACAAACACATATATATGCTAGGAGAATATAAAAGGTACATGCTATGTGCTCCAGCTAGCCTCTCAGGATACAACAGTAAGTAGAGGCTCCTTTAGTTAAAGTCTAGTGACTAACATCTGTAACTGTTAAAAATTATCTAGTTTTGGACCAAAAAGTCCTCATCCTTTCTGATTTTACCTTACTAAAATTTAAATCAAATAATATTTCAATGATTTCAAAATTTATTACCAGAGAGATAAGAATCACTCTATTTCACATTTATGAAAATGTATTTAAAGAACATGAAATCATACATTTCTTGTTATGTGGTGTAGTATCATAAATTATTGACAGTCAGCTTTCCATTTACTTGTTAAAATATGCAGCATTTGGTTCTGATATTTTAAGTGTTTTACACATTTACAAAAATAAAAGTCAGCACTTTAGAGTTATGATCCCAACCTTATCCTAATGCAAATGTATAAGTTTCTTTCTTGTAAATTAATAAGAAAAACACATTTTTAAAAAAGCTAATTTGAAGACTCTCTTATTCTCTTTAACTATTCCTAGTGCTTCTTTATACTTTCTTAAATTGTTCAGAAGTACTAGATCTCTTCATGTGGTACTTAATCTGTTAGGCTTCCTCTTCTTCTGTTTACAGAATATTAGTCTTCTGACATAAGACAATATTACTCTTGTGGACATTTAAAATGTCATCACTGTTTTTCTGATGTATGAATAATCAGGTCAAAGATCTGTCTAAAGTCCTTGTGAGATAATTGCTGTTAACTTCATTTTTTTCTCCTTTCCACATTTCTTAATTCCACACAACATGATGGGGATATGAGCAAATTGTGATTCCATTCCTTTTATTCCATTTTTTTTGGTAATTTCTCTATGTAGTTGGCATTTATGCCTCCTCTGGTAATAGTAAAAAACCAGGCTTTATTTTAATGGGGAGAGAGATCTTTTTTGGCTTTTTCCATGGACTCATGCAACTCTTTTTTTTTTCATGATAAACTAATATTCAAGTAAGTGCTGATTTAAGGCCACTTTTACCTATTGAAAACCACCATTATCTGTAGAACCCTGCATTGAATTTATCATCAAATTCCTACTATTTTGTTCTCAGACTAAAGGATTCAATCAGCGGACCTTCAACTAAATGATTTCCATTAAATATGCACTTTGTTATTTTAGGTGCTGCCCGGAACCTACCTTTTAAGCACTGTTTATATTTTTCTGCACATTTACTCTCCTCCTGCACTACACACGCACTTTAGCATGCTTTAATTCCTTTAACTGGCTTAAAAAATATTTTATATATCTTAACATTATATCCTGCAATAATGTTATAATTGCTACCAGCAATTTAAATTTATTCCCAGATTCAAACTCTTTGCTTTTTTTTTCTTGTTTCATCTCCAAGATTCCACATGGAATTTTTTTTTTTTTTTTTTCTACCTGAGGTTCTTATATTTTCCTTTGGGTTTGTCTACTGGAGGCGAATTCTTACTCTTTGTATGCAAATGCATTTATGTTACCTTTATTCTTAAAAATATTATCTATGGTGGAAAATTAGGCTCAATAATTCTGCCCTTTAGCATCTTGAAGACACTTCATGCTTCTGTGGCCTCTAATGTTGTTCAGTAGTCACTCAATCATTCCTTTGAGGTTTAATCTTTGGGTACTTTCAATACTTTTATGCTTTGTTTCCTTCATCAATTATGGGAAATTCTCAACCATTATCTCATGAAAAATTTCTCTGGGGCCCATTTTTGTTCTTTTTTTTTTTCTGCGGAACGCAGGCCTGTCACTGTTGTGGCCTCTCCCGTTGCGGAGCACAGGCTCCAGACGCGCAGGTTCAGCGGCCATGGCTCACGGGCCCAGCCGCTCCATGGCATGTGGGATCTTCCCAGATCGGGGCACAAACCCGTGTCCCCTGCATCGGCAGGCGGACTCCCAACCACTGCACCACCAGGGAAGCCCTGCCCTTCTTTTATTTTCTAAAATTTTAGTTAAAAAGACATTAGACCTTTTTCACTGTATCCTCTCTTACCCCTTCATCTTTAATTCTGTATTTGTCTCTTCTTGTTCTTTCTAGCTGAGCTGTGTGTAACTGGCTATTAAAATCGTTATGTTGTCTACTTGGTTTTAGTCATACTTTTCAATTCCACAATTTTAGTTGATTTTTATTCATATATGCCATATTGCTTTTTATAGTTTCCAGTTCTTTACTCTAAATTTTAAATGTATTTAGGGACTTCCCTGGCAGTCCAGTGGTTATGCAAGAGGTGCTATTTCGATCCCTGGTCCCTGGTCGGGAAGTGAGATCCCACATTCCCACGTGCCACGTGGCACAGCCAAAAAAATCCCTGTATTTTTATTCTCCTGAACATGGTAAATCATTGTTTTACAATCTACATCTAATAATTCCCCTAACCAGACTTCCTCTCAACCAACTTCTGTTGAATATTGTTCTATTGATTTTAGCTTGTGCATTTTTATTCTGCTATTTGCGTTATTTATCTTAGATTGTTTCTTAGAACAATTAATTTCAGAAATAATTTGAGTCCTAAGATGTTTCTATACTCTTTTGAAGATGACTTTTGTTTCCTTCTGCCAAGCAGAAGTATGTGCTAGATGACCAAGACCAAAACTTAAGAACTGTTTGTGTTATCTACATGGCCTGCCAGAGTCTAGTCCATACCCCACCTCCTGAAGGCAGTTTCTTCAGGTTCCTGCTCTGAGCAAGGGATTTTCCACGAGGGTTTCTACTTTTAGTGATCACTTAAATTTAACTTTCATCTTTTGAACTCAGTGAGTCTCCTGACTGATAGGTTTTCTTTCAGATGTGTCCTGGGCATTGGCAGAAGTTCCCAGTACAAAGGTGGCAGTGTAGCCCTAGCAATCAGAGAAGGTCCCTGCTCCTGGAGGTCCAGGGCTCTGTCACCTGTTGTCTGCTGCCTCTCAGCTGTCTGGTATGATTGAAAATGCCCCTAATAAAGAAATGGCTAATTCTCTCCCTTGTTATTTTATGAGGACCTCAGCATATGTACTGACATAATATGCTCAGCATATATAACAGCTTAGTGTATTAGTATATTTTTTAGGTCCAGCTTTTTAGGTGCCTTTGGCAGGAAGTGCTTTGAATCACCTAGGTGACCACTTATTGGAAATGGATTTCTCTCAAATGTTAGTTTTTCACAGACTTTATCCACAGTCACGTTATATTTGGGAGAAGTTAACGTTTTATAAATCTGTGTTGGAGATCTTAAAAATATTAGTAACTCCTGCCTTGATGATTTCACTCTGGCAGTCTATTTGAAGAAAAGAGACCAAAGGGAAAAAACACGAAAAACTATGGGAACACTTTATACAAAAAAATATTAATTATAACATTTTTTAAACTCCAATAAAAAAATGAAAACAAATGACATATCAAATAAAATGGAATAGATGTGCTAACTATGATTTATCCATACAATGGATTAGTATTTAGTAATTAAAAATAATATTTTTCTATAAGCATGCTAGCTAAAATCAGAATATAAAATTTCATAGACTATGTGATTAAAATTATATAAATAAAAGAAACAGGACTATAAATCAGAAACACATGGAGACAAATCACTAAAAATCTGTAGATTATTATTATTATTATGAATGCTGACTTATATATTTATATTTTATATATTTTTCTAATTATAAAATAAAACCATACTAATTTTAAAATTAGAAAAATATTATTCTAATTGCACCTAAAAGTAAACATAGCAAAATATAATCAGTAATTTTATTTGGGTAGTGGGAATTTAAGTTTCCACCCTTCTTTCAATTTCTTTTTATTTCACAAATTCTCTAAGATTAGCATGCAGCCATTTTTTATGATCATAATAAAATACACTCTTTTTAAGCTAAATTTTAAAAAATCCACCTTTATTCCTGCCTGAAAATAATATTACATAGACTCTTGTTTATATATGTTACATAAAACTGTCCCTAAAAATAAGGTTAAAATCATTCAATCATGTTAAGTGCTGCAAAGTATGTTCTAGGCAACATGGCTACCTGTCAGTGTTTACAATAATAGTTCACAAAGATCATCATCAACATGAATTGGCAGGAATTTTTTTTTCAAATTCTTTTTTTTTAAACAATTTGGCTTTTAAAAAAATGCACTGTTTAAATAAGGCCTGAATTAAAGGAGAATTTCATCTGGCATTAACTTTTCAGTCATGTCCTCAATGTAAAATATAGCTTAATAAGGGAAAGCAGTCTTTAAAGGCTTTATATTAGAAGTAAAATACCATATGCTATTAAAAAAGCAAACTTTCTAGAGTATATCTTTTGTGTAATAAAGACCATAATGTGAAAGGGTAATATAAAATAATTGCATAAATGTACAGCCTTCTGACCCATGTAATGTGTTCCTTTCTCTTTCAGCATTGAATGCTTTCTGCAAAGGATCCTTAAGTACTTTATCTCATTTTAAATGGTGAAAGAAAAAGGATTTCTAATTCTTCCCATTTTCGTCTTGGTGTCCAAATCTAATGTTCTCCTAATCAATCACCTCCCATTAATTCTAGCTTTGTTTCCTTAGTCACTCTTAGCAACACCCACAGTTCTGTTTCTGATGCTGTGATAGCTGTTATGTAATATTCATCTAGCATAGTATTTATGAAGTATAATATTGTTCACAATAATCTTTAGTTTTAGAAATAAAACAAATTAAACAAAAATACATTATGCCCTTGAGTTGTTTCTTGCCTGCTCAATAGGTTAACTGTGACCTCAGCATAAGGAAAGAATAGCTAACTAGGTTGAAATTAGGTTACAAAGGTGGTCTGACTTGTTTAGAAAACACAGTGTTGCTCTTTGCAAACTAATCCTGTAAAATTGTAATTTTTACTTTCTTCACAAATCAAGGACTTTCAAATACACATTTGGTTACTCCTGATATTTGGATAAGCGAATCAGGAAATGTTTTTATATTCCAAATTTGTCAAGATTTTTAATCTTGTTTTCCTCACCAAATTTGTTAACCCGATAGTCTTATGGCAAACTTAAATATGAAAGTTTTAAACTCAAATGCCTTTTTTTGGTGACTTAAGATACTTTATAAAATCAGTCTTTTTTTATATCCATTCATTCATTTGTACCTCACCTTGTCTGAAAGGTTTTAAGATATTAAGAGTGTGTGTGTGTGCATGTAATGAGATAAAATACTAATAAAATTAATGAGTGAGGAAAGTAGGACAAAGAGAAAATGACAAAATGAAAGGTAAGGTGAAACGAACATGACATTAATACAGGGAAAGCTCACCAAGGGTTTTTACATATCTGTTGGCTGCAGAATACAAATTTGACCCTAAATTAATTAATGAATATGAAAGTCATTCGAGTAATTAGTATGAACTTAGAAATATGATAACATAATTCAGTAAGAAGAAACAAAGAGTTGTATAAGAGAAGTATCACACTCCCTGATACTAAGGCCAGAGAGAAATTACTTCTGTGAATTCTCATGAAAAGGATGCTATATTATTCAAACAGTAATTTTTTTACAGTAAACAAATCAACTTATTCAGTGGTGCTATTTCCTACCTAATAGGCTCATTCTGGGTGAATAGGAAAAGACCGTCATTCAACTCAGGAAAAACAGCTAGGTAAGGGGACATGAGATGAGGCCAAGTGTATAGTTCTCTTCCAGTCTATTTAAAGCTCCTTCAAAATTGTTTTCTATGAATAAAAATTCTCTTTACTGAGACTTTCATTTGTATTAAACAACACTGATTCCAAGATTTTAACCCTTGACCAGTAGCTATGTTTCAAGTTAAGCAAAGAACCAAAAAGCAACATCAGTCAGTTGAGCTAGCATATGTGTGACCTCTTGGGGATGGAGCATCCTAGCAAGGAGCTACCAAAAGAGAAGGCAACTGTCCCCTCTTCCCAGAAATGAAGGAATACTCATGGGCTGGATGAAGTATCTCTTAGAAATAGTTATAAGTATTGTCACAACAGGTGCCACAACTTAGAGCTATGTAGGTGGTGCTCTGCATAATGTTCTCCTTATCAGTATGTCATCTAAAGGGTTACATCTATGGGGTTTGAGAGCACCTTTTTCTAATTCACATAAAGGATCTCTAAAGCTTAGCTTTGGCCAGGTTAAGATGTATTAATAGATTAAGTACAAGCAGTCCCTGCTTTTGCATGATTCTGAATGCACAACTTTCAGTAACAATGATTTAGTTAAGTAACCCCAGTCCCCCAATGACACAGTTTAAATTTTGCTTATCATGGTATGAGTTGTGAGGAATTACATACTGATACAAACTTCACTACCAGCTCTTCAGTCCACAAATCACTAAGTAAATAACAGACCTGCATCACCATCAATGACCCAATTGTGTCACTTGTGTCAAAGTCTGTCAGTGATTGATTTCTGAGCATCTGTTAACAAGTCCACACACAGATATCAAGGTATGGAATTGTGTTGCCTTCTTGTCTCCCAGTGGTAAATCTATGTGACATTTTACAAAAATGGATAATTGAAAGACAAAGAGAGGTATGGTCAACAAAGATGAACGTGCAGGGGGAAAAAGGAGGAAGGCAAGGAAGAGGAAAAAGAAGAGAAGGAAGAAAAGGAGGAGGGGGAAAAAGAAAAGTGGTGATGCTAGAAGTGAAATTCAAATCAAATGTAAGTAGAGTTACAGTACAAATAGCTGAGTGTAGGAATGTTGACAATGGCACCATTCAAGAGACTCTAAACATGTGCCATAGTAAGTTAGTGAGGGTAAACTTGTTAACATAAATGAGTAAAGTAGTTGTGATGGAAAGGAAAGAGATGTCTCAGAGGAAGTGATGCCAGCAAAAACTTCACACTGAAGGAACTCTCAGAGATATTTCAAAACATTGAAAGCACAAAGGGTAAATGTTGGAACCTGCTCCAAGTGTTGAAAGGTGTAAGGAAATTCTCCAGAGCATAAGAAAAAAAATTCTCACTTCACATTTTAAATTATATCAAGAGAAGAAAAGGGAAATGCTATTCAAACTACTCTCTTGATAAGCTGTTTTACAAATAAATAAAACACTTTAATTTTCAACACCTCCAATGTTTCAGTGCACTAAATAAATGTTTTACTAATTTTTCATATACATACCTCTATAACCAACAGAAAGAAAATTCTTAATGTTTTGACAACAAATTTTAAAAGTCACAGAACAATCATAATTTTCCCATTGATTATTAAAGTTGCTTTCATGTTAGTTTGTATGATTATTTTTACAGTCCCACACTACTGTGCAAAGAGAGGACTTCTTGTACTAAACAATATGAGTAGGTAAATATGTAAGTAAGATAGATTACAGTAGTGGTAAAACAAAAATAAATGCTATGTATGAAAAAGCCTTTTGATGTATTATAAGAAAGGAAGAAAACATAAAAGAAAATGTATTCATTTAATAATATTGATAACTTCTTCAAAACTGGCATAAGCAAAATTAAAAGACAACATATTAGAAATATATATTTATAATGTGTATGGAATAAAAAATAATTAAGATAAAGAGTTCAAACCAAAAAAATTAGCAAGTATCCCAAGAGATAATGGAATAGCTGGGAAGAAAATAAACTCTAGAAAAGATTTGGTTACAAGGAACTAAAATACACTTTAGCTTGCATGAAATAAAAGGAAATAAATGAAAAGCAAGAATTTCATTTAGTCTTCATAGGGATTGAAGCTTGGAGATAGAAAGTCAGGAATGGAAGCTGTTTTATTTTTCTCCTCATGGATTCTCTAACTTTCTCTCTGCTTTAAAGCCAGTCTAGATTTGCTCATGCAGCTTCTTCATAGCTGCAAAATGGCCACCTAAAGCAAAATCTCATCACCTTTTGGTTCAACAGCTACTGACTGTAGCTGACTTTATTTTCTGAGATTTGCTTGTCTAGTTCTCAATAAAGATTTGGTCTCAGGGCAGACTTCTTATCAGAAGATGATGCAATTTGTTGGCTATTTCCAGCAACTTTGGGCAGGTCAGATGCATTTACTGACATATGCAATTCACTTAATTAACAAAAGAAGAAATTAAAAAGTCTAATGAACATTTGAAGATATTTTAAATTGCAGTCAAATAATTGATCCATAAAACAGTGAAACATTATTTATAATAAAATATGAATAATCAAGAAAAAGCAGACAAGAAAGAAAATTGACACACCCATGAGCACTGCTTGAGAGATTACAAATTAGTACAATTATTTTAGAGAGAAATTTGTCAGTGCACAACAAAAGCCTCAAAAATCTGGATTTCCAGTGATTTAATTTCACTTTTAGAAATTTATCTTCAAGAAATAATTATGGGGACTTCCCTGCTGGCACAGTGGTTAAGAACCTGCCTGCCAATGCAGGGGACATGGGTTCAACCCCTGGTCCAGGAAGATCCCACATGCCGTGGAGCAACTAAGCCCATGCTCCACAACTATTGAGGCTGCGCTCTAAAGCCCGTGAGCCACAACTACGGAGCCCGCACGCCTAGAGCCCGTGCTCTGAAACAAGAGAAGCCATGAAGCACATGCACCACAACAAAGAGTAGCCCCCGCTCGCCTCAACTAGAGAAAGCCCGCGTGCTGCAACAAAGACCCAATGCAGCCAAAAATAAAATAAATAAATTTTTAAAAAAGAAATAATTATGACTTCATAAAACAGTTTACGTACAGGGATGTTCATTTTTATATTATGTAAAATAGAGAATGAAATGAATAACTTCAATATTCAATAAGAAGAATGACTAGTTGGTCATGTTTTCAAATAATGAAATATTATTCACTCATTACAATTCATAGAAGTCCCCATATTCATTTTTGTAGACATCAATATTCACATGCAATAACATGGAGAAAAGTGTAGGTTCTGTACACTCTGAGAGAATTTTTAAAGTATTTGGAAGAATTTGATAAAAATCACTTAAAACAAAGAATAATTGTAGACCAGTGTTTCTCAAACTATACGTGGTAAAAGACCAGTGTTGTTGTTGTTGTTATTCCTTCTAATCCTAATTCACTGGAGACTAATACGTTAAAAAAAAAGCAATAATAAAATAAATCAATACAAAAATAAAATGATGACATTCAATATATATGTGTTTTTATTAGATTCAATAGACAAAATATGTCATTTTGTTATATATGTTTCTAAACACTTTCAGTTTCTATACTTATCACAGACTGGTAACCAATTTGCAGACCAACGAATTGTGAAACACAACTTCAATAGCACTGTAATCGATCTTCATTATACTGTCTCCTAAAGAGTGTTGGTTTTATTAACAGCAAAGCTTTTGATTCACTAAATGATATGCAGATTTATTATTAAAATTACTAATTATTTTAACTAACATATATGGAAAGCTTTCTATGCCTGTCACTGTTTTCTATACAAAAAAAAAAAAAAAATTCAAACCTAAAAATAACCATGAAAGATGAGTAAAATTACTCCATTCATTTTAGAGACATACTGAAGAAATTTTCCCAGGGATACACAGCCAGTCAGTAGCAGACCTGGGATTTGAACTGGGGCAATGTGACTTTAAAGCCCGTGTTCTAATGCACTATGCTATAGCCTCTCATAGCACACTGCCTTGTGACCTGAAGCTGAACTGCTTAGAACCATGGAATAGAGGTTGAGCACTAAATCCAGACTCTGTAAAGATGGGGCTCTTCTGGTGACAGAAAAGAACTCACAGACATAATTTAAAAGGAGAATTAACAGAGTTTAATGCTAGATATGTTCCAGGAACTCCTTTGTCTATTCTAGGACATCTTTGGTAAATTTGGGTATTCCAATTCCCCCAAAATATTGAGTATAACTGGATATTTAACTAAAATATAAAACGGGCTGAGGTGTGTTTCAATGTCCTAGTTGTCACTACCCTCATCAATTGCGCCATAGATAACACACCAAAGTTAACTATGTTAAAAGGTTGCATTTTTTAGATTAGGAGCTTATTATTTTCTTTTATTTATTTCCTTTTTATTTGATTTTCTGGACCTCAGACGCAAAGTGTTGTATTAACCATATGCCTCAGTTAGTAACTCACATCGATCTAAGCAAAACTCCTCTTTTATTTTAATTTTGATTCTCTTTTGGCCCAGTTCCCTACTCTCATTTCTCTATCTACCAAAAAAAGGCACCCATTTTAATATGTTATAGATAGGTAGGTAGGTAAGCAGATTAGATAGATAGAGCTATAGTAGCAGCTGTTTTTTAAAAAAATTATCTTTTATTTGTATACATTCTTATAAAACATATTTTTGTACTATTTATTTTCTCTCAATACAATGTTTCTAAGATTTACCTACAGCGCTGGGGGCACATCTCCCTCATTTTCTCTGAGCGTACCACAGTGTGCCTTCAGTATGCATTTTTAAAAATTAATTTCTTTATTAATTTCTTTATTTTTGGCTGCATTGGGTCTTTGTTGCTGCGCGCAGGCTTTTCTCTAGTTGCAGAGAGCGGGGGCTGCTCCTCGTTGCGGCAGGCGGGCTTCTCATTGTGGTGGCCTCTCCCGTCGAGAAGCACAGATTCTAGGCGCGCGGGCCTTGGTAGTTGTGGCTCGCAGGCCCAGCGGTTGTGGCTCCCCGGCTCCAGAGCGTAGGCTCAGTAGCTGTGGAACACGGGCTTAGTTTCTCCGCAGCATGCAGGATCTTCCTGGAGCAGGGCTCGAACCTGTGTCTCCTGCATTGGCAGGCAGACTCCCAACCACTGTGCCACCAGGGAAGCCCCCCTCAGTATGCATTTTAGCTTCAAGGGCTCTTTTCTGGAAGCCCTGGGACAAAATAATTATAATCCACTCATCTAAAATAATTCAACATAACAAAAGGGATCTTGTTATGTAAAATTAAGTAAACAAAGCTCTTTTTGTGGTTTTTAGCTTAACTATATGACATGCTAAAATAAAAACTGAAAGTTAAGGTTTTTTCGGTTCTGGTGAATTAAAATAACTTTTAAGTGGTTTTACTTTTTAGAACCCAGGTTTATAGGCCATTACTTTCCTATTTGCAAAGTTCTGGGAGCAAAAGGTCATTACATGTATAATTTTATGGATGTTCATGGCATTTCTAGAGTACTACTTTGAGAATTAAGCATCCTAGTTATGACCCAACTAAACCCCAAATATGCTTAGGATTCTGGATAAACAAGATGATAAAAAAAAAAATAGATGCTTTAAATTCACCAAATTTTGACCATCAGGTCTGGCTGGAAAAAAAATCGGATGATTAAATCCACCCTGTACATGCGTAATACAGAAATGGAAGACCCATTAAATTAGTCAAAATTTAAAGCAATTTAAAAGAGATTCAGGACTTCCCTGGTGGGGCAGTGGTTAAGAATCCCCCTGGGGCTTCCCTGGTGGGGCAGTGGTTGAGAGTCCGCCTGCCGATGCAGGGGACACGGGTTCGTGCCCTGGTCCGGGAAGATCCCACATGCCGCGGCGCGGCTGGGCCCGTGAGCCATGGCGGCTGAGCCTGTGCTCTGCAATGGGAGAGGCCACAGCAGTGAGAGGCCCGCGTACCGCAAAAAAAAAAAAAAAAAAAAAAAAAAAAAGAATCCGCCTGCCAATGCAGGGTACATGGGTTCAAGCCCTGATCCGGGAAGATCCCCCATGCCACGGAGCAACTGCGTGCCACAACTACTGAAGCCCGCGCGCCACAATACTGAAGCCCAGACGCCTAGAGCTCGCGTTCCCCAACAAGAGAAGCCACCGCAATGATAAGCCCGCGCACCGCAATGAGGAGTAGCCCCCGCTCGCCGCAACTAGAGAAAGCCCGCGCACCGCAACAAAGACCTAACGCAGCCAAATATAAATTTAAAAATAAATTAATTAATAAAAAAATAAAAGGTATTCAAATTTCATTTGTATTTAGATGATTAGTGTTCAACATTCTTTTATGATTTTAATAATAATATCTCAAATAACATATGGCTAGGAATACATTTTTTGTTTCTTTTCTATTATAAAAAGAACTCTTTAATGACATTGAGAAACTGACTGTGGATAAATTAAAAATTAACAGTAGTGCCAGGATTAAATGTTATTGAGACCACTAGACCATGGGTTCCTAAGAGGATATTAGATACTTACCTTCGTTCACCCAGCATCTAGGATCCGGTGGGGTGCACTGCACACACAGTGAGGTTTGATAATTGGAAGGTAATTTAGCCTAGTTAGTAATATTGTCCATGGGACTTCCCAGATTTTAGGGAAGAGTAAAAAATGTACAGAACTTGAGGAAAGGAAGTAGGTAAGCTTTGGGGATGTAATGTTTAATGGCGGAGATAAACTAACATACAGTCAAAATAAGTCTTAGGAGGTGAAACTTAATTTAACATACACATGCACAGAGTGCTATATATGGTGCTTTAAGTTAAGAGTATAGTATTAAAGCTAGTACCAATTTAGAGGTGTGCAATTCATTACATATATGCTATCCCATCATGAATAAGATATAGCTATAATAAGCTTACAAGTGCTAATTTTGTATGTAAAGATGACACTCCAGACCTCACAATTTTCAGGTTTATTTTTTTTTCTACAAAGAGTGAGGTAATGTGAGCCTATCCACATACTTCTTTGTCTCTATTGTAAATTTATTTATTACGTTTTTCTGGTGAGATATAGTTGGAAAGAATTTTGAAACTAGTAGTTACATATAAGCATGTGACCACATGGGGATCAAACCCCATGAATTCATAACATTTGTTTCCTACTTTGGTGAAGTCTTTCCAGCTACTGACGTATGCTCAGAAATTAATTTTCTCATTCCACCAGTGTGTACTCTGTGCCTATCAGTTCCAGGCATTATGATCGGGGCCACAGGAAAAACATAGAGGTTGACTTTTATTACAGTACTTAAAATCTGAGAGAAAAAGCCAGTATATAAATATAATAAGATGAGAAAATATGAAATAAAGAGCAAAGGTAATTTAGGAAAGTGAGAGATCACATCTGGCTACACTGATAAAAGAGGATTTCTTGGAAGAGCTCATATTTAAGTCTGTATGGAGAGTTTTATGTCACGGAACATGTGTATAATAGAATATATTAATATCTCAGTCATCTCCATAAGAGAGAGAGGGTCCAAAGGTCTGCAGACTAGGAAAATTGAAGTATGTGGGTAGCAAGTTAACTTATGCAAATAAATCATCTTAATTGAGATTTCTCAACTAGGATTCCACAGCTGAACCACAGAACACAGAAAATGTCTAAGTGATTATTTTACTTGTCTCAATGAGTACCATTTGAATGCATAGGTGAAAAGATAATTCATAACCTTCAAAAATGCCTTAGTGGAATAGGACTTAATTCTCTCATGATGTTCCAGTTGAGAAAGACCTAGTGTCTGATATTTATGTTTATTGATGGATATATCTATATTTACCTATATATTCTATATACATATCTATATATGTATTTATATATCTATATCCATCTATATACCTATATATTTGTATATAGCTATTCATCTATTCTTTTTTTCTTTCTAGAGAGAGAAGTTATCTATTAATAATGAGAAATATGACTACTAAATTTACCAGATACTGAGCAGCATTTTCAATCCCTGAAGGTGGACCTACATAGAAGACCAATTATTATTAGAAAGACTTTTCTTGGAGTATAAAATAATAGTACCATTGAGTCATAAGGACTTGATTTATTTCTCTCCTCAAAGAGATAGTCTCCATGTGAAGACTGGATGATTACTTGCGGCCCAGAGCACATTCCCTCTCCCCTGAGCCTTAGGCATGGTGCTACTGTTTGCTTCTCTCCCTCTTTTTACTCCTTTCCTGAAAACCTCTCTTCCAATTGAATCATTCTTTGATATCTCTTGTATATATTATGCTAAAAATGTGTTTGACTTAATAACTTTCGAAGTCATATGGCTTGCATGTTTTAAAGAAGGCGATGCTCTTCGCAGGAGCTTAAAATATTATAAAATCTCTAAGTGTATATCACATTTTAGATGTGATCTCTGATGATATATTTCAAGCATTTCATACATTTCCTACTTTGATCTTTCCCTTCATAATTGAACACACAGTTGACAGGATTAGGTCTAATGAGCATCCACTTGAGTCAAAATAGTCTCTACTTTCAACTTTCCTAATGAGTTTCAACTGTTACCTCAAGTGTATCAAGGTTAGGAGACCTGAATTTCTCATCTTTAGAACTAGCACCTTCATTTTCTGTTTTTTTCACTCGTTCAATATAATGAGTAAGAAAAAAAATGCAATGCAATAAAACAGTGGTTTTAAATGTTCATAAGCAGAATGGTCCATTACTCAAATGACATGTAAAAGGAGAACGAGTATGCCTGAAGTGTAGTGTCAGGAGGCCCACTTGCTTGCTCCCTCCTTTCCTTCAGCCTTCGCTATTTCTAAGGTACATTTGTGGTGCCATGCTGCAAGGCTTTATAAACCACTGAAAAGACATGATAGATACAGATATTTAGATCAATAGATAAGTAGACATCCGGTCTGTAGTGTAGAACATTTGTTTCCTTTTGCTGCTGTTAACAAAATGCAACAAACTTAGAAGCTTAAACAAATTTATTATTTTACTGTTCTGTAGGCTAAAAGTACAACACAAAACTCACTGAGCTAAAATCAAGGTGGCGGCAAGACTTCATTTCTTTCCAGAGGCTCTAGGGTTTTGAAAACCTTTCCTGGATCATTTGGGTCTTGGCATAATTCAATTCCTTGCAGCTGCAGGAGTAAGATCCCAATTTTCTTACTGACTGTCAGCTGAGAGCCGTTTCCAGCTTCTAGATGCCTTGGCTGATGGCCCCCTTTTTCCATCCTCAAAGGCATCAGCAGAGGTTCCACCTCTTTTATGCTTCAAATCTGTCCTTCTTTACTCTTCATCTTTCTAACTCAGCCAGGATAGGTTCTCCACCTTTAAGGATTTGTGTGATGAGGTCGGGCCAACAATATAATACAGGATAATCTCCACATCTCAGGATAATCTCAAGGTCTGTACTCATGATCGTATCTTAAAGTAATGTCTGTCATATAACATCCACAGGTTCCAGGGATTAGAGTGTGGACAGCTTTGTAAGGGGAGAGGTCATTATTCCACTTATCACAAGCAGTGTTTGTGTAGTTATTTGCATTTTCTTCTAAAGAGGAAGTCTTGACCAACAGGCAAGGCTACTAAGAAATACTTTGAAAAGTTATTTTGTATTTAAATGACATTTAATCAGTTTTTAAGTCATGAATATCATTCTTAACTTCAAGGCTTTGCATACCACAGTTTGGTTAATTATACCTTGCTTTTCAGTTAATTTCTGGAGAAGAATCTCACATCTCTATTTCCAATATTTTAATTGAACATACGTGGGAGAAGCTCACAAAGAACCATTAACATAATAAAGGGGGTTTTATTTTAGATTATGGGTTGTCAATCACTAATAATTTATGTTTATAATAATAATAATTTATGATTTCAATTTGCCAGCAACTTAGCTATAAAACACACACACACACACACACACACACACACACACACACAAAACATAGACACTTACTGAAGTGAAAGAACTGACCCATAGCCAGGCCGACCACAGTTTTGAATACACTGAAGGACTAAATTTTGACATGCTTATTTGAATCTAATTGGAAATTCAGATCTCTATGCAGCCATTTATCCTTGAGTTCTAAGTCATTGCATTTCATCTGTTATTTATGACCTCATTTAGATTTCAGAAAAAATCCAATACTTCACGACTCATCTTAACTTATGCTTTACCTTTAAGATCTGGCTACTCTTTGAGCCAAGAGCACAATGCTTATTCATGTGCATGGGAGTTATGAACCACCACCAAAGGTCAATGAATGCAGTCATATAATGAAGATAGAGTTTTTGGTCCACCTTGGTGTCTGACTGGTGATTTGATTAGTGATAAAAATGATACTACTCTTTCTGATAGTTCCAAGGCAGAATCTTCCTGTGGGATCATGGTTTATGCCCAGCCACTTCCCAAAGCACCAAGAGTAGCAGAGGAAGGTGGGGATCCTTATAGCCATCCTGGTGTTGCTTTTGCTAGCTCTAGTCACTGGGGGCTGATGTGATTGCTAGCCAAGATAGAACTTCTATAAAACCCAGCAGCAAAATGCTACACATACCTAACGTGTTAATAAGAGAGAGAAAAACTTCAACTTTCTTTTCTCTCTCACTTGGGATTCTAAAGGGCAACTGGGCAGCTACCAGCAAAAAGTCCAGAGGCACAAACCTACCAACACAGAATTCAAAAGGTACATTTCACAAATGGTAGACACAAGATGTGTTTTCTTTGCATACTCCAGTGTCAGGCTATTTCTCAAATGCCAATTCCCATCACAACTGGCACCTTTGGCATTTATGAAATGGTTGGTGTTTTGCATTCAGCTAAGGAATTTGTGTTCAGGGAACAGACAGAACGCAAGTGTCCTGGTCAGCTAATGCCAATCACCGTTCCCCACTCCACAGGGATTTATTCAAAGAGGAATACAGCTTTCAGTCACCCTTTAGGGAAGTTTCTCTCTTATGCCAGAGTATGTCCAAGTAGATTCTTGACTGTGTTTCTAAATTCTTGACAAGCAATATGGGGAAAAAAAGAATAGCACATTTCTGAAAATGGAAAATGTGTATAAATAGTAACTTTATATAAGGTTAAATCACAGAACTTACTGAATATAAAGTAATAACACTACATGTATTTGGAAATACTGCAGTTCAAAGGCATTCTGTGCCTGATTTTAATGGATCTCACAAATACAATGAGTACATTAGTGAATGCATCATTATGTTCAAAGAGTTTGATCCATTTCCGAATAACAAGAATGGCAAACAACCTCCCAGTCCCAAAGGGTCAAATTCAGGGGCATGTTACAAAACCTTTTACAGATTCACCTCTTGACAAATGCATTTTAGGAATGATTAAATCGAAGTTTCACAATACAAAAAGGAAAAGAACAAGCTCCCTGGTAAACCTGCCACAGCTGAGGGAAGAATAGGCTATGGGATGATCTTAGAAACTACAACAATTTTAATGCGTTATGGAGTCTACCGTTAGCACAAGATGAGAATGAAGCAGTAATTATCAAAATCCAACCACCTATTATTTTCCATTCAATAGGCAAAAATATTTCTCATATTCTGATGTGAGAAAGCACAAGGATTTGTTTTTTAAAGATTAGGTTATGCTAGAGAATTATAAACAGCAGGCACTGTCAGCACTTAAGATTAGTGGACTTTTTTTTCTTCAAGAAATGTAACTGAGCACTAGCTACACCACCATCAAGCAGGTACCTGGAGGTGAGTGTAGAAATATCAACCAACTTCATGAACAGCTGGAAGGTCTGAAATTACTATGCCCTTTGTATTTGCTAGCTGACATAATTGCTTACTTCAATGCACAGCTGTAGGAAAGAAATAAGACTCTTTTCACTTGTGCAAACTTACACTGACATATTTGTGAAAGCCCAAACTATCCCATACTGAAAGTTCTGGAATACTCTTATATCTATGGAAAATCTATTTGGCTTGCAAAATTCATATGAGCCTCACATACGAATTCTGTATATTTTCATTGCTTCCATAACCTTTTCCTCTTCTCCCATTACATTATAGGTTAAGAGGACATAAGTATGTGCTGGCAGTAAATACTTTCAGCATAATATGTGTTAGCATTTCCTCACAAATAAATATTCCCCTGAAGAACCAAAGAGTAGAAAGGACAGGCAGAATGCATTATTACTTATGTAGCTTCACTGCGTCATTTTATTTAGGGCCCCAAGCTGATTCCCTTAGTGTAGCTATAATTTCTTTTGGTCTTACACAGTGTACATTGGGTTAATGAGGTCAACTTGATCTCTATATGGTACCCTAAACCCATGCCACCTCTTAATATAGCATAATTCTATGGTGACAAGAAGGAAATACAGAACAGATTTACATCAATCAAATTGAGATCTGGAAGCATTTTAGATTTTTACCTTTCCTCCTGCTCCATGTATATTTGATAATAAAAATTTATCTCAGGTTGTCTTCTTTTGCTGCATCTCCTACTGCCCCAGCTTTAATTCAGGCTATCCTTATTTCTAACCTGGATTATGGCAGTAATCCAGAAGATCCCTCTGCCTCCAGTCTGTCTCTGAATTTACTCTATCATCTACACTGATACCACTGTGTCTAAAGCACAGATTGGATTTTTTTTCTATCTTGTTTAAATCTTTCGACGGCCTGGCTAATTCACTGCATGTTCACAAAGACAGTATCGTCATTAATGGTATCAAATGTCCTTTGGGGAAGCAACATCTGAGCATCCAACAGGAAGGAGTCAAGCCACACACCCTGAGCTATGGGGATTTAGAACCCTCAAGACAAAGAACTTGAAAATGGTCCACAGTAGGAGTCCAGATCTATACAGACATGTCTAATGAATAGGAAGACCATATAGTAATCTGATTTTAAGAAGTACCAACTGTGGCCCTGAGAAAAAAATCCCAAGGAAAAGAATGAATTTATAAAAGTGGACCATATCCAACAACAGGGACAAGATTTTGCTAACAACTACTGGCAATTTTTTGAGATGCATGCTGAAGCCAAACTTGAGTGCACTAAATTCAGCTGTGTGCCTCACCCTCAAAGCATCTATGCAGTCTATGAGGATGAGTGCCATGTAGTAAAACCCCATATAATTATGTCAATATGAATCTCAAAATATCTAAAGCTGGACATCTTCCTTTCTTACTTAAGCACTTAAAGAAAGAAGCTCTTTGTATACTGTAAGCCTGAGAGAATTATACAGTTGAGATGAGAAGAAGAGATGGGAAGGAAATCCGCAGATGGAAACTGAGAGAATACAGATATACGTGGTATTTTGAAGCCATATATGGGTTTCAAAGCATTCATAGATTCATTGAGAGATAGATGTATAGCATCATTGGCAGACACATTAAGTGCCCTGGGATCCAGAGATAAAGAAAGGTGAGACCAAAAGTCATAGATAGTCACTCTGGAAACATGTTTAAGTCACTCCTGGCCATTTCTGAAAATGTCTAAAGAGACATAATGAAAGGGATGAGATTCTGGTAGAAGTTTTTGAGTCAGCAATCCTATTTTACAACTTTCAGGGAGGGGGAAATTTCCCCCTCTACCCTTCTTGAGTTCTTGTGGCTTGACTAATAAAATTGACACAAGACAGATTAAAGAAACAAGCTTAATTGGTACCCACAGAAGTCTCATAGAAATGAGACCTAACAAGTGATGAAAGGCGGCAGCTTTTATACATTTTAGAGAAATAAATTTGAGAGGAATTAATGGGGCAAAGAAACTGAAGTTTGGGTGCTTAAATAGTAAGAGAATTTAAGCAAAGTTAGAGCTTGAGTAGTAAATTAGTAAAGAAGTAACAAGGTTTGTTTGTACAAGTTTCTCAGCCCTGAATTCCTTATCTCTGGTAATGAGGATGTCTTTCTACCTCCCAGTACAGAGAAGGTACCTTTCACATGGGAGATTTATTTCCTGCTTTCAGGCAGACAGAGAGGAGTGTTCCTCTTGCATCTACTGTTTCTTAAGTAATTTTAATTCAAAATAATCAATATGCCACTAGGGCATATTTTGGAGCTTCCATGCCCACTCCAGGCACAACACTCTCTGCGAATCTCCACGTGTTCACCATCTTGGAAGTTCTCCCAACCCTGACCTTTTGGGGTTTTGATGGAAGCATGGTTGATTAAATCATCGGCATTTGGTGATTTTTTTTTAAATAAACATTTATGTACAGTTGTGTTTTTTTCTAAATGTATTTATTTGTTTATATTTTATTTTTGGCTGTGTTGGGTCTTCGTTGCTGCATGGGGCCTCTAGTTGCGGCGAGCAGGGGCTACTCTTTGTTGCGGTGTGCAGGCTCCTCAGTACGGTGGCTTCTCTTGTTGTGGAGCACAGGCTCTAGGACACAAGGGCTTCAGTAGTTGCAGCACACGGGGTCAACAGTTGTGGCTCTCAGGCTCCAGAATGCAGGCTCAGTAGTTGTGGTGCAAGGACTTAGTTGCTCCGCAGCATGTGGGATCTTCCCGGACCAGGGCTCAAACCCGTGTCCCCTGCATTGGCAGGCGGATTCTTAACCACTGTGCCACCAGGGAAATCTGGCATTTGGTGATTGATTCAACCTCCATCCCCTTTCCCCTCTCCAGAAGTCTGGGAGTGCGACTAAATTTTCCCCAATTTGCTTTCTTCACCTGGCTAAATAAATTAGTTTGGGCAGCCTTCTCTAATCTCAACTCTTCAAACCCCATCATGTGTTAGGTGCCCTTTTTGAGTCCAACAACTCTATAATTATAAATTACACTGCAATATAATTATTTCTGTACTTTTTTACCTCCTCCATTAAATAGTGAATTCTTAAATGACAAGGGTATTCTAAATATTACATGGTCGATACAGTGTCTGATAAAGAGTAAATGCATAGCAAAACTGTATTTAATAGATTAATTCCTTCACCCAATATTCTGTATTTTTCATGCAGGTCTATCCATCTATATAGAATGTGGCCCCCACCATCCAAATAATGTAAAAAGTGGAGTCCCATTCCCCCCGTTATATCAATTATCTGAAAATTATTTGCTTTACACTTGCTTTTTACTCTACCTGTTTTTCTTTTTTTTTTTTTTTTTTGTGATATGCGGGCCTCTCACTGTTGTGGCCTCTCCCGTTGCGGAGCACAGGCTCCGGACGCGCAGGCTCAGCGGCCATGGCTCACGGGCCCAGCCACTCCGCGGCATGTGGGATCTTCCCGGACCGGGGCACGAACCCGTGTCCCCTGCATCGGCAGGCGGACTCTCAACCACTGCGCCACCAGGGAAGCCCTGTTTTTCTTTCTTAATCTTATTCTGTGCCTTTTGTTTTAAAATTCTGTTCTAGTGGTATCAGGAATATGTTAAGTAAAATTTTACATATTTTATATATATATACTATAATATTTTGTAAAAATTAATAAATAAATCTTAACCTTAAAGGAGCTTAGAATCTACTAGGAGATGTAAGACACGTGCACCATAGAAATCTAACACATGATTGAAAGTGAGAAGTTCTATAACAGAGAAACATATAAAGTGGTATGACAGCTCAAAAGAAATTCCAGTAGGTTATCAATGAAGTTGTAGCAGACACTATTACTTGCTCACTTGGTGTTGGCAGGATTTGGCTCTTTGCTGGCTGGTGGACTGACAGTCTCAGTTCCTGGATGACTATTCCCTGCATGTCTCCCTCAGTCCCTTATTCTGTGACCCTCTGCCTATACCAGCTCAAAACATAGCAGCTAACTTCCATTAGAAGGAGCAATGGAGAGATGAAGAAAAGGCGAACAAGATGGAAACCATAGACTTTTGGTAAATCTAATATTGGAAGTGACATCCCATCATTTTCACTGTATTCTATTTGTTAGAAGAAAGACATTAGGTATGGCCTATATTCAAGGGGAGGGCATTTCACAAGTGAGTAAATACCAAGAGGCAGAGATCAATGGGGGTCATCTAGAGGCTGCCAATCACATATACACCTCATGAAACTTTCATTACAAATGACAAAACAACAAAAACAACAAAAAAAGTTAGCACAGACACTCCTTGAAGCAATTCAAATGTATGTTTCTTAGAAGACCCTCTGGAAGGAAAGACAAATACTTAAAAGGAATGGTGAGCAGGAAAATTGCAAATATGAGCAAATCTAAATGCACTGACACATATAAAACAATAATAGTAGTTTGATGACTAATATAGCATGTAATTAGAAAACGGGCGAACTTATTAAAAAAGAAAAACATCAATAGTATGTAGAAGAACAGAGGCAAGTGAAAACAGATGGTTCTAAGGTTCTTCTATTGTTTCAGAGCTTACTAAATCCAAGTATGCATATTATATTTTAAGGGTAACCACTAAAAATAGACATAGATTATGCTGTTTCCAGACTAGTAGAATGAGTGTATGGGTATATGTTTGGGGGAAAAGGCAGTGGGAATATAAATAAAATTCAATCAGTACAAAAGAACACAGGAAATATGGATACTGGGAGGCATGGAAAAAGCAAGGTAAAAAGAAACCACAAAATAGTAGAAAGTAAAATGTTTGAAAATAATGAAATCACAAAATGGAAGATCTAACCAATGAACCAGAATACATAGATGATAGCAACTGGTTAGATATGGGGCCCAAGGAAAGAGAAAATTAAAGATCTGCCATTTTTCACTAGAGTGATTAGAAAGTTGATTGTGATATAAACAAAATCAGGGAGTATAGGACAGGTTACTGTTCAGTGAAATCACATGACAAAGTCAATTTTGAAAATTTTATTTAGATTTCAGCAGCTTTTCCAGAATTTCTAAGTAACATGCCCTTATGGTTGGCAATCAGGATAGATGGAGTTACCAAAGCTGTGTTTTATAGCATTTTGCATAAGATTGGGAAAATATCACTTGTCTATATGAAAAAATATGTGTGTGAGTGTGCATGGGGAGGGGAACAGAATGGATCTAAAGTTCCTTCAGGAAGCCCTTTGCCCCTACCAGTTGAGTCTGAGTTGCCTATGAGACATCCAAATAGAGCTGTTCATTCAAGTAGAGTATAGAGGCATGGATGTTTATTGTAATATCAGACAGACTGGATTAAATCACACCTTTTCCATTTACTAGCTATGTGATTTGGACAGTTACTTAGTGTTTGTAATCTTAGTTTCTTCAACTTCATAATGGTCACAAGAGCATCACTGTTGCAAGAATTCATTCAATTACGTAAGATAATGAATATAAAATGTGTAGAACAGTGCCTGTAACCCAGTGTGTGATTATTGACAGCTTTATTTACAAGTCAATTTCTATTCCCTTTAATATCCATTATTTAAACATCTCATAAATAACATATCTTTTGTTCAAATCTTAGCATAAAATGAAATCACATCTTGAATTTCATTTTCCTTAAAACAAATCTACCAAAAGACTAACATGTCATATGGTTTCTACTGAAGTATCCCAACATGTGGGTCACATTTGTTAACATTTCTATTACAGTGTTGTCACTGAGTCGTACAATTCCTTGCCGTCAATACCAAATTTCTCCTTGGAGTTCAGAAACATATTTTCAGATTTGATGGTAACAGATGAGCTTGCCATGAGATCAGCACTATAATAATTTACTGCAAATTCTTACCATTCATTTAAATAAATCATATAGAATACATAAAGCCAGAATATTTATACTATTCTTATCTTGTACATGAGGGAGTTTATAACATAAAAAACTTTAATTTGTATATAGATACATGTTCCTTCAGTGAAAATATAGGGAGAACATAGCCTGAGACAAAGTAAGTAATCTAATGTAAGAAAAGGAACCTAATTAAATTTAAATAAGGAAAAAAAAAGGAAAGGAAGGAGCTATTTCACAAGAATGCATTATTCTAGCAAGAATACTGGGTAGTCTCTGACATTCAATATCTATGACACCATGGAAAAATCACCAACACTAAGCCCCATGTATTTCTCTTTTTAAAATGTTTGGAAATAATTCTGAACTAGTAATGTATTAAAGAGACATCCTTACGTAATTATAGTACAATTATAAAACTCAGTGTGTTTTTCATCTCAAACATTTTTCTACAAACTTGATTTGGGTCATTTTTATATCTATCAGATTCCTATTTAACTTTTTAAACATATAAAATATGGTTAAAATACTTTTTAATGACCTTTGTTGCTGCTAATTCTAACATATATGTCAGTTATGGGTCAGATTTTTAAATTAACTTTTTACTTTGAAAGAATTTAAGATTCACAAGTTGAAAAAATAGTGCAGAGATTTCCCATGTCCTCTTCCCCTAACTTTCCCCAATGATAATATCTTACATAACCATAGTACATTGTCAACATAAGGAAATTGACATTGGGACAATATTATTAACTCAGTTACAGACCTTTACTGAAATTTCTCAAGTTTTGCATGTACTCTTGTGTGTGTGTGTGTGCGCGCGCACGCGCACACACATGTTGAGTGAGAAGTATGGTTATGTGAAAATTTGTCACATATATAGATTTGAGTACAAATACCACAATCAGGACACAGACCTTTCCATTAGACAAACACACACACACCCTCCTTACTATTACCATATTACTCCTTAATAACTATACCCTTCTTCCACCTCTAACCTCTGTTACTCTCTGATGTGTTTTCTTTGTCACTTCAAGGTTGTTACATAAATGAAATCATATAAGTCATAAGTCTTTGGGTTGGATACACACACACACACACACACACACACACACACACACAGTGACAGAAATAGTTTCTATATCTATCGATCATCTATATCTATATAAAACCTATTTTTTAAAAATCACTTAGCTGAAGAATGGCATTGCCTCTCCTAATAGATTTGGAAAATATCATTATATTACTGCCTATTTATTTTCTTATTTATTATTCTAGATGACTGTATATGCAGTGGCTATTTTTGTCTCTGTTTTGTACTAGGTGTTGGTTGGTTCGTTGGTTTTGAAGAAGATTGAGGTTTGAACTAAAGATAATTTGGTACCAGTCTCAAGAATTTCTCTTACTGTCCAAAGACAATCACTGAATTGCATTTCAATAAGATCTATCAACTCTGAAAGAGAAGACTGTATTATTTTCTGAAGTGACAGCAAAAAGCCAAAACAGTTTCTATCCAACAGGAAAAACCTGCTGCATATTATCAAATAATTGGCACAAGACTGGTAAATTCTTTCATAGATATTATTTATTATAATATTTTATAATTCACAAAATTTAAATAAAGTTAAACTATTATATTTGTAATAGTTTATATTTGTAGTAATCAAACCACTGTGAATACATTTGGGGGCATTAAGTAGTTAAAGTATTGCATTTGAAAGAGTGGTAATCAAACTGCTAAACTTTTTGAGACATTTTTTACTTCTCATTAACTAGTAATAATTATAAGAAGAAGATCTGCAGCCAAGGTAGCAAGGAGCAGAAATGAATAGGGTAATCATAAGAAACTCTGCCCTATCTGACTGTTTACCACAACGCACTGTGTTCATTGTGCTCCTGTGGGCACCAGAATGTAAACATGCTCTGACCTTCTTTTCTTTACCTTGCTGGGAAAGGTAATTTTAATAGAATATTTAAATTCTCCAAAAGGAGTTTTCACAAATAGAGTTGTAACTTATGTTTCTATGACTATGGTCAGTCAAATAGTCTATAATTTCTGACATGTTTCTGGACATTCACTTTAAAGCAAAGTAAAACATAGACTTGATCTCAAGAGAGGAGAAACTATGAAAACATTATTTTTGTAGGGTTCCAAGTCTCTACTGAATCTATGTGTTAATAACATTTATGTGCTACAGGCATTGCTTTTAATGTTTGTACAGAAAATGTATGCAGATACTACTATTAATTCATTTTTAAATGTACAATACTGGTTTGTAAGTGAACCGATGATGTACTCAAATTGCTTCTATTATTACAGAATTATTTTCTAGCAAATTAGACATATAACTTTAAGTTCTTCTGGCACTATGGATTCTAATGTGTATACCATTCTGTATTTCTAAGGGTAAAACTTCCCAAAGTAAATCTCTTTGCTCAACTATATATGGCACAACAATACTGGGAAATAATAACATATTTGGTTTCCTTTCCATAGTTATTTTTCTTGCCATCTTGATCTCCTCTAATTAGCTTAGTGGCATCTTTTGCCTGGCAGGTGGGATTTGGGTAGTGGGAGTACAAGTAAAAGCGAAGTAACTAGCTAGATTTCTTAAAGAGATTATTTTTAAAACTCATAGCTCATACTACAGTCTTAAACCAAGGCACCTTTGAACTTGAATAGCTGGACTGTTTGAAAGACATTTTAATGTTTTATCAAAGTTTTCTGTTTTTTTTCAAAAATCAAAGCATATAGTTTATATCATAAACAATAAGTGAAAAAAATAGATGATAGAAGGGTAACTTCTTGTTCCAAACTAGATAAAGATATATGGTTTGAAGTGAGAGAACTTTGAAAGAAAATTTAAAATTACATAACTAATTATCTAAGACCACAAAGGTCTTCAAACCCTTTCCCACTGGTCTTCACTCCCCAAGCTGTCTACTAGGGTTAGGAGTGAACAACAAGCAACCAATGGTTTAAAAGGAACCTAACTGCACAAAAATTGATGTCTCACTTTCTTATATTGGAGCTTATAAGGAGAGTTCCAAGAATGAATGTCATGGCATGAATTGGCAGAAAGAGACCTCAACTGCCTCTAAATTTTTCTTGCATTCAGAGAATCACAAGAGTTTTAATGTTCCTTCACTTTCATCCCAAGAGGAGCACAGAGACTGCTAAGGGCTATATATTTGGGATGAAGACGGAACAGAAAGTCCAAATTTTCACAGTGATAAAGGCCATAGAACCCAAAACTTGAGTAAATCGAAGCCCATGACTGAAAATCAATGGGAATTACACACCACAGTAGAAGCCAGGAAGATGCTTGTTGACAGAAAGATGAGACATTTTCCCTCTATTTGAGAATAATGTTTGAGCCCTTGACTGATATTCCTTATTTATCTCTCCAGAGCTATTCATCTCTGCCCTGTTTTGGACCTAGAGGCTTACTTATATGGACTGCCTCACTTGGGCAGGTTCTGTTGCCATCTGGATCATGGTTTGGTTTGGACAATAAGAAGCATTGGAAAGAGATGAAAGAAGAGAAACAGGTCAAGATATTTACTTATATGCCCCACCTACTCTCTCCATACCTCACCCCACTCCATCTGTTTCCTGCCAAGACAAATTTTGGCAGTGGCTGCCTTCCTCTTTATAACCTGCGACTGTTTATTTTCAATGGGTTCCTTTGTTGCCTCTCCTGTTGCCTCTTTAGGTATAGGGGTAGTAACAATGTCCTCCTCTTTTGAATCCCTAAGTGACTCTCCATCCCTTATTGATATTTCTTAACCTTGCCTATACCTTTATAAATAATCTTGTCTTCATACTCTCTTCCTTTATTCCTTTGAGTGTTCCATTTGTCACCTGATCTTGAGTTTTACCTTCTAGCAAAAATAGAAGGAAAAGGTAGAGGTAGAAATTACTGAACTGATTAAATATTTAACCCAAAAACATTAGAAGCTATGAGTTTCCTTAGAACCAGTAGATAATTTTTTCCATCAGTAGAGAAAATGCTATACAAAAACTAAGTAAAATTCTATTAGACACATAAAAAATTTCTGATTTTGTACACTTGAAATTGTGGTCTTTAAAATTCAACCAACTATATACAAAGACACTGCTCTTCAATTTTTTTCTGAAAGCAATTTCAAAAAATAAATTTCTATTCATTCCAAAAGATATCGTTTTTAAAGGAATTCTCTAGATTATTTTTAAAGTCTCATAATTGAAAATTAGTCTCAAATCAAATACTCGCAGGCTAATTTTCTTAACCTCTCTATAACTTACTTGTAAAATTGATATCAGAGTTTAACCATACATTTAAGGAGTCATTTTTAATCTAGAAGCATGACAGATGTAATTATTATTTTCAGCTTGAACAAGTTTACATTTATAAGCCATTAATTTACTAGGCTTTATTCAATTCTATGACTTACAGAGATTGAAAATTTAACCCTAATTGTCTTTAAACGCAATATCCTCCAGCTGTGTCCATTCTTTTAAAAGAGATCATGCATGTGTCTATGTGTTTATTTCTCTGTATGTAGCTGTGTTGGGCAAATCCCAAATAGGATAAACCCAAAGAAATCCATGACAAGATACATCATAATCTAACTTCTGAAAACTAAAAAGCAAGAAAAAAATCTCAAAAGCAGCAGAGAGAAATAAGGCAGTGCTTATATGAGAACAGCAATTCGAATGACAGAGGATTTCTCATCTGAAACCATAAAGGCCAGGAAAAAGTGGCACACCATGTTTCAAGTGCTGAACAAAAATAACCACAAATTCTACATCTGATGAAAATATCCTTCAGGACAAAGACATTCTAAGATGAAGGAAAACTGAGATAATTTGTCACTAGCAACTGTATCATTAAGAAATGATAAAGGAAATTCTATACACAGAAAGGAAATGATCACAGAAGAAGTTTTAGAACTTGAGAAAAAAAAAGAACATTGAAATGGGTGAAAAGAAGGGTAAATAGAGTAGACTATCTTTTTTTCTCATGAGTCTTAAGACATATTTGATGATTGAAGAACAAATTAGAACACCACGTGATGTGGTGCTCAGTGCATGCAGAAGAAATACCTAAGGCTGTTATATTTTAAAAGAAGAGAGGGTAGGGCTTCCCTGGTGGCACAGTGGTTGAGAGTCCGCCTGCCAATGCAGGGGACATGGGTTCGTGCCCTGTTCTGGGAAGATCCCACATGCCGCGGAGCGGCTGGGCCCGTGAGCCATGGTCACTGAGCTTGTGCGTCCGGAGCCTGTGCTCCGCAACGGGAGAGGCCACAACAGTGAGAGGCCCGCGTACCAAAAAAAAAAAAAAAAAAAAAAGTAGAGAGGGTAAAGGAATCTAAATGAAAGTAAAATTTCTACACTTCACTTGAAAGGTTAAAACATCAATACCAGCAGTTTCTAAGTTATATAAGTATACTATAACACTTTGAATGGCCACTGAGAAAACTATACACAGATTTTATATATATAATGTATATATATAAAACATATGTATATATTTTAAGCACGTTTTTAAAAATACATCAGGATGAGTCTTTTTTCTCTTTTAAGTGTTAAAATACACCAATCAAGTGTCGTAAGGGTAGAGGTATCTAAATGTTTCTTTCACAGACCATGGATACAGTGGCTGAGATGCCCTAATTAAGTAGCTGACCATGGGTTTAGGGTCATACTTGGCCTCCATAAGGCCAATTCAAGATGGAAGGAGGTTCCCACCAGGGAGCACATTGGGTAACATGGAATCACAATTATGTTATTAAAATCAATTATGAAAATTCAGTAAATAAAAGTCCGACAAAAAAACATCAAAATGCCGAAGTCAGCAGAAAGTTCCAAGTCAAGCCAAATGAGACCAGAGTGAGAGGAGGTCTACCGGAGTTACAGAAATTAGGGAAGAAAAAGTTCGGTTCATGACTTGCTGCTATGGGCTGACAATTGTGTGATGTATTATGCTGAAGGTATCTGACTCATCTGAAGTACAGCGAACAGGAAGTACAATGTAGGGAACACATAATAGCAACTTGGTTTCTATATCTTCAAGCATCTTTTCCTATATCATCTCATTTAATCTGCTGTGTGACAAGATATTTTAGCCACACAAGCCTGTGTGACAAGATATTTTAGCCTCATTTTACAAAAGACATAATTGAGGCTTAGAGAATTTAACACCTTGGATAAAATTATTTAGCCAAATATGACTCAACCAAGATAGGCATCTGGTCTAACTTTTACAGATCTTTCTCATTAGAAGGATTCTAAGCTGGACTGAGCAAAGGATCTAGGTTGGTAAGAATGGAATAATCTCTCTACCACCTCTTCCAATATTATGTAGCATGGACTTGTTTAGTCCACAATTAAGAAACCTTTTTCTTACCTTTTATTTTTTAATTATAAGAGTGGAAAAATTCTTAAAATAAAGCAGGACTTGGTGACTGAGAGCATAAGGAGATTTTTTAAATGAAATAAATGCTAAAGGTTAAAAAAAAAGGATTATGCAATAGAACCAATTTTTGTTAAAATGTTAGTGTTTGTTGTTTGTCTTTATTACTTTTTTTAAAATAAATTTATGTTTTATTTATTTATTTTTGGCTGCGTTGGGTCTTTGTTGCTGCACGTGGGCTTTCTCTAGTTGTGGCGAGTGGGGGCTACTCTTCATTACGTTGCACGGGTTTCTCATTGCAGTGCCTTCTCTTGTTGCGGAATACGGGCTCTTAGGTGCACGGGCTTCAGTAGGGTTCAGCAGTTGTGGCTTGCGGGCTCTAGAGCGCAGGCTCAGTAGTTGTGGTGCACAGGCTTAATTGCTTCACTGCATGTGGGATCTTCCCGAATCAGGGCTCGAACATGTATCCCCTGAATTGGCAGACAGATTCTTAACCACTGCGCCACCAGGGAAGTCCCTGCCTTTATTACTTTTTAAATGATGAATCTTGTAAAAAAGTGATGCATGTCCACTATCCATATTTTTTCTGAGAAATCATTTTCCCCAGTGTTTAAAAATATAGGCTCAAAGTCAACTGACATGGATGAATCCATAATCTGCTACTTCTTAACTGTGCAACCTTGGGAATTATATTTAAGCTATCTAGAATTTAGTATCTTCATTTGTAAATTGGGGATAATCATTGGAGCGCTTGGAGATTAAATCAATGATACATATAAAATAGTCCGGTAACTTCTTGGCAAAGTATTTCTTGGAAAGAAATCAACTTTTTAAATGAATATCTGGCAAACAACATTTGTTTAAAAACATTGATAGAAGATAATATTGACAAGGTCATAGTCATGACCTCTCATTGGAAATTTACCTCTCCTTCTATCTACTCTTTGAACCCTGAACAACAACAATTACAACAACAAAAAACTGCAAATAACTCATTATAGTCATTTGGGATCTGGGTGAAAGGGCATAGCAGGATCTAAGAAAATGCAGGCCTGCTTTGGAAAGAGTATTTCAAAGTCTATCCCCTACCCAACCTGAGTCAAGGCTACCATGTGAAACATAGAACTGCACATTGATAATGTGTATGTTTTATAACCTTTAAAGAAAACCAATGTAGCAAGACATAAAAGAGTCTGAAAAAAATACAGTAGAAATATAATACTCAGTTTTAGAAAGATGAAGAAAAAGTCTTATTTGGAAGGAAATGATTGAAAAGACAAACAAGCTGCAGCTTTTCTTACAGCTAAAGACCATGGAATAAAAGATGAAAACTAAGCCTCTTAGGTGGAATGCTATGAATTCCAGCTCTGTATAGTGGAGGAGTTGACAGAAGACTAATTTCTCAAGAAGAAAATGCTTTAAAAATTAAGCACTCAAATCAATATATCATTCTGGTTTAAAAGAGAAGAAGTGACATCTGGGAAGTGCGTTTTTATTTCTTAATCAAATGTAAATATAAAAACAAAGATCCTTGACAACTTTAAGAGATCAATGTTACCATGAGTAATTGCTATAATTTCATTTTTGTAAGGCACATAATTGATTAAAAAATTAACTCATTTCTGGTAGTCATTTATCAACAATATATTATTTTTATAAAGTATTCTAAAATGATATAATCATATGTCATTGTAGAAAAATCCTATGCATTTCAAACAATTTACAAAGTATCAACTCCATAACAAGGGCCTAAATTTTTTAGAACTCATTTAAAAAATTAAAACTTCAGAATTAAGATTTCCACTTTATTACACAATATATGTCGGGTTAATTAATCATTCTTGTCGATTCTCCAATATTCAACTACTAGTGAAGTGTGAATGGGTGAATCATATTCACTAATTCACGTCCTAGGGAAACTACTTTTGTCAAATAAGGTAATGTAATAAAAATTTTAAAAAGGTTTCCTCAAATTTGACTGCTACTTGGTCCTTTCCAAGACTTTTAGTACAATATATTTTTCTTTTATTTAACATCAAGTTATTTCAAAATTGTGAGATGCATGTGATAATTCTTAAAATCACTTGGATAAGTTTCTCCTTAACATTTTTCAATTTTTTTCTACTGGAAATCTTAGTATGTGTTCTCTTTCCTTGCATTAAATTTCATATATAAGAGAATGAATTTTCTATAAGAACTTCTGAAGCCAAATCTAAAATGAATTTTATCCTGAAGAACTGTCAGTTACTATTGTATTTGCTTAGAAACATAATGGCTATGTTTTAATGTTAGTGCTAAACAGAAGCAGAAATAAAATTTAGACAACACTACTCTCTCTGTATCTCTTTTCATAGGACAGAGATTAATGTCATGCTCTGGATTTGATCTGGGATATTATTTTTCAATTTAAGAAACCTTCAGTTGCATCTATAACCAGAGAAGCCCCAAGTTCTCTAGCTACTGAAATTACTATCTTCTTTAATGTCTAAATAAAATGACCCAAGATGGATCCTATGTGGTTGCAGAAATTAGAGTCCTGCTTTGAAAATTCAGAAAGATGGGCTAGGGGAGGGAATGTGAACAGTTGCTTTCTTATACCGCTCACTGCCAACTTCTCTTTCCAATAATGCTTGATCATCTCTCACAATGCTGTATCAGCTTACTCCAGTTTTCGGTAAACACAAAACATGAAAAAAGTATGTCTCGTTCTCCAAGGCAGAGCAATGACAAGGCTAAAACCAAATTTATAAGTTAATAAAACTCTTTTTTTTTTTAAAGGTTTGGGAGATGTGGTGGGAAGTTGGTGAGGGCAACCACAGTATGAAATAGAAAATAACCAAAGAGTAGATGGTACATAAAACGTAATGAACTCTGAACATATACAAACCACAGAGATGAACCTCAAGTGCCTTATATTAAGGAAAAGAAAGCCAGACTCGAACAGCATGATCCAATTTATATTATAGGCGAAGCTCTACAGGGACAGAGACTATAGGTACAGAAACAGATCAGTGGTTGCCAGGAGCAGAAGAAAGGAATAGACTACAAAGGGGCATGAAGAAAATTTACGGAGTGAAGGAACTGTCAAACACGGGTTGTGATGGTGTTTACCTGACCATATTCAATTATGAAAATTCATAGAAATATACATGTAAAAAGGAAAAATTTACTATATGTAAATTATACCTCATAAATTTCACTTCATAAAAATGGATGTTGTGCAATAATATTCTTCATATCCCTTATATAATCTTGAATAGATTTTCTTAGAAGCTCTCTTTCCACATGGCCCTCACCTCCTGATTTACTCTAAAAGCAGAAATTCTAGCTCCTCTTAATCCTGTTTCCCATTTGCAGGATCCCCAAACTCCTGTTTTCCTAATCCCTCAAAAATAATTCACAAATCTCTTAAAACTGAATGAGTCAATTCACTAAGATAATAATTAGCAGGCAGAGAGATTTTTGCTACCTACTCATTGATTTGAACCAAATCATAAATTTTTCTTGACCATAATCAACATTTTTTTCTTTCCTATTTTCTTTTAACACAAATAGAAGAACCATCTCTCAAAGAGTGATTTGCTGTCCATCTTTGGCATCTCAATGGCCTGTGGTTACATTTAGAGTCGTCCTTCCACTCTCCCAGTTCCAGATGTACTTTTCAACAAAGACCCTGCTTCCAAGTAGCAGGGTTTCCCTTCCCTGATCAGCAGTTACCAAAAAAGGAAAGGATTAAGTACTAGAAAATTCATCTCCTATTTGAAATTTCTTTTCAAATTGTAATTTTTGGTTACCTAATCTCTCTTCAGTCACCAGGCATATTAAGTGTTCAAAGGATAAAAGAACATACTGTATTATCAATTTATTTGCTCACTTTCCTCATAGATTACTATTTAGACAATATTTATATTCAGAACTGATTCTATATTAAGAGAAGAAAAAATGGTGTTAATCCAAAAATGAAAAATTTAAAAACTGCTTTGCACAGCTGCCTTTATAAGTGTTATAGTAGTCTCAAGCTTATGGATACAAATGAGATCACACTAATATCCCCAGCCTCTCCCGCCCAATAAACCATAACTCAGCCAGTCCCCAGGGGTGTCATTCCTTTTGGGAGACAATTCTCCATGGTCTCTAATATTTCTGCATGCCTTTTGAGCGAAGGCATTGACAGCTGTGCTCCCAAACATCTTATCAAGGATGTTAGTACATAAAGGGCCTTGGAAGATAAAGATAGTGTCTCTCTCTAGGGCAGTACGCAGATTTCTTGCCTTGGAAGATAAAAATAATGTCTCCCTCCAGGACAAAAAAAGTTGGGCAGATTGACTAATAGCCCCTTGAAAAGAGTAGGGTTTCTAAGCTAGGAGTACTCAGCTGTGATGCAAACCTACTGCCTAGACCTCATCACATGGGCCATCCTGCTTAACCCTGTGGGATTTAGGGTGTGAGCAGAATAGAAGTGATCATGAAGCTCATGACTGTTGTTCCATCAGTAATAAGGTCTTTTGTTTCTGACCCAGGAGTTTCATGTCTTCTGCCAGCACTCATGAAACTGTGGCAACCTAACTTATTAACTGACAAGCAATGTAAAATCTCAGACCCTTCATGGTTCTTGACAACACCATATTCATGAATCAATCCAATTCACATCTATGTTCCTCTCAGTGGGCTGGTACCACCTGCAAGCTTCTGGGTTGGTGCCTACAGTGCTGCATCTAGATCACAGCCCTATAGATCTCACCAGAAAACTGCCCAAACCACCACCATGTTACTGCACCAGAACTGCTGGCAATAGCTACCTTCAAGAAGCTGCTCTTTTTGTTGTGCTTCCCTAGGGCATTCTCTTTTTGATTTTTGAAGACTGCTACACAAACCACTGACGTCATTACCAACAACTGCCCTATTCAGGCCTTTCTGAGATGTTCTATTGCAAAATGGTAGGGAGACAACTTCTCTTTCCCCGTTGTGGGCTCTTCTGTACATGCTTCACAGCAGGGTTGCTTGGCCCTATTACAGTTCCATTTGGCTTTACAAATACATTGGCCTCTGTGTCCAGGATAAACACCCAGCGCTATCTGGTAGCTGGCTGAGGTGGGTTCAAGTAAAACCAACATAATGTAACCAGGATTATCTAGCCTCTCCAACTCTTAAATCCTATTGTTGAGTCAAGCCACATTTGATGCACACTCTCTTCTCTTATTAGCATATACTCTCTTCAGAGAGCCTACAATAACTGCTAAATTAGAATAATTTGGATACCGTTATGAACTGAATCATGACTCCCCCCCATATTCATATTGAAACTCTAACCTTTACTGTGGTTGTATTTGGAGATGGGGCTTTTAATGAGGTAATTAAGGTTAAATCAAGTCATAAGGGTAGGACCTTAATCCCATAGGACAGATGACCTTATAAGAAGAAGGGGCACAGAAATCTCTCTCTTTCCGCATGTGTACAGAGGAAAGGCTGTATGAGGGCACTGAGAGTAGGCTTCTGTCTACAAACCAAGAAGAGGGCCCTCAAAAGACCAATTCTGATGGCACCTTTTTCTTGGAATTCTAGCCTCCAGAACTGTAAGAAAAAAAATTTCTTTTGTTTATACCATCCAGCTTGTGGTATTTTATCATGGCAGCCTGAGCTGACTAACACAGAAACTCCTGTGTCATGGCTTCCCACCACCTCCTCCACAGTTCTACTACCAGGGCAAACCTTGAGTTAAAATAATTACTCATCAAGTGACTCTGGTTTTGGGGAATGCTTCATGTCAAACCCTGGACTACTGTGGGCTTCTATTTGCCCCATGTGGGACATATAATGTTTACTGATTTTTTTTCTCTTTTAATAAAGCCTTTTATGCCTTCAAGATGGAGACATTTGAGACAGTGAGCTGGGCTATTCAAGGCAAAGATTTCACAAGCTGCTAACAAGAGGCTGATATTAATATTATAAGAATCATGACACTTAGGATTCAGCTTTGACATACAGGTCAAAGACAGTCTGAAACAGTAGTTTAAATATTTGCAAATAAAAAATCAATATGTCTTTCTATGAGTACACATGATCAGAGGAGCCCAGCACGCTCTTTTGCAAGAAATGGCATGAGCCACTGCCATGTTGCAAAACACCTGTGGGTTAACCGTATACTTCTCTTTCAAGGGCAGGCAGGCCTCATAAGAAGAATGGAGCAGCATGTTTATTGCTTGTTAGTCCTTTCTTTGGGGGCTAGAACTCACTCTCCCTGCTCCATCTCCTTGCAAAGAGGGGACATAAAGAAATATAATATCACCATTCTATTTTTATAACTAAAAATATTTTCCCCAAACCCACACTATTTCAAGTACTACAAAACCATATCAAATATTTGATCCCAATTAGGAAACATAAAATGCTATGATAGTAATCTTTATAATTATTATTCATTTTTATTCTGTCATATAATTTTTGTTTTTATATTTTACACCAAAATTGTATTATTTATACAGTCATAATATTTTATATATTTTTATAGAACTATGATATTAACAACACATATTTCATCTGGTTAGCTGTAAAATCATGGTCCAAAGTTCCCTAAGCAGAAATCTGTGTGACTCAATGGGCTATGTTATAACCTGTCACTAGGGCAAGAGGCTTGATGACCATTGCCTACAGACTAGCACTGACACATCCGAAGTTTAAGGATAACATTGGTGACAATTTCCCCAAATGTAAAAATGTCCTTAAATTTATTAGCTCCTCTTTAAGAACTAATTAGGATTAAACTTATAATCGTCTTTTAGTATGTTTTCCTAGCACTTTGTTCTGATGGTGAAAATTTTTTAAGCATTATATATTTCAGTGAATTGAGTCTTTACCCAACACTAAGCTTTGTCATTGAGAAAGAAAAACATTTTTGCAGTAAGTTATAAGAATGAAGCATAATGCATATGAGAAAATTTATGATTTCTTTTTCCTCAGTAAAGGCAGTCTATAGATACTAGGTTAAACGTGGAAATAAACTACAAAACTAATTTAGTATGTGGGTATTTAAAATCAGTTTATTTAACTGCAAAATATTGTAAAAGGTAAGTACATTCAATATCCATAGGTGAGAAAACTGAGTTGTAGAGAAGTTAAATAACTTACCCAGTATATAAAACTAGGAGGTAACAAAGTTAAGATTTAAATCTAATGTTTGAATCTACATTTCAAGATTTTCACTACTATAATATCCTAAAACAAATCCATATGAGCAAAAATTCATAGTTTCTCAAAATGAAACTATGGTAAAACAATAAATAGAAAACTAGAGATAAAATGTGATGTCTAAGGGAAATAAAATATTTTAGATGCCTCAAATATGAAACATATAAGCATCCAGTTCCAGAAACTTTTGGCAGATACAAAATTAGAAACTGTATGACCTATTTAATGAATATAAGCATCAAGGTGCAATAGTTACATTGAATAACCCATGATCAGAAACTGTGTTGGTTATTTTTGCTATAAAGATAAATCTCCAGTAAAACGCCCAATAAGGTTACCATTTAAATGGTATGCTAATAATTACATTCTGTGTTCACATTTCATTGAATGCCATAATTTGTTTACTACACATTTCCCCTGTGGATAAAAGAAAACGCTTTTGTTCCTGTGAAAGTTCTTGATTATCATTTTTGAAACCTTGTTTAATAACCAGTTTGAATGGAACAACCCAAAACATTTTTATGGAGGGGGTTTCTGAAACAAAAAATATATTTTCTATTTATTATGCAGATATCTATCCTGGGAAACAAAGCATCTCCTAAGTAATACAATCAGCCAAAATCTTACAATTCTCAGGAAAAAAAAAATGGCTGCCATGTGTAACTGTAAGGTATTCTTTCATATGTGGCTAGAATTCAGTACTACAATCTTTAACCTCTGAGGTAAATAACTAACTTTTATGTAAAATTGTATTTGTTTTAGTTTAACACGTTAAGTGTAGAGACCAGAATACATTTGTCTTTGGCAGATGTCAAGAGATTACACATTTTATATTTCATAACTGAGACATGCATATGTATTTTGTTCATCAGAAGAATGGAAAGATGCACAAACTCAACCTTTTATTTTATCTCTTAATATTCAAGATAAAGAAGATGACTTTGTACAGCTCCAGAAGAAATGCCTCAAAAGCAGAGAGGAACACCAGTTGCTTAGATAAGCATCGCCATTGGCATGTGCTAGTTTGGGATATTTTTGTTTTGTTTTCAAAACAAAATTTTTGTCAGTAATTTAACATTATTACAAAGAAGAGCTTGTGAACACTATGCTCTATAAGTTTTTGATGTTTACTAGACTTTGATTTCCTTAACAACCCATTTCTTTCAACCTTCTTGTTAAGAAAGAAAGAAGAAGAGAGAGGAAGGAAGAAGGAAGGGAAGGAAGTAAATGATGGAGAAAGAAAGGAGAAAAAAAGGAGGAAAGAAACAACAAATAAAACAACAAAATAAAAAGACATTCTTCCCAAAAACCAATACTCTCTACCTTCAGCAATTTCTTCCCTACTTTCCCATTTAGTGTCATCATTTTCTTAAGCGGTTGCTAACAGAGTGAAGAACACGACTAAGAAAGGGTATGTTAGGCTTGGTTAGTTGTCCATGGTTCATAGAACACCACTGCCTTCTTTCAGTGTCAGAAGCAATTCTGGTTCAAATAAAAGTGTGGCCTCTCAGGGCTGTCAGCACTGACACTTACTCAGTCAAAGACACAGTATGCTTCCCTTTTACTTACTTTGAGTCTTGCTGAACTTACATGCACCAGAATTCTGTGTTCTCAGGGCATCACCTATCAATGGGGAGGCAAGGAATGGCAGTGAACATATTTCACGTATTTCCTCTACTATTGTGTATGTTCCATTCTCCTATGGGACTTCATTTACAAAACACAAGTTCAAAGATACAATTATGAAGAATTTCAAGATGGTGACAGCAGAACATTAAACTAAACATAGGTCCTTTTAAACCTGGGACCCTTTGAGACTACACAGGTTGCACATACAGGAAGCCAGCCCCGATTTCATAGGTAGATAAGTAGGTAGATAGATAGAGGGAGATCTTAGAGAAGGCTTCTTTGAAAGGTAAAAGAAACCTCAAGAGAATAAAAGTGATGAGAAGTGATCAAAATATGAATATTGATTTAAAAGAAAAAAGAAATCAGAAGAAATTGAAGGTCTGGGGCCTGAGAAACTAAAAAGATGGAGTTATTATTTAATCAAACAGGGACTACTCCAGGAGAAGGTGGTTTGAGAGATGAGAGATAACAGAAGTTCAATTTTGGATGAATTAAGTTTAAGTGCCTGCTATGCATCCAAGTGTAAAACTCAATTAGGCAGTTGGATATGTGAGTATGTGGAGTAGAGAAGATATCTGAGCTGGAGATTTAATTTGAGAGGAGTCAGCACAGTGGTGACATGATATTTAAAGCCATGAGTGGTGAGAAAAGCTGATGTAAGAAGTACAGATGGAGAAGAGAGAGGGTTTAAAGACTCAGATTTGGCACACTCCAATATTTATATATCAGAGAAATGACATGTGACCTACAATGGAAACTTGAAAACTAGTTTTGGCAAATGACAATCTCTCCAAAGTTACTCATCTGTAAAATAAGGGTGCTAATACTTCTTAAGATTGCTAGGGAATGAAAGATAAAAAATAGTATCTTAACTGTCTAAAGTATCAACAACATTGCCTCCTTACTCCAACTACAGTGTCTCCCTCCTCTTGTTCATTTCCTATGCTCTCCCCATAGAACTCAATAAACAACCACAACAAAAAACCTAAATCTATTCATATATTCATTTGTATTACCACTGTTTGCTTTCCTAATACCTTCAATTACCGTTCAATTGTCCAGGACAGGAAACATGTCTTATTCATCTTTGTAACTCTACCATTAAACATACTGCCTGGAAATGAAAGACACTAATATTAAAAAAAAAAAAAAAAAAAGAATGTATTCTCATCAAACAAGGTCATTCCATGGCCATAGAGAAGACTTTTACACTAATGATAACTTATATAATTGTCTCAAAGGACTAGATGCTGAATGTAGGAGAATATGGCATCTACTCTTGTTCAAAGTTGCTAAGATTTGAATTGTATATAGCTAAGTGAATATATATATATTCAATAAATATATATGACGAAACTAAAAGTTAAAAATTGACCCTAATATTTCTTTCAAATGATCTTTGATTCAAGTACGTATCCTTTGATTAAGGGGAGATCAGAGGCCGATGACATCTAGGAATACTGGCCACCCTAGAGATAGGGCCAGGACACAACTGGGAGTAAAAAAGAAACCACTCTGAATATATAAACAACAGGGATTGAAATGCAAAGAACTGGCTAGACAAATAGTGAAAAAACAACAACAACAATCAGCAAACAGGAGATCAAAAGGGAATCCAGACACTCGCAACAAAAGGAACCCCTTACAGTCCCCACCATCAGACTGAAGGAACACAGGGAGGAGGTGGTTTTACTAGGGCCAAGGGACCAGCGTCATCTGGTAGAAGCCAAGGATTTGTTCATAGTAACTGGTCAGCACATTCTTTCTACATAAGACAGTGTTCCTCAAATTTTGTGTGCATAAAAGTTACATGGGCAGTTGCATAAAATGAAGACTCCTAGGAATCACCATCAAAGATTCTGATTCAGTAGAATCTGATTCAGTGGTATCAGGCCTAAGAATATGTATGTTTGACAAATATTATTGGTGATTTCAATGTAAGTGGTCCATGAGCCACATCTGTAAATGTACTGTTAAGGAGACATTTCATGGAAGATCAAATTAGAACAAAACTGCTTGTTGAGAAAGAAATCAGTCCAATGTTGCATGGGGAGTGATGGGGTAGAGAATGTTTAGAATGGATTAATTTCATACTTCCTTTAAAGCCTGGTTCCTCCATTTCCTTTTCTTACACCCTGTGTTGATCACATTCCACTTATCTCAAATAAACCATTCGTACATAAAGGTATATATTAACTACACTAAATTTCAAGTGATAGAGACAGACACAGATCAACTCAGGATTTCGTATCAAGTGACTCAGGAGGGTAAGGAGCAAAGGAAACTATTTTAACAGCTGCACAACTGCTCCTGTAAAATTTAAAATTTAAATCATTATTTAGGACATCATGTCTAACATCAACCGTGGTGATCCAATTAAAGGTCTAGTGACCTAGTCTTTTTCATATTCTCAGATAGAGGGGTTTGCATCTCTATTTCCTTAGCCATTCTCATGACTCAACTGCTCTTATTACCTCCCTCTTTCCATGTCTGTTTTATCTTTTCTCCATGTCTGCATCTTCCTCAAATGATACATTCATTGCTAACTCTGATCTAAAGTTATCTATAGTTTCCAAGCTCCCCCAAAATGTTGCAATCAAGTAAATTAGGTAACATCCTTCATGGAGCCTATAATAAGTAGAGGTCTCAGATTTGTTTAGACTCTTCAGTAAGAATCACATTCCAGTCCTGCTTTTATTAAGACTGAACAGCCCCATGTTTCTTCATATAATATCAATGGACAGTCACTCTTGTAATTTCAGCAAATAACTAATTTTGTCAATTTCATTTTGATTTTTTTTTCAAATTCCCTCAGAATTATGGACACTCCACTGTTAAACCCATGTGTTAACCAACCATTCCCTACACACAATGAATTAGCTGCTACTCAAATGTTTCACATAAAGGTGTTCTCACTATGTAATCTGTCTGCCTTTTCTATCATTGCAGATCATTCATTATCTGAAGGATTTTCCTTATAAGTAGCAGCAACTGCTTCATTAAAACTTTAATACATACAAGTGATGTCTGAAAGATTTATAGAATACATAGAATCTATTTTTTTCTCCAACAGAATAGCTACTCAAATATTTAAAAGCATCTACTGTGGCTCTCCTAAATCTTTTTATCTCCAGACTAAAATCCCCCACTTCCTTTCATCTTTCCTCATGTGTCAGAGTTTTCAGATTCCTCACTGTTCTGAACACTGTTCTGCCAATATTTCTTTTAGATTGTGATGTATAGCGTTAGAGAAATTATTCCAAGTGTGAACTGCATAGTAGACGGAATGAATAATTCTTATCTGGACATGAGACGTTGATAAACACAATGTAATACCATATCATGATAATATTTTCAGTGGTATGATCAGAGTGTTGACGCACGCTGAGCTTGTCATAATCAACAAAAACACAAGAATTTTCTATTCAAAGTTGCTATCGTATCAGTTTTTCCCAGTCTTTACCTACATCATTTATTGTTTTATTCTAACTAGTAAAGGTGGATACTGGCATTTGTTCCTTTTAAATTTCATAATATTGATTTAATTCTCTTATTTGTTTTTATAACAATGATTTGAAATGTTACAATCACTGAATCTTAGAACGGAAAAACAATTTAATTTTATCTGTATAATCAAAATAAAGCAAAATGGGGCTTCCCTGGTGGTGCAGTGGTTGAGAGTCCGCCTGCCTATGCAGGGGACACGGGTTCGTGCCCTGGTCCGGGAGGATCCCACATGCCGTGGTGCGGCTGAGCCTGTGCGTCCAGAGCCTGTGCTCCACAACAGGAGAGGCCACAACAGTGAGAGGCCCGCGTACCACACACACAAAAAATAAAATTAAAAAAAAAATAAAAATTAAAGCAGAATGGACAAGATAATCTCTATAGTCCAGGGTTGACTGACCTTCCCTATACATCAATTCTGTGATTCCTTAATCCTATATTCTAGCCATGCATGTGCCATATGAATATTTGATAACTACAGTGAACCTAATTTGCTTCCCAGTTATTCAAAACTTGAAAAAAAATAATATTGCCTCTAATGTTTAGAGCATCTCTGAGGCAGACAGCTGAAATCATTATTCACGTTCTAAGAGTCACTGATGTCAAAGGTTTGCTTAAGAAATTAAAGGTAGTATAATACACAGCAAGAAACAGAACAGAACTAATCTAGACAGACAAAAAGTAGTCCTAGGAAGGGAGGAAAGGATTATAACAGCACATGAGGAACCTTTAGGATGACGGATATATTTATTATCTTGATTGTGGTTGTGGATTCACAGGTGTATTCTTATGTCAAATTTATCAAATTGAACTATATTAATATTTGCTGATTATTGTACACCAGTAATATTTTCAAAAGCAATTAAAATATATTACTGAGGGATCCAAAGGTCTTTGTTCATGTTAATTATATCTACCAATATTACTGAATAGGTGATTAAAATTGAGAAAGTTTAAAATATTTTTAGTTATTCATTTAAAAATTTTATAATAATTTCATTACATGCTAATATTTAAAATAAATAAACTATTTTCCAAAATAAAAAGTTAGTGAAAATAGGGATAATATTTTACATTTTTGCAAATCTCTTATTACATCTAACAATAGAAAGGAACTGGATTTCATACACTTTGACTTTCAATATATTGCTAAATGTTGTATCAATTGATGTGTCTCAAGAAGTTACAGCCTCACACAGATTCATAGCTGGAAATGAGAGGAGCATTTTAATAGCCTTTTCAGATAATTCTGAATATTCTTTGATGCTGCACCAAAACTCAACAAGTGATCGCTTCTTAAAGGTGCACTGAAATGTGAAAATTCAAATTATATCAATAAACTTTTATATGCTCTGTTACTTTAAAATCCATTGGATTCATTGTACATTAAATAGATTTTACCCATGCATGAATGTGTGTCATGCACTGTAAATGTGAAAAAATACTGATTCTCTGAGACCTTCAGTTCTTTCCAAATTATGACCCATTTTATTTTACAATAGCAAAATGACAAATTCCAGTTCCATCTTGAGAACGGAGACTATTTCCTCTCTGTTTCACTATTGCTTTCTTGGTCCTGGAGGTGATATTCTGATTCAGTAAGGTAAAGTATGTAAGCAAATCTTTAACTTATGGTACGGTTATCTATCCTTTTATTGATAGAGACTGTTTCAATACAAAATGTACACTTATAACATCTTGCTATGGAATATGAGGCTTTCAACATCTGCTTCCTTATGTATATCTGCAGCCTTTTTACCATCTTATTTACTACATTCAAAGATTCCTGACTTCAACTTGTTTGTGCACATTTCCTTGATTTTCCACATATGTAAGTATCTTATTCCTTTTGACCAGAGAACTCTAACTGTCTGAAAGGATGAGATTGTTAGCCATTATTTGAGATAAGCCTCTTTAACCACGCAGAATGAGGTAAGGGTTTATTTTATGTGGTGTATACCAGCTGATCCTACCACTTTCTTAGTCTTCCCATAAAGTTAAGGAAAGGCACTCCTTCCAGCAGGATGCAGGCAAGCACAGGGCTTGGCAAGCCGATAGTACCGTATGCAATAAGAAACAGGCATATCTTCCTCTCATTGGATACAACCTCCGAAAGGCACAGGGCTGAGAGGAAGAATTGGCTTGGATTTTAACCGCACAATTTGCAAAATATACAAAATTCTTTCTGGATGTCCTGATCCTTTCATAGCACTTTTCATTTGCACCCTACAAAGTCATGTCTCCAGATAAACTCTAAGCACCCTGAGTAAAGACTTTCTGCTTTATTTACATCCCCAAGATGCGGCACAACAACTGACACACTAGAAGCGCTCACCAAATGGGTACTGAATGAGTGAGCATTTGGTAAAACATGTCAAGATGGAAATCTACATACAAGAAGAAATGACACTCATCAGGAACTTCTTTTTGAAAGAAGTCTTTTTATGTCATGGTCTATACGTATTTTCCCTCCACTGCCAAATTCATCACACCATCAACCTTCATAGGATAGATTTGTGTGGAAAGATAATGCATTAAAATGAAACTATTCAAGGGAAAGCATTTTTTTCTTTTCAAAATGACCATGTAAAACATGAAAAAACAGATAAATAAATATATTTAAAATATTAATTTGGCTAGTGATGGAATGAGAGAAAAACAGCAATTTTCAAATCTGCTCTGGATTAACAAGGTTCAGAGGAAGTGAGACACCATGAAAAGAACATAGACTGTCATCCTTGACAAGTGTGTTTACGAGTCCAGCCTCAGTTACTTTCTGACCACGTGAACTACAGCAGATTGCCTAACCAATCTGATCCCAGTTTGTCATTTGTAAAACAAATGTACATTTACCTCCATAGGAGGGTTGTAGCAGTGATTCAAAAAACAAATGATACATGTAAAATAACTAAAACAGTATTCAGCACATTATAGATACAAAATATTTGGTAGTTCTTCATAATTACTTATATTTTCCTCATACTATTAAAGGTAAAAACTCCATGGGAAGAGAAAATAAATTTTAGATATGAAATTCAAAAGCTGAAATTCTTGATTATGTTTATGTGTCATTTGTCTTGAATATTTCCTCAAATTACATTTTCATATCAGTGACAAACGCATGAAAAGGTGTACATTTTAAAAATACATCTAAATCAATATAGTGTTTAAAAATGCATATTATATTTTATTTGGTAGTGCATTTGCCTTCAAATAACCAAAAGCATAACAAATAGCAACTTGAAAAATTACAGTTTGTTTCATATAACATGAAGTTTTGAGAAGAGGCAGGCTAGAGCTGGTGAAGAAGCTCAATATGGAAAGAGGAACACAATACCTTTCTCTCTTTCTTCTCCACCCATAGCTTGCTTTGTGGCAATCATCAGTGAAAAGTGTGTTAGGAAGGTCTCTTGACTGAGACCAACTATAATGTATACTACAGCAAGTAATCAAACTACATTTACATGTTTTCATATAAATGTTTGAGACTAAATTTAAACACATTTACCAATATTCTATATTGTACTTCTTGCTCAACTTGCTTTTGTACTTTAACACTGAAAAATGTCAATTGCAAAAAAAAAAAAAATACCCATTATGTCAACAAATACGCAATTAGAATATCGTGGATTTAACAAGTATTGAAATGGATATCAGCTTTATTTTGGTAGATCTAGTCATTCAAAATTGATTTTAGTTTACATGAATTATTGTCATTTCAAACGGTTTACAGAACTTACAAAATATCTTAGATTTAAACGCTAAATATTTTTAAAACAAATCACATAAATTTTTATTAACTGTTAACATGTGAGTAATATGTAGATAATCATCAATATTTTATAACAACATGATAGTCCTTAAAATAGTTCCAGATGAGAGTAGGGAATATATACAGTGAGAATAAATTAGGTTTACCGTAAAATCTGATGCCACTAGGGATGGAATAGATTTCTGACTAAATTTCTGAAAGAGTTATCAGTAGACCAGAGAGTTTTATAAGTGGGTGTACTTTTGTATTAACATCAAATCTTTTGACAACAATTTATAATATTTATAATTTGTTTACCATGTACTTACAAAAGTGATTTTTGATCATGTTGTTACCTGTCAAAAGCTAATATATTCTATGCATATTACAATAAAAGGAGACAGCCAGATTTGAAATATGACATAACTTTAAAAACTTTCAACAGTGTCATATCCTTTATTTAATCAGTCAGCCTTTTTTCTTCCTCTCTAATATTCCTAGTATTTTCCTCTTCATCACCCATTAATTTAATCCTTATTTAAGTAGGAGTCATTATGAAACTATCATAATAGCTTTACTTTCTTTGATTTTAGAAGAAAACCAAATATTTCAAATAGTTCAATTTACCCCATAATTTCTCAAAAGCATGTTACATTCATATTATTTCCCTTGTTATTTTTTTCTTTTTTCTTCTATGCTACATTTTGAGACTTTTTAAATCTTTCATTTGCTTTTATTAATTTATAAATTATTTATCTTGTTCCTGAGGATTTTTTGTATTCTGGGGGAAAAAGAAACATGAAATTGTATGTATAGAAAAGTAGTTTTAGAGGTAAAATTGTCATTATATGCAGATGATATGATACTATATATAGAAAACCTTAAAGAAAATCCACACAAAAACTATCAGAACTGATATATGAACTCAGCAAGGTAGCAGGATACTAGATTAACATGCAGAAATTCGTTGCCTTTCTTTACACTAACAATGAAATATCAGAAAGGGAATATAAAAAAACAATGCCTTTTAAAACTTCACCAAAAATAAAATAAAATACTTAGGAATAAGCCTGATCAAGGAGGTAAAAGACTTATATGTTGAGAATTTTAAAACATTAATAAAGGACATTGAAAATGATTCAAAGAAATGGAAAGATAGCCCATGATCTTGGACTGGAAAAGTTAATACTGTTGAAATGGCCATACTACCCAAAGCAATCTACAGATTTAATGCAACCCCTATCAAATTACCCATGATACTTTTCACAGAACTAGAACATATAATCCTAAAATTTATATGGAACCATAAAATATCCAGAATTGCCAAAGCAATCCTGAGGAAAAAGAACAAAAGAGGAGGCATAACCCTCCCAAACTTCAGACAATACTACAAAGCTACAGTAATCAAAACAGGGTGGTATTGGCACAAAAACAGACATATGGATCAATGAAACAGAATAGAGAGCCCCGAAATAAACCCACATACTTACAGTCAATTAATCTTCAACAAAGGAGGCAAGAATATACGATGGGGAAAAGATAGTCTGTTGAGCAAGTGGTGTAGGGAAAGTTGAACAGCTCATGTAAATCAATGAAGTTAGAACACACCTTCACACCACACATCAAAATAAACTCAAAACGGTTTAAGACCTAAATATAAGACATGACACCATAAAACTCCTAGAAGAGAACATAGGTAAATCATTCTCTGACATATTTCGTACCAATTTTCTTAGGTCAGTCTCCCAAGGCAATAGAAATAAAAGCAAAAATAAACAAATGGAACCTAATTAAACTTATAAGCTTTTGCACAGCAAAGGAAACTACAAACAAAATGAAAAGACAACCTACGTACTGGGAGAAAATATTTGTAAATGATGCAACCAACAACGGCTTAATTTCCAAAACATACAAACAGCTCATATAGCTCAATAACAAAAAAACAAACTAACCACCCAATCAAAAAACAGGCAAAAGACCTAAATAGACATTTCTCCAAAGAAGAGATACAGATGGTCAATAGGTACATGAAAAGATGCTCAACATCACTAAGTATCAGAGAAACGCAAATCAAAACTACAATGAGGTATCACCTCACACTTGTCAGAATGGCCATCATGAAAAAGTCTACAAATAATCAATACTGGAGAGGGTGTGGAGAAAAGGGAACCCTCTGCACTGTTGGTGGGAATATAAATGGGTGCAGCCACTATGGAAAACAGTATGGAGGTTTCCTCAAAAAACTGGAAATAGAGTTGCCATACGATCCACCAATCCCATTCCTGGGCCTATATCTGGACAAAACTATACTTTGAAAAGATACATGCACCCCTATATTCATTGCCGCACTATTCACAATAGCCCAGACATGGAAACAACCTAAATGTCCATCATCAGATGAATGGATAAAGAAGATGTTGTACATATGTACAAAGGAATACTGCTCAGCCATTAAAAAAAGAATGAAATAATGCCATTTGCAGCAACATGGATGGATCTACAGACTATCACACTAAGTGAAGTAAGTCAGAAAGAGAAAGATAAATACCATATGATATCCCTTATATATGGAATCTAAAATATGACACAAATAAACTTGTCTATGAAACAGAAACAGACTCACAGATATAGAGAACAGACGTGGTTGCCAAGGGGTAGAGGGGTGGGGGAGGGATGGTTTGGGAGTTTGGGATTAATAGTGCAAACTATTATATATAGAGTGGATAAACAACAAGGTCCTACTGTATAACACAGGGAACTATATTCAATATCCTGTAATAAACGATAATGGAAAAGAATATGAAAACGTATATAAATGTATATACATGAATAACTGAATCATTTGCTGTATAGCAGAAATTAACACAATATTGTAAATCAACTATAATAAAATACCATTTTTTTAAAGAAGTTGTTTCGTATAGATGCTAGGTGGTGGCATTGATGGGGGTCATGGAAGCTAAAGAGATGGTACAGAGAAGTAGAAGGACGGAAAAATACATTGGCTTATGAGGAAGTATCAAACCAGATAAGCTAATATGTAGAGATATAAGACTAAGTGATTTATATGTAATTTTTTTCAGCTTTATTGAGGTATAATTGACAAATAAGATATTTAAAGTGTACATGATGATGATTTGATATATGTCTACATTGTGAAAGGATTCTTCCCATTTAGTTAATTAAATATCCATCACTTCAAATATTTGTTTTATTTACTTGCTTTGTTCAGAATATTTAAGCTCTGCTCTCTTAGCAAATTTCAATTATACAATACACAATACAAAATTGGTCAGTGATGAGAAAGAAGGAAATCCTGTTGTTTGTGACATGGATGGACCTTGTGGTCATCATGTTAAGTTAAATAAGTCAAACAGAGAAAGACAATACTGCATGCTATGAATAGAGTAGGGTGGGGCCCAAGGACAGCCTCTTCATGCATAGGCATTAGGCAGAAGGCAAAGCCACCTCCTTGTTTTGCATTTAATGAGGGCATGACACATAGGGGAATCGCATTTAAAACAGAAACTTTGTAGCATCTTAACAAGAAACCCTGACCATGAGAATTGTGAAGCACGTGCAATAAAACTGCACAGGTTGCTGATGACCCGGTACCACCTTCCACATGTGGTGCCCCACTAGTAAGGGAAAATTTAAGGGAAACAGCTCTTAGAGCATATGTACGGTGGCTGTAGGAGAAAAAAGCTCAGGACCCGGAGCTGATGCAGCCTGGTGCAGTCCAGGTCACACCTCAACCTTCCCCTCAATGAATATTCCAACTGTAATCAAAAAGATCCCCACCCGGGCTTCCCTGGTGGCGCAGTGGTTGAGAGTCCGCCTGCCGATGCAGGGGACACGGGTTTGTGCCCCGGTCCGGGAAGATCCCACATGCCGCGGAGCGGCTGGGCCCGTGAGCCGTGGCCGCAGGGCCTGCGCGTCCGGAGCCTGTGCTGCGCAACAGGAGAGGCCACAGCGGTGAGAGGCCCGCGTACCGCAAAAAAAAAAGACCCCCACCCATGCAAAAGGCTAAAAATAAGATAAAAGGGGGATCAAAAAACCCTCACTCTGACATGCCCGTACTCTTCTCCTCTGAGTGTGTAACTTTAGCTTCTGCCCTGAATAAACCACTTCTTTTGTACTCTTTGTTCCCCAGCCTCAGTCTTTATTTTTCCTTAGTGTTTTGTGTTCCTTGCTCAAATTTTTTTGAATGAGTTGAACAAGAGCCTCAACTTTTGATAAAGCTTTTCCAGTATCACTATCACTTATATAAGGAATCTAAAAAATATTTCAAACTCATATAATTTTTGAGAATAAAACCATACATGGTCATTCCAGTGATGTCACCATTTTTTTTTAAACTATCATTCACATGGAAGGTGAAATTCTGAGACAGAAAATTAGAAATGAAATTTAATTATATTGAAGACTTCTTCAGGAAATCATTAACATATTACACTTCACAAATATGTAAGGCTTTACTAGTTATCATAAAAGAATATTTGTATGGCTTCCAATAAATATAACTCATTCAATTTATATGACTTCTGTTTTTTACTCCTCATATACAAGCCATTGAAAAATGAAGTGAAACATTATATATGCTTTTTTCAAAGCTTTCTCAAAGTTATAGCACATCACACTACATTTTTTTCCTCAAACTGTGCAATTTGAGTGAGCTTTTTAACCTCTGAAAAGTAATGGTCAGAAGTTTACTTGATTATTCAGAGCAAAATGTTTTTCCTAGTAATGGTTTCACTGAATGAATACACAATTAATTGTATCAAACTGAGACAGGTTCCAAACTCACAGACGGCAGAAAATATTAGCAAAAGAAGTCAGAAGAACAATTAATGAAATATTTTAAGAGATAAAATACTTTTTGAATGTCTTTAACAAAATTAATATTTTAAATAAATGTAACATTGTCATTATATCCATTATTTTGCTTTTTCTTTACCTTGTTAACAGCTTTATTGAGATAACTAATATATCAAAAAATATGACTCCTTCCAAGTGTACAAATAGTTTTTTGTATAGTCACAGTTGTGATCCTTTAGCACAACCTAATTTTAGAACATTTTCATTACCTGAAAAGAAAACTTGTACCCACCAGTTAGTAGCTTCCCATTCAACAACTCCTCCCAACCTCACTACCCCACAACACACATAGATAGCCCTACCTTCTGTCTCTATAGTTTTGTCTACTCTGGATATTTTAAATAAATGGAAATCATACAATTCCCCTGTATAGAACCATATAAACGAAAGCTAATGTTTTGAAGTTTCATCTGTATCATAGCATGTACCAGCACTTCATTTCTTCTAATAGCTGAATAATATTCCATTGTGTGGATACACCACATCTTTTTTTTTTTTTAACATCTTTATTGGAGTATAATTGCTTTACATTGTTGTGTTAGCTGCTGCTGTATAACGAAGTGAATCAGCTATATGTATACATATATCCCCATTATCCCCTCCCTCTTGTGTCTCCCTCCTACCCTCCCTATCCCACCCCTCTAGGTGGTCACACAGCACCAAGCTGATCTCCCCATGCGATGCAGCTGCTTCCCACTAGCTATCTATTTTACATTTGATAGTGTATATATGTTCGTGCCACTCTCTCACTTCGTCTCAGCTTACCCTTCCCCCTCCCCATGTCCTCAAGTCCATTCTCTATGTCTGCGTCTTTATTCCTGTCCTGGCCCTAGGTTCTTCAGAAATATTTTTTTTTTTTACCACATCTTTTAAAATATATTCCTCAGTTGATGACCATGCAGCTTGCTTCTTGTTATTATGAATAATGCTGATATGGACATTTGTGTACAAGTTTTTTGTTTGAACACCTATTTTCAGTTCTCTTGGGTATATACCTAGGAGTGGAATTGCTGAGTCATATAGTAACTTTACATTTAACATCTCAATGAATAGCTAAACTGTTTTCCAAATTGGCTGTACCATTTTAAAATCCAACCAGCAATAGATGAGTATTCCAATTTCTCCACATCCTTTCCAACACTTGTCTTAATTAGCCATCTTAGTGGTTGTGAAGAGGTATCTCATCATAGTTTTGATTTTATTCTCCTAATGACTAATGGTGTTGAGCATCTTTCATTTGCTTATCTTTCATTTGTTTATATTCTTTGGAGAAATATCTACTCAATTATATTGCTTATTTTTAAAACTGGGACCTAGCACAGTATTACAAATAGTAGATGCTCAATAAATATATGTAGAATAAATGGGAATGGCTTTGCTATTTATAATTATTATGGCTAATTAATGGATGTTAAGTTACAAATATAATTCCTTTAAAAGTTTGATTACACATCAGAATAAACATTTTGAATGATAGGACGCTTATTAATTTTGCAGCTCACGTTGTATATAAAAACAAGTCAATAAATAATGCCTCATAACATCCCAAATATGATGAAAAACTTAAATCCACAGAAGCTTAACAAACCATAAGCAGAGTAAAAAGAAATAAAATCACATCTAGGCAAATCATACTCAAACTGCTGACCAAAGATAAAGATAAAGCCTGAAATCAGCAAGAATGATTAATCCAGATAAAATTAAGATGGGGAAAAAGAGAAAAACACACAGTAAGTTTATACATATAAACCCAAAATTTTCAGAATTGCATTGAATGTTAAGTGGTCCAAATACTCCAAAAACCGGGTATCAATCTGAAGAGAAAACAAGCACAAAATATAACACTGTATGTCAAGTATACTTCAATGAAAAAACAAAATAAGCACACAAACCTAATTCTATGTTGCTTAAGAGAGATAAAGACACAAAGATTGAATATGAAAAGGTGTAAGTAGATATAACAGAAAACATTAGCCAAAAGTAAGCTGGTAGTTATATTAATATCATAGAAATTAGATTTTAAATCAAGAAGCATTATTAGAGAAAAAGAGAGATGCCATAACGAAAACAAATCAGGGGAAAATAGAACAGTTCTAAATCACTGCGTGTGTAATCACAAAGCCATAAAACAAGAGAAGAAAGAAAAAAATCCACAAGCATAGTAGCATAATTTATCAAGCTTCTCTGTCAATAATAGAACAAGACCAAAAATCTCTAAGTATATAGAACATTTAAAATCTATGATCAACAACTTGGTCTAATTTATATATATATGTATACATATATATGTAATATCCCCACAGTATCCTTAGATTTAAATGAAATCTCAAAGTCCCAGCAAGTTAAGATATAAACAAGTTGATTTGAAAATTCATATAGAATTAGGAAGAGCCATAAATAGCCAAAATAATCTTGAAAAAGAAAGAAACAAAATATTGGACTTATACCACCACAAATCAAAAAACATTATAAAGTTACAATAACTAAAAGAATGTAACAGGATCGGTAAATAGACCAATGGAATAGAATAGGGTCAAGAAAAACACCCACACGTACATACTTATAAAAGTATTACTGCAATTCACTTACAAAATGTGCACTTTCCAAAATACTGCTATATTATTAAAAAAAAAAAAACCAGGGCTTCCCTGGTGGCGCAGTGGTTGAGAGTCCGCCTGCCAATGCAGGGTACATGGGTTCATGCCCCGGTCCAGGAAGATCCCACGTGCCGCGGAGTGGCTAGGCCCGTGAGCCATGGCTGCTGAGCCTGCACGTCCAGAGCCTGTGCTCCACAACAGGAGAGGGCACAACAGTGAGAGGCCCGCATACCGCAAAAAACCAAAAAAAACCCAGAAACTAAAAAACAGACAAAATACTCTAGATTATTGTTGATCTAACAGTGAAATTTTAAAATTAATAATAAACTGTGCTATGCAACACAGTAACCACTAGTCACGTGTGGCTATTTAACTTTGAATTAAAAATTCAGTTTATCAGTAGTAATAGCCACTTTTCAAGATATTGATATATACATGTGGTTAGTGACTGCTGTATTAACAGATTTAGAACATTTCCATCATCATGAAAATTTCTGCTGGTTAGCTTGGTTCTAGAAGAAAACAATGGAGACTACCTTTATGGCTTGGGATAGCAAAGATTTCTTAAATAGAAAAGAGAAATGCTAACTACAAAGGCAATTACAATGATAAATTAAAATGTCTTAAAATTAATAACTTTTGTTGATCAATAGATGTCGTTAAGAGAGTGAAACGGCAACTCAGCAAGCATCAGAAGATATTTTAATTACATGTATCTGACAATTAAGTTGTATTTAAAGAGCATGTATTTTAAAGGATTCTTATAAATCAATAAGAAAAGGACAGTAAACCTAATAGAAAAATAAGGAAAAGACCTAATGGGCACTTCACAGAAAAGATACCAAATGTCCAACCAACAAAAAGTATGTTCAACATCATTAATCATCAGGGAAATTAAAAATTAGATCCATAGATCTACTACATGCACACACATATTCTCTCTCTCTCTGTCTCATACACACACACACACACACACACACAAACCGAAATAACTACAAATTGAAAGACTGACAGTATCAATCATTGAAGAGGACCTACAGTAATTATAACTCTAATAGTCGGCTAGTAGGAGGTAAATTCATACAACCACTACAAAAAAACTAGCAGTATCTAATAAAACAGAATGTATATCTATTCTATGACCAAACAGTTCCATATGTACATATTTTTTTCAATAGAAATGTTTGCATGTGTGTTATGAAGGACATGTACTCAAATGTTCATGGCAGCATTATTCATAATAGCTCCTAACTTGAAACTGTTTAAATGTATGTTAATAGTAAAATAAACAAATACATTGTACTATATTCATATAATGAAATGTTAATTATTAATGAAAATTAATGAATCATGCTACATGTAAGTACACGGATAAATCTTACAAACTTACACTGAAGGAAATACATGAGAACAAAATGATACTATATAAATCTAGTTATATAAATTTTTAAAACAGGAAAAACTAATCTATGCTGTTAGAAGTCAGGGAAGGTAGTTTCCTTTCAACACTATAATGACTGGGAAGTAGCGCAAGGTGGCCTTCTTTAGTCTGGCTATATGGTTATGTCTTTTTTTTTTTTTTTTGGTGGTGGTTAAATGAATTGGTAGCATTGTGGTATTTATTTATTTAGCTGTGTACTTAATGTTTGGGTAATTTTCTGTGTGTGTATTATACCACAATAAATTATTTGTAAAGCTACATCATGTAATTGGGTATTAGCTCCATGTAGAAAATATTTTGCTAAAGAAGTTTCACTTGAAGCAAATCTTCAGAGTAACACACAACTAATTTATAATGAACACCACCGAACTCCCTAACTACATAACCTGTAAGAAGCTAAGAAAGCTCTGTCGGTAGACGTTTGGAAGTATTATTTTAATGATAACTGGCAAAGTAAATGTTCCTACAGACCATGATGATTAGATGGATAGACAGAAAGACAGATAAAATATAGGTGGCTTACATGATATTAAATATATGACACTATAATGTATATATATAACATTATGATATATGTGGCATTATAGATATATATGGCATTATATATGTATAATACTAAATTTATTATAGTAGATATAACACATATATACATTAATACTAATGATTCTTAAGATCATCCAAGAGATTACTGAAAACCACTGAATGATTTTTTAAAAATCAATTTTGTTTTAATGAGCATTAAAGCACAAAGTTCAATTTCTAAACAAGCAAAACGTTTACAATGACCAGTAAGTCTCCCTTCTACATTTTCCTCCTAGATCCCTCCTGGGAAATAACTGCTATGAACACTTTCTTGTTTATCCTTCTACTCTTTCTATATACTTTCCCACACACACTATTCTACACTTTATTTCCCCCCAAATAAATAAATCTAGTGCATTTTTATACATACAGATCTGTTTCATTCATTTTAATGGCTATGTAAATTCTATCGTATTAATATACCACAATTCATTTAACTAGTTCTTTGCTGATAGATATTCAGCTTTCCCAAATCTCTTCTATCATTGATGTGCAATGTGTATTCTTACACATTCAACATTTTGCATGGGTGAATACAGCTATAAGATAAACTCCTAAAAGTGAAATTGCTCATTTAAGTGATATGTGGATTTTAAGTTTTGACTGATATTGCCACAAAGTTGCTCATTAAGGTGGAAGCAATTTACATTCTCATCAAGTATATATGATTTTAAGCATTTGTGTTTTAGAAAAATGATTCTGTGTGAAACTTGGAAGATGGACCATGGCAGAGAACAGTGATATGCGGGTTGCTAATTTGGAAGCTAATATAATAATAGTCTATGCAAGTATTCAGGCAAGGGCAATAAGAAGTGAGAGGGAACTAACGATTTCAAGAACTATTACAGTAGGAGAGTTGAGAGGATTGAGATAATGACACCTTTGAGTGCTCTATCCATAATGGCCTTATATATATCTTTTACTAAGTCATCCAAACTGAAGTCCCAATAATTCAAGAGACATCCAGTCCATTACCACCTCAACCTTTGACTTGTCAGCCTCTCAGTTTCTTTTGCCAAATTCTCACTTCATTAAAGTGCTACTAAAATGAATTACCTTTGTCAGATATCTCCATTAAGCCATTAACATGGGCTCTTCTCTCTCAAAACCTTTGGTCTTAAAGGTTAGCAAACTGGAAGTTCAAGTATTTGGCCTTTATCATTAAAAGGTTAAGGAAAAGCTATTCTTAAATCTGCCTCCATGTTTAGCCCCTAAATTATATCCGGTCCAGCATTAACAACTATATTTCCCAGAGGAGAGTTGTCCTTGTCATTTACATGTGAGGAAACATTTGAATTTCTTTTAGAGAAACTAAATTTTATCAGGAAATACAAGCAGGAACTCTTGACCATTTGCATAAATTCTTCACCATAGACAACCAGTTTCCAAAATCCTTTTTATATGCAAAAAATGGACTTTCTTCCTGATATGAGAAAATCATAATCCCTGTGTCACTCTTCCAAATGTCATCAGTCTATCAATTTGGAAGATGGTAACTAAAGCTAAAATTGTGAAGCAGTTTCTCCTATTGAAGAACAGTAAGACAAACACTGGTTTTTGTGAAAAATTTTACTTAACAGTTTTGCTTGGACCTGTATTCCACTTGAAAATCTCACTTTGGCATGAAAATCGCTGAATGGTCTTCCCCCATTCCCTCCCCAGGTGGTATAACTAGCTGATTGCAACGTAAGAACAAGTTGGGAGAAAGAAAAGGCAGTGATACCTAAAAAGGATTACTAAGGGCATAAATAGATCTTTTATTGGTAGAGATCTCTGTAGAGGATGGGCATGCCAGAAACTTTGATTCAGGCCTGGATGCAAACTTCATGCTAATATCTTTGAAATCTAAAGCTGGCATAAGCAAAGCTGAGAGCATGGTGCAACAAACAAATAAAAGCTAAACTAAACAAACCTGATCTTTTAAAGCAGTCAGGATGTTTTCTGCTTTCCAATTGTTAGAGACTTGTATTCTACTTTCATGGAGGCTGTTTTATTGTTCCAGGAAAACCATGCACTGAAAATGTGCTTTTTAATTTTGAAGATGTAAAGCAGAGATGTGACTCCAAGGGATGCAATTGCTCTGTCAGATAATACAAAGAGGTTGGCTATGATGCAAGTAGAGTTGAGTATCTGCAGATTGTGCTCCCCTTAGAGGAATTTTTTTTTTTTTCCAAGTATGGCTTTAGAATGTGCTGTCTCTGAAAATTATAGCAAGTCCTTGGGGGAAATTCTTGTGAAAACAATGCCCACAAGACATAAGCAATTAAGACCTCTTAAGACTTAAAGAAAGATGAGAAAGCCCAATTAACTTGAGCTAGAAGAGAAACTCTACATTGGAAATAAATTGGGCTTGGCTAAACATTGGACTATTGCATCAAACTGCTGATATCCCACATTATTATTATTTAAGACAAATAACTTGTCAGGTAAGGGGCTGATGCATGGCTAATGTATTCCAAGAATATTGTTCTTTTGAAGACAATGGGCCAGACTGCACCTCTGTGGTTGGAGGTGGAATCTTCCTTAAAATAAGTAGAACTGCTCATGACAACCATCCCCGTGAAGAGGTCAAACTGGGGACAGGAAATGAATTCGGTAGGTCTCAGATTCGAAGAAAAGAAAGACATTGTCTGTCCTCCTGTGGGTAGTAGGATTGTGAAGCTCAAGAACACTCTTTTAAGCGTGTGGCAAGCAGAGGAATTAGGAGGGAAGAAAATTGGCCATTACCACACAGATACAGACAGGAAGCTAAACAGGAGCCATCCTGTTAGAAATGTCTTAACGGTAAGTTTAGTTTAGGTGGTACCTTTGAGCTGACCTGTCCAGTACCAATTATAAATTACACCCAGGGTTTTGTTTCTTTTCTATTATATTTTAATTTTCAGTGGGAGATTAGGGGAAAGTTCATGCCCATGCTTGAGAGACAGAGCAAGAGAGAAAAACACATTCAGAGACAACCTACTCATTTGTTCATTCTGTAAATGTTCGTCACACCTTCTCTATACCAGGCACTATTCTGTATGTGGGGAATAGATGGGTGAGCAAAACAGTCCTGATGAGTAAGACAATGTCTCTCATAAAGCTAATATTTTAATATGAAAAGATCAAAGAAACAGAATTAGCAATTTAAAAAGCAACAAAGAAAATAATGCGAAGAATATCAGATGCTTATTAGAATAATAAAAAAAATGTTAATAAATAATAAATTACTGCATGATGGGGACATCATTTAGATAGGCTGGTCAAGGACAGCCTCTCTTAGAAATGACTTTTAAACAGAGACCTGAAACGATGAGCAACCAGCCTCCTGAAGAGCTGGGTAAAACATATTCTGGGCAGAGGGACACCAAGTTCCACAGTCTTGAGGAAAAGCAGAGCAGTAATGTCCAATGGGTGGGCAGAGCAAGAATCATAGACCAGAACCAGATGTGGAGGTAAAATAAAAAATGAAAACCAGGAGTGCTCTCTAGAATATGTAAGTGTACTCTAAAACTTTTCTGATTTTCTGCAGAAGAGGAATTCATTGAAAAATATATTTTTATTAATAAAATCAGACTTGCCATTATTGGAATGTAATTTTGAGGGAAAACATGAGCTAATTTGATACTCAGGGACTCATTGATACCCTGGCCATACCATTCACACTTGCATCTTTTAAAAAAATAAAAGAACTAACTTATTGTGAATAGACATTAATGTTTGAAGCTGATATATATATAGGATATCTCTCTATATATAGATATATATATATATATAGATATAGATAGATAGATATGTAGATATCCTTTTCTACTTCAAAAGTTGACCTCAACCTTCATAACAGGCCCTGATTTCTATTTGGGGATCTATGTTGTCCCAAACAACTCAACTATCCCCACAGTGCCAGGGGCAGAACACATGACCTAAGCTAAGGCAGTAAGTACCTTTTCACTACAGGGATTGGACTGGGGACAGGCACTTGCCCCAAGATGATCCAATCAAATTGAATCCCTAGAGTTTTTCAAGGATTTCTGAGGCTAAGATAAGATGAAGGAAGCATGCAGTCCTCTGAGCTGCTGGATACCATCTTCATATCATGAAGGGAGAAAGTCTTAGGATGACCCCAATAGCATTAAAGGCAAAGTGGAAAGCGAGAAAGAAACCTCATCCTTGAGAACATCACTGAGTCTCAAAATCAAGCATTACTGAGGACACTGCTCCATCAAGTCTAGGTACGTAAGTCAGAAACTTCCTTTTACTATTTAAGTCAATTTTTGTCATGTTTACTTATTGTTACTCCCAACAACAAAAACAAAACACTGTACCCACAAATTTGCACATAAAATGGAGACTAGCTTGTAGTTCACTAGAGTGCAGTAACTGGAAATGTTTGTTAAATGTTGTGGAATTCTTATGAGAAACTGACAAAAATCGTCAGATCAGAAGTTTACAGAGTTTAATATTACAGTACTTTAACAGCATCACATCTTTTATGCCACAATTAATGCTTAACTATTCTTATAGTACCAAAAGTGTATATTTGTGGAGTTTTGTTTTGTTATTTTTTTTCCCAAGAACCTTAGAAGTCCTTGTTAAGTAACTCATCAACCCTCCTCATAATCTCTCTCTAAGGTAGTCAGGTTATAAGCAGTATTATTCATATTTTACATAAGGCAAGAGCAATTTAAAATTCTCATAATCCCAGTTATCTTAAAAGATAAAACTATTTACCTTAAACCGAAGTAAATATAACTTGGCAGTGAGATATGTGGGTCTTGAGTTGCTTTAAAGTTTAATTCATAAGGCAACTAAATGCTTTGGATCTTTAGGTTTTTTTGTTTGTTTGTTTTAATTTGGAGCAGGAAAAGCTGGTAAGGAAAAAACCACCAATTTAACAAAATCTTTCTTATGTGGTAATGTATTTATATTTATGTATTCTAGTTACATTGTTTTGAAACAATAGTGTCATCATCTTAAGACTAAATTAATATCTCAGTTTATATGCAGAAAAATGACAACTAATATGATGTCATCAAATAGAAAAAAGTTTTGAGACACTATTTTAATTATGATATTAATTATACTGAATAATAAATTTAATATTGATTAAGTTCATCCATCCTACCCTCAGTATGTCTTTGGATTAATAATGCATATTTTGAAAGACCAATTGTCAGAATTAGAAACACAGTACGTGGCAAGAAATTATCTATGTTAACCAACTGAGACAACTCATTAATTAACAGACTGACAATCACTGCTTTGCTAATAGTAAGCAGATAATTATCATGATTTCCCACAGTAATCTGTGAGTTTTAGACTCATTTTATAAGATTAAACATTGTTCATACTTTGGGATTACAGTTAGTAAACTAATTTGAGGCACATTATCATTATTGAATGAATATAACTTGCCTGCACAGACTGCCACAAAATCTGGTGCTATCAGTTAATGAGCTTAATTTTCAACTATTACATGATTGCTGCCCAAACAGCCAAGTGTTCTTTAAATATCTTTCTAACATAAATGAGAAACGGTGGATCTTCCATAGGCTATTTGAGAAACTAAATACATTTTTAATTTACTCTTCATAAAATCCCATTAAAATGAAGTAATCATGAATTTTCGTAAAAGTAAATTCTAACACAACGTTACTGGAAAATGAATCAACTTTAACTCTTAAATCCTTTCTAGATTAATATATGTTACTAGGAAATTCACTGTAGTGTGCACATCTGTCACTTTAAACTACTAATTGAAATGTCCTGGCCACAAAAACTCACCTTAGATTCTGCAGCGACATGACTCAAAAAGTTAAATACAAGTTCCAGAAAATTTTACTCCTGAAATTAATAAAGTCTCAGTAATTAGAAGTTTCTGTAATTCAGATAAAAATTATATTCAATTAAGAATGGTTTTAATAAAAAGTAAAAAATTGATATATCTGTTTTAAAAAAATTATAAGCTGGTTTTAAAATTGAAATTTTCCAATATACACCAGTTTCCTTCTAAAATTGCTAAAAATGTTAAGGCGATGATTTACACAGTAGCTTTTCTGGCAAAAGGGATACATTAAATGGTATAAAGATCTAATTTCAGAAATTAGGCAATGTAGAAAAATGAGCAAATATTGAAAAGAACAATATTTTCCTAATCTTGTTGACACTTGGTTAGTGAATTATCTAAAAACTACAATGCCTCTACATTTTAATTAATACCGTTAGGAGCATTCATCCTCAAGACAACAAAGGATTTTAAACTTGAACTTGTCAGTGCTGACAACACTCTAAACACACAAAGTAAATTGTTTAACATACAGTTCAATTGAAACATTCCTAAAGTTCACTTCATAAAGGAATTTTACTGTCATCTAGTTCCTGCCCCATATGTGATATGCAGGGGGGGCACACACACACGCACACAAATATAAATACAAACACAGCAATGTGGTCTTCATGCTAGAGTTCCTCATCATGTTTTTTATCATGATGTATAGTGCTGAAATGAGATTCAGGTTTGGGTAAGGAACTAAGTAAATAGTTGAGTAAGGTAAGACTCAGGTATAGAGTGATTTCAAGATGAAGTGGGAGATGAGGCAGTTTCAATAAAATAATAAACAGTAAATTATGCTATTTAACAAAGTAAATTGATAAAAAAAATTTAAGCTCAAATAAAGTTACATATTTTAAACCCAGTCATCTCATTCTTGAGAATTGATTCTTAAAGAAAATACGTAAAATCCATAAGGAGTGGGAGATCAATTGTATAAATAAAGATGCTCCTTGTAGTGACAACATTTATAGTGGCAGATGTTGGAAACAATCTAAAATTCCAATAATATGCAAATAGCTTGCTTATTTTAGATACAACCACTTGATAATTTTTTTTTGCATCAATTTATTCATTTAGCAAGCATTTACTGAGTGCCTTTTCTGTTACAGGAAATGTCCTAAGTGTTGGAGATAGAGTGGTGAAAAGTTATTCATGGTTCCTGTCTTATTGGAATTAACTACAAATCAGTCATCATCAATTATGATACTCTTGAAGGCTGTACAAGTGCATGAAACAATGGCCATGAATTTTTCAACTACTGACTTAAAAAATCTATTTGCAAAGAAGTTGCAGGGCTTCCCTGGTGGCGCAGTGGTTGGGAATCCGCCTGCCGATGAAGGGGACACGGGTTCGAGCCCTGGTCCGGGAGGATCCCACATGCCGCGGAGCAACTAGGCCCGTGTGCCACAACTGCTGAGCCTGCGCTCTGGAGCCCACGAGTCACAACTACTGAAGCCTGTGTGCCTGGGGCCTGTGCTCTGCAACGGGAGAGGCCACTGCAATGAGAAGCCTGTGTACCGCAACAGAGAGTGGCCCCCGCTCGCTGCAACTGGAGAGAGCCTGCACGCAGCAACAAGGACCCAACACAGCCATAAATAAATAAATAAATAAATAAATAAAAAGAAGTTGCAAACAAGATGCAGAGCATTCTCATGCATCCTTCACCCAGCTGCCCCTAAAGATAAAATTTTACATAACCAAAGTACAATTGTCAAAGCCAGGAAACTGATTAAAATACCTAGGAATAAATTTAACCAAGGAGGTGAAAGACTTGCACACTGAAAACCATAAGACACTGATGAAAGAAACTGTAGAAGATACAAATAAGGCTATTATTAAAATGACAAGAAATAAGAAGAGTTTGGAAGGATATGAAGAAAAAGCAACCCTTGTGCACTGTTGGTGGGAATGTAAATTGGTGCAGCCACTGTGGAAAACAGTATGGAGTTTCCTCAAAAAAGTTAAAAATACAACTACCATATGATCCAGCAATTCCACTTCTGGGTATTTAACTGAAGAAAACACCAACTCAAAAATATATATGCATCCCTGTAATCATCACAGCATTGTTTACAATAGCCAAGATATGGAAACAACCTAAGTGTCCATCAGTGGATAAATGGATAAAGAAATTGTGGCATATATGCAATGGAATATTATTCTGCCATAAAAGTAATAATGAGATCTTGCTATTTGCAACAACATAGATGGACTTGAGGGCATTATGCTAAGTGAAACAAGTCAGACAGAGAAAGACAAATACCATATGATCTCTCTTACATGTGGAATATAAAAGACAAAACTAAACAAAACAAGCTCATAGATACAGAGAACAGATTGGTGATTGTCAGAGGCAGATGGGGTAGGGGGCAAAATGGGTGAAAGGGGTCAAAAGGTACAAACTTCAGTTATAAAATAAATGTCATAGGGATATAATGTACAGCATGGTGAAGATAGTTAATGATAGTATATTATATATTTGAAAGTTGCTAAGAGAGTAGATTTTAAAAGTTCTCATTATAAGAAAAATAAATTTTTTACTATGTATGGTGATAGATGTTAACTAGACTTACTGTGGTGGTCATTTTGCAATATATACAAATATCGAACCACTATGTAGAACATCTGGAACTAACACGATGTTATGTGACAATTATACCACAGTTTAAAAAAAATAGGAAAATGACATTGGCATGATATTATCAACTTCACTACACACCTTATTTAGATTTCTCTAGGCTTTATAGTCATTCATTGTGTGGGTGCATAAATCTATACAATTTTATCACATGTATAGATCCATAATCAGGACACAGTAATATTCCCTCACTCCAAACAAAATTCCTCTCACTACACTTTGTCACATCTTCCCCACAACACTAACCCTTGACCACCACTGATCCGTTTCTCATCACTACAATTTTATGATTTCCAGAATGAGCAGAATCATACAGTATGTGACCTTTTGAAATTGGATTTTTTCATTCAGCACAATGCCCTCAAGATCTATCCAAGATGTTGCATGTCCCAATAGTTTGCTTTTTCTTATTGCTGAGTAGTATTCTCTTGCATAGCTGTATCACAATTTGTTTACACATTTACTCATAGAAGAATATTTAATAATAGATTTGTGATAATATTAAAGTGACATGAGTTATGTGTATGTATTTTAAAAGTATAAGAGTACATGTGTTCTCTTAAAGTCTCAGCTCCTAGGCAGATGACTAGACCCATGTGGAGATTAATAAATATTTATTGGTTGCATCAATTCCAGAAAAGAAATATGGAAAAATTATATCAATTTTTTGAAATGATATATATTAATGGTTGTTATAATTTGGTTTATAGAGGTCTATTTTGAAAAGAGCATGGGAGGTGGAACATAATTAAACTTACATCTCTATCTCTTATTAGCTATAATACTTTGACATTCTATTAATAATTATCTCCACACTCTAGGTTATACTACCTCATTTAATCATCACAATAAAAAAGTTCATGAATTATTATTCTACCCATGTTCCAGATAAGAAAACTGAGGCTCAGCAAATAATGAAGAATTCATACAAATTAATTTTAAAAAGAGACAAATTCCCTGACAGAAAAATGAAGAAAGAACATTAAAGTAATACCTAATAATTATTTTTAAATATTTAACTATCTTAGTTATCAAATACACACTTATTGAAAGATCAATATTATTTTTAACTACCAAATTACCAAGGAGTTTTTTAAAGGATAAATACCAAGAACTTGTATCTAACTACTTATGGGAGCAAAAGTTAGCACAAAGTTATACAGGGCAATTGACTGTAAATATTTTCACTAAGATTACTTAATGAATCCACTTCATGTATTTTATTAAAGAAATAATTATATGTATGTGTGTGCATACACATGTATATATGCATCCACAAACACACATATACACACATATACATATATATATATATATACTTCTTTACAAAGGTATTTATGCTGATGACAAAAAAGTTACATGTAATTTATACATACAAGAAAAGTGATTACATAAAAAATGAATAGCAATATCTATAGAATTTATAGATTTTTCATATAATTAGTGATCTCTCTAATTTTTATGTTTCCTAAAGTTTTACAGTATATTGCAATATTTATATATACTATGATATTTTAAAATAAAAATATGTATGTAAAAAATATATAATTTATTAAGCCACTTTCTATGCTTAAAAATCAATCTCACTTATGTCTCACATGACTTTCACAATAACCATTTAAGAATGTCATTATTGTTCCTATTTCGCTGACAGAAAACTGAGACCTAAATTGATGAAGAGATCTGCCAATATCTCACAGAATAATGAATGTAAAATTTACTTCTAACAATAGTGTTTTCTTTCTCAAAGTGCAGTATTCTTTGTACTACATCTTGCTGACAGCATATGAAAAATTACAGTTCATTGGTAATAAAAACATTTCACCAAATTTATGAGCTTTAAAACTTACATTTGCATGAGTAGTAGTTTTAAGTACACAGGCCTAAAATGGTTATAGCAATTTTTACATCATTCAGTACTTGACAAATCTAAATGGTGACAAATACATTTCCTATCAAAAGAAAGATTTTCAAATAACTAAACATTGAAGGGAACACTGCCACTGAGATTTCCAATATTTGGTTGCTGTGAGGGACACTGAATTTCACTGTAATACAAGCACAGACCAGGGGTGCTATATTTAAAACTACATCGGCATTTCTATTAAAATTTAAGCTTTTCAAGGGTTTATGCCAAAGCCATAAAAATTCTATTTGATAGAAAGACAGAATTGAAAGCCTCTGTGGAGATTGTTTTCTTCCCTTTTCATATAAAACCAGCCTACCTATTTGTTTTCTTCATGGAATCCAAACACTTTAGCAGAACATGAATCTTGGATAACTATTAAGCAGTTAAGGTATATCAGCACTCTACCAACCTGAGAAAATGTGAGCGGGCCATACTGTCTGAAGGCTTGCCTATTCCAAATTCTGTTCTTATAAACCTATAAAATTTTTTTTGGTAATACTAATGGACTTGAAACCCAGAATATTTTGAGTCATTGTGCCAACAGTTGATACTGAACAGAGAAATGATATGTTGGTTTTTCCATGTTGTTGAGAAAACCCTATGATTTCTATTTTATTTTTAGAAGGATGACACAATCCTGTCAGTTATCACTCAGAGGCATATGAATTTTAAAACTCTTTATAATTCTTTTTTCTGTTATTCAATTAAATATACTTTTACTGAGCCCTAGAATTCTCTGCTTAGAATCATGTTATTACTGCAGGAGGTAAGGGGAATTACCAGAGATGGTTCTGTCCTTAAAGGGCTAACAAGTTCATTGGGGAGATAAGATAAACCTATGAAGCATCATGGTTCAAATACATAGTTGTAATCATTGTGAAACATTTGCTAAGAACAGAAAAGAAAAATTTTGTGCTGTTGAATACAACTCAATTATTGCCTCACTTCTTAAGGACCTTACGACTGAAAACAATATGACACAACTATGTTCATAAGGAACATTAGGAAATTGGTAGAGTTATTGATCAAACTGAGTCTCAGTTTTCTTAACTATAAAGTGAGACTTCAGTGTTTTTTAAACTTAAAAGGGACTATTTCACCTCCTTTAGTGGGCATGAAATGAATTAAATGGGTCACAACCAGCATTCTTTATAAAATTAAGTAGTACAGAGTAGATGAAATAGAAAATATCAAAGTGCATCCCATAGTGTGGGTAAGTGTTGTTTCATGAAACTTTTTTTAACTTGCATGTGTGTGTCTGCATATGTAATCCATCATAACATATATTTCCTTTGGTGGGTCATAATATGTAAAGTTTAGATTAGATGGACTAGTATCATTCCATCTATTAAGGTCTATAGTTTCGTAAACTGTCTCAGATTTCATTAGGCTATAGAAACACTATATCACATTAAATATTAATCTCCACTGGCTTTAAATATTCATCAGTTTAAATAGAAATTTATCTCATAAAATCCCTGTTCTTCCGATCTGTTTTTGTAGAGAATATGAAAGTGGGTAGTATCTCATGTGTCATGACTTTTCTAGTATAATTTTTCTACCTTGACGTTCTTTTCTAGGCATTGGACACATCTGTCCTGAGACACATTGCCAGTGCTTGAAATATTTGCAAGTGCTGTATTTCATGCAGAGTATCATGCTGACCTTGAAACACCAAGGATCATTCCTGGGATCTCATAGCACAGCTCATAAACTGAATTCTCTCAACTCTTTTTTTTTTTTGGAATAAACAAAACAGAATTTATTGATTCACTCAACTCTTGAATCGGCTTTTTTTTTTTTTTTTTTTAACCAAAGCTCAGACCCTGTCCAACTGGCTGGTAGGGCAACAGATGCTATCATTTTCATATTTTGTCACTTCTCTTGACTTGAGTGCTCCTGAAAAATCCCTTAGTCTTCCTCTAGCCAAAAGAGAACAGTCCTTTGTGTAGATCATTTGTCTATTTGCTTTTTGCATTCCAAACTCCACCTTTCCTGGCTCTGCTATATAGTTCAGGAGTCTTGGAGCCAGAACATTTTATTTCCCACAGCCCTTTTGACAGCTGAATTTTTGATGATTTCTTATCATTAGGAGGTCAAACAGGCAGTCAGAGAGTGGGAGGAAGAAAGAAGCTTCCAGCTTCTCGCTCCCACAATTCGGTAGTTGTTGAAAATTGCTAGAGATGCAGCAAGCGGATATGATATTGGGCTTAAGCAACCTGAAAAAGGCAGTTACCTTTTCAGAGTCAGTCTTGGTTGAGTTGAACTTCTCTGGTGGATAAAGCAGCAACTACAATGGTTTCCAACAACTTACCAGCAACATAAGCTCATAGACTCCAGCACAAGGACTTCTGCAGCTTTTGATCTTTATATATCACATCTTTTTTTCTTTTTATTTCTCTACGTAACACTACCTTTTTTCCTTTTTACTCTTCATACCCTTCCAACACTTGCACAACCAATTCTCCAGATTAAATTTCCTTTAAATTACTAGAGTTGATCTGTATTTCCTAACTCAACCCTGACTGATACAGCCCTATATATGTTAAATCCTTCATTGCAATTGGGAATGGGAGACGTACCACTGAACAACACTTCATAGAAGAATCTCAGTTACAGCTCTGGTTTAGTCTATGAACTAACCAAGGGGAACGTTTGCCTTGTGTTTATTAGTCATTTTAGTAACTCATTTTTTTGCCGAAAGTACTTGAAGTAGATCGGAGTATTTTTCAACAAAAATTCATCTCTCTCTAACCACCTCATAGGGAGTATATTTCTCTGCTCCACAGAAGTTTTGTATGGCCATGTGATTTCTTCTGACCCATGGGATGTGACATGAGTAGCAGCAATAAAGTAATGAGCTTATTAGCCCTTATGGAGCAGCCACATATTTCTGCCAGTTCCCTTGGGGAACTTCTGACAGTTGCCAGAAGAAAATCACAACCACTTGGCTTCTGCCCCTCTAGCCTAGGAACTCAGCATATACACGCATGGAACAGAACCAACCCAACACACATGTGGGACCTGCAGCATGAAACTGAGTGAGTTGCCAAACACAGTCCCATGAGCATGTCATTTGCCATTGAGATTTCTGCAATCGGTTGATTATGTGTACAAAGCTACTAATGCCATAGATTTGTACCATATTTTTTCCTATCTTGTTGATGTAATTGCTGACATAGATAATCTCTGCAATCAATATCTGTGTAACTCTGACCTGGCCATTCTGATCTGTTGTAGCCTGCTACATAACATCTAGTTATTTCACTTAGAACCCTGAGAAAATGAAAATGTGATTAATATTTCAGGAACTGCATAACACTGAAAGCAATTAACAGGCATAGTCAACACTTTTAAGAAATAATATTTCTCAAAAAAAGATATTGTACCCTGCTTAAACTAAAATGTTATCCTTCATTCATTCATTCATTCATCACTGTTTCAGTTATGGGGAATACAGCAGCAAACCAAATGAAGTTCTCTGTTCTCATTCTAGAGGTGAAGACAGACTCCAAAATATAAACACATAAACACATAAATCTTTATACTGCCACTAGCTGTTTTAGGCAGGTTAATCAGAGAAGACCTCTGGTCTTCTGCCAGAGTTGCAGTAAACGCTAGCAGAGCTTATGTTTATGTTATTGTACATATATAATAAATTAGTTTATAAGGTTAGTCCAAAAATATGAATGTTCTTGTGTTTCATTCAGCAATAATTTTGTTAAATGAGTTCCTAAGCCTTGCAGAATACCTGATGATTAAAAAAAGTTGGCCTTTATTATAAAGTTACAAAGGGCATCTTTCAGAACCCAACAGTAAAAACTGCAACCAGACAATCAAGTGTTTAGAACGAAAAATTAGAAAATTTCTGAGCTGATTTTTCCATTCCTCTTTTTACTGAAGCTATATTTTTTGTTTCTGCTTTGCTCTTTGCTTGATGAATACCTGATTTATTCCTTTCTCTGCAAAATAACTTTCTCTAATTGCACATGGCTCAACCTGGCCACTTCAGCCCCAAACTCACAGATTTTACACAAAGATAGCTGGTAACATTACCCAATTCTAAATTCTAACTAAAGGGAATCTTATTATCCTTGCCCAAGCTTGGACCTTCTCTACATCAATGATTACCAGTGTGATCCCTGGACCAGTAACAGCAGCATCACCTGTGAATGTGTTAAAGACGCAAATTCTCAGACCCAGGCCCAGATTTATTAAATTAGAAGAAGCTCTGGGGTGAGGATTAGAAATCTGTGTCTTTACAAGCCTTTCATGTGATCTTGATGCATACTAAACTTTGAGGACCACTGTTCTATGCTGTTGTCTGTAGCACTGATGAAATTAGCTCTAGGTAGATTGCTTAGGTCATAAAATAAAACGTCTTCATTTTCATGACGCATTGCGTGGGGTGGGGAATGAGTGTTAAAGGAGAAATTTCTTTAAAATAGAAAAATAAAATATGGAATATAGAAGAAACGATTAACTTCCTTCATACATTTCCTAGGATCATTCTTATCTATTGTTCCATTTCTGGAAATTGATTATTCATAGGTTTCTCTCCACCTAAGAATTAGGCTGTTTCTATTAATAGAAGTTGCTTCTATTAAATATAAAAATTTTGTTTCGGGTATTTAAGTAAGTCATAAGTTGGAACACACAAGAAACGTGCTTTTAATTTTTTTTCATATGGATGAAAAAGACACAGAAAATAACTCTATTTATATGGCTCCTCATAAAAAGTAGAGTATTTGAATTTCTCCTATATTGACTTTGGGATTTTAAACTAGTATAAATATTCTTTTTAGGGCAGTTTGATGGCTAAATAACTCCATGGGAATCCTAACACAATACAGTTCATAAATACTGGATAAAGCTATTTGACATTCATGAAGTCTTTTCTCTGACATCCTTACATGCTATGTTAGTATTAAATTCATAAAGACAGCAATGAGATTTAAAAGCATGACTTGTTCAGAATTCAAAATATTTTCCAGTAGAAGTATGAATAGAGGTCTTGATATTTGAGTACATGACAGTAGAAGGAGAGGAGAAAATTCTGGTGACTTAATAACCACCATTTACCCTGACAAAGTAGAAATCAAAGAAAATCCTCACCACCATAATGCTGTCACAGGCACTGAACAAAGAAAACTACAAGACATACCCTTTGTCCTTCAAGAGATTACTATCTGAGAACATTTATTTTGCTTTAAAGAAACAGACTTAAGTGACCCAAGGCAGAGCAGAAGTCATACATAATCAGGCAGTTAATATGTTGATAAAACAGAAATGGGAGAGACAGGACTAATTTTATATTGATGGAAATGCAAGCCTTCTAAGGGTAGGAAGAATCGATCTTTTCTCCTGTGTTAAATACTCATAAGGCACAAAATAACTTACTTGATTTCTGTTCAAAATCTTTTCACTGCAGTTCACTATCTTTGCTTCTGTTTTCTCTCTCAACTGTCAACTGCTAAATGAATCATAGGAAGTAAGACAAAAAAATATTTGTTCTGGGGGGGCTTCACTGGTGGCGCAGTGGTTGAGAGTCAGCCTGCCAATGCAGGGGACGCGGGTTCGTGCCCCGCTCCGTGAGCCATGGCCGCTGAGCCTGCGCGTCCGGAGCCTGTGCTCCGCAACGGGAGAGGCCACAACAGTGAGAGGCCCGCGTACCGCAGCAAAAAAAAAAAAAAAAATTTGTTCTGGGAATAATAGAGGTAAGTAAAACCGTACTGAGACCAGTTTCATGCAGAAGGCAACAGAGAGAGAAGAATGTTCTCATGGCAGAGACAGGGAGAAAAATAAAACAAGGCATGGACATTATCTTAATGATGGCATCAAGGTGCACAAAGAAAACAGTGAGAATTAAACGGTGCTTGAAAAACTGAAAACTGAAATGGAAAAAGAATGTGAAGACAGTGAGTTGTTTTCTTAAATACTATGTAATATTTAATACATACAAAAACCCACACATACATTAAAAAACCACCCCTGAGCCCGTCAATAATATAGTAACGGGAACATTTCACACCTGTGTGCTTCTACTTGGCTTTATCATTATTTTGATTTTTTTGTCATCACTTATTTCATTATAAAATGGATTTTATCACATATGCATGTGTCAAAAGAAAAGACTGATAAATATGACAGCAAAACTTATGCTTTGATAAAAAAGTAGGAAAAATAATCTTAAAAGATATACTGTAAGTGATGTAACTTATTACCTATATGAATAATTGATAAAATATGAGAATAAAAGTAAAATGAAAAATTAACAAAACATATGAATAAGCAGTATTTAAAAGCAGAAACTCAAATGACCTATACATATATGAAAATTGACTACTTATCAGTAGTAATCATAGGCATTTAAATTTATAGAAGTCATGTATTACTTTATCATTCATCAGATCAGAAAATATGAAAAAATAATATTAATATGCTAACAATGCCTTGGCAGGTTGTGAGGAAATAGTGTTTTCTTTCATTCTTGATGGGAGAATAAAGCAGTAGAGCAAATTTGATGAAGAATTTGACAATATACGTTAACACTAAAAATGCACATATGCTGTTATTCAGCAATTCTCATATTAAGTACCTAAGATAGAAAAAGCAAATTCACATATGCAAATGGAGACATTCTAAGGTGCTTAATGAAGCCCTGCTTACCAAAATTAAAAACTAAAACAACCACAGTTTAAAAACAGTTAAATCTAGTTTGTTCTTTTGATGGAATAATATATAGCATCTATAAGGAATCAAGTATATGAGTTAGCATAGACAGACTGAAAACATATTTGAGTGGAAAAAAAGCAAGCTACAAAATGATATGTACACTATGGTATTATTTTTATAAAAATAAAAATCTGCATTAAATTTTTTATATACTTTCTATCCACATATTTTGATATATAAACAGTATTTTTAGTTTCTACTAGAAAGATACATATTGCATTCTGACAAGGATGAGGAGAAAGGAGGATGGTGATCAGAAAGGACTTAAGCATTAAATGTAACACTCTTATTATTTTTTAAAACCAATGCAATAATACATTACTTGTGTTATTAATTTTTTAAAATAAATACAATATTAAATAAGATCAAGGTACTTTCCGGGAAGTGGAAGCTTGAATCACACACTCAATCTGAACTCTAAATGTCATATATATTGTATCTTCATGGAAATGGATGCCTCATATAATCATAACATGGAACATGCAAATAATTGTTATCCCTTTGAAGTGTATGTTCATCTAGCATCTTATAGTTTTGACATCTATCAAGGAAAGAATATGCTAAGCTTAACAAAATAAATTCATTTGTTCAGCAAGTACTGTATGCTTACCATGCAAAAGTCACTGTTCTGCATTGTGGGACTATAACTGAACAAAACTGGCCATGATTCTTGCCCTGTGGAGCTTACATTGTAGTGCAATATATAAAGATGTTAGGTAGGAGTAAATGATATGGAAAAAATAAAACAAAAAGGAGGACACAAAATTTGAGGAGGGAGTAGTTGGGAATGAAAGCTGGGCACAAGAATCATTAGATTGTTGTAAGTTATTCTCAAGATTTTGAATCTTACTCTGAGTTAGATGAGAAGAAGTTGGTGGGTTTTAAGCAGAGGAGATTTTATTAGGATCTCTTTGGGGTTGTGCTGAGAATACACTAAAAAAGAGCAAGGTGGAAATAAGACTCTTCAATAAGTTACTACAGTAATCCAGGCAAGAGAACATGGTGGTTTGGACAAGTGTGATAACAAGGGGATGGTATGAAATGTTCTAATGTGTTTTTAATGTAGAGTCCACAGGATTTGCTGTAGGATGATTGTGAAGGTTTAGAGAAACACAGAAGTCAAAAATGAGTTCAAGGTTTTTGTTTTACGTTATAAGGATCCACTGACAACTGAAATGGATAACACTAAAGCAGGAAAAGATTTGGGTGTTTGATTGGGTGTTGAACATATTAAAACTGAGTTCAATATCCCTTAATATATGACTGCTCTAATTCTCACTGTAAATTAATAATAGAAATTCTGGTTAACATATCATTGTATTAAGTGTGATTTAAAAAATAACATAGTGCCGCTCTCAATGCACAGGTATGATCATGAATTTAAACTATAAAGAAGAGGAAATGACTGGATTTTTTGGAGAGTCTCAGCAGTCGGCCAGCCAGTCTGCCATGTGACATTTTCTAGGGACATCTAGGCTTCAGAATCTACCTGCTTTCAAACTTTAGACTATGGTGAAAGTAACATGTAACTGAGACTTGATAAACCTTATCTACCATCAACTTAGAAAAGGAAAGAGAACAAGGGTGTGGGCTCCATATCCCAAAGGTATTTATTCGGTAAGATGTACTGAGCAGGAAGGAACAAATAGCAAATGAGGAACTATGCTATGAACTTGGATTTGGCTGTGGTTGACTGCCTTTCACACACATCTTCCTGAGGGTTGAAGCACAAGGAAGCAGTCTTATCAAATTCAGTTGAATTTCCATATATCCTAGGACAATTCTTTATCTTCTTTGCTGCTTCAAAAGCTCTAGCAAAGAAAAAGCTAAACAAAGCTTCTTTTGCAAACTAAGTTCATCCCAGATTAAAATGTAGTTACAACAGCTGCTACTGAGGATTTTGTTTACTAAAACTTTCACAGATCTTTTTTAAAAAAAAAAGGAAGCTTGGGAAGAAGCAGATTTTACAGTAGATTTTTCTCCAGAGAATGCAAGGTATATTAGAATAAATTAGTAATTTTTATATTTTAGGAATGAGCATCAAGAAAGGTCTATGTTAATTTAACTTGTGGAACAACAACAAAATATGCTTACTATATTGCTCTGTTTCATAATCACAAGACACAGATTTTTTTTTGCATTTTTACTCTGCATTTAATCTTTACAATGGATGTATATTGAAATCAATAATGTTTCCAAACAGCAGTCAGCCAATTAGCAATTGTGGCATAATTGCCATTGCCTGTGTATGGGCAACCATCAAAATGCCATATCAAAACTCACAGAAAGGATAGCAGTGGCCTGTAGAAAGGCCCAGGGATAATTCTGGAGTATTCTTTTAAACTCTTAGACACCATCAGTAAAGACATTGAATTGGATAGTACTTAGCAAAATTTCTGAAATGGTATTTAAAAGTAAGCTAGATCTTCATAACCTCAAAGTTGTCTTAGGGCCTATTACTAAAAGGTTTTAATTCTCTTGTGTAAGATTTTAAGAAATGCTGTATCACCAATGTTCTTGAGGATATTAATGACTGAATTAAAAAATTTCTAGAAAACTTTTGTCTGAATGTATAAAATTTTCAGGAACAACTCAACCAATTTACTCTGATTATACTTTGCTTATATGCATGTATAAGATTGATAAAAGATAAAACCCTATGTCTAATTAAGCCTAGAAGAGTTCTTTCAATATAAAAGTATAGAATATGAATCTAAGTCACAATAAGCACTGAATTATAGTCTAATTGGAAGCATCTTTTTTAGAGGTAACAGTGCATCTTAGAAGCAATGGTAACTTAAAGTCAATGAAATACAGTATATGCTTTAAAGTGATGGCTTTTTATCAGAAGATCAAGTTATCTTTAGAAAATGTGATATCCCAGGAAAAGCACTGGGTGGTGATCAAGAGGTCTAGCTGTGACACTAATTTGCTGGGAGACATTAAGTAGCAATGAAATTTTGCTTTATTTTACTGGTCACTTATGCAACAATGGAAACAATTCATTAGGAAGTAAATTATCTGGCAGAAGTAATTGTGCAAATTCACTTAGTGTTCCAAACATTTTCATGGCTCCTTACATACAAAACAATAATCCACATGGCACATAATGTTACAGCAGTCCTTTTACCGAAGATATGACAGTGCATTTCAAAATAGCAACTTTAGAATTAAGTATCTATAAACGCTCAAATATAGCATCAACTCTTAAGTCAGTGAAGCTATCTCTTCAGGGACCAGAGATAATACGATCCTTTTGGAAAATCTACAGAAAAAAAATCTGTCCATTTGTTTCTGTGATGATAAGAAAAATAAAAATTATTAAAATCAAATAGAAATGTGAATCCTGCCATTTCCTTGTCTACCACATATGAAGTAGAATCCTAGACACTCTTTGTTACCTGCTTCTGCCTTACTGTAGTTATAGCATGTATTATATTTGCATTTTATATTATTTCTTTATTAATTATGGTCCTTCTCTCTCTCAAGAACATAATGAGAGCAAAAGATTGGTCAGGACCTTTGTCTCCTAGGGAGTGTCTGATATATAAGGCATTTTCAATAAAAAACTGTGTGTAATGGTTTGATAAATTAGGTGTTTGGGAAAATCTTTAAGCAAAAATATTGCTTTAAGCACTATATAAATGCAATATGTTGTGAGAATGAGACAAAGGACAGCATGGACCTTACCCTATATTTTCAAAGGCACATATGTATAGGGTATATTTATTTGCTTGGGGGCAAGTCCACTTATCTGTGATGCCCAGCAGAGATGTTTTCAATCGAAAAGATAAGGCAAGGGTTAAGAAAATCAAACTTGATCTTTCTTCTATTCTCTGGCTTCTCTTGTTTTCCATTCCATTCTGACATAGTTTAAGAGAAATTTTAATGTCATATATTCTATGACATGGAACAATTTAGTGATGGCTTTAAGAAGAATTTTGAGAGTAATTTTTATATCATAGTTACTGAAACTTAAATTACTCTTTTCTTTTAAATTGCTATGGTTATGTATTTGTTATAAATTCTCAAAAAGAGCTTTTTACTGCTTTGTAGTTCTCTCTTGCTTAAATCTGGAATATATGTTTTAGTTATCAGTGAAATTACTAATCTATTTTCTAAACAATTTAATTTGAACAAGTTGCTGTTTCACCTTTTTCTTTAGATTTAGATCTTTGATCATCTATATATAAATAATTATTAATAATTTTATATATCTTTGTGTTTGTAGTACATGTTTGACCTTAAGCTAAACAATTTTGCAAAAAGCAGGTAATGAATAAATAATGTGTACATATGGACATTTAGAGAAAATTAATCTTTGAAGCTTTTTTTTTTCTTTTGTTTGCAATAAATGGTACTTCGCTTCTAGATATGTATCTAATCACAATTATAGAATTGCTCAAATTTTTAAATTGTCAGACAACCATTTTTCATGTTTTCTCTCCTGATTATGCAAACTAATAAAGAGGGAACATTAAAGAAGGTCTCTGTCAGTTAATCTTCAGAATTTTTAAAATGTAACCTCATCTCCAGGTCTCAGATTACTTCCACTGAGGTAAACATTAATACACTAAGCATATTCTACAAGGATTTAACAAAAGTTGAATGCTCTCCTTCCTGTCTCTCATCAAAAGTCTAAACTATTCAGGCCATAAAAATAGTACTAACAACAACTAACATTTTTACGTCCTAACTACTTGTCACTAAGCACTAACACAACTGTGTATAACTAAAGCACGCAGTACTGTATACATATTCCTTCATTTAATCTGAAAACAACCCTATGAGGTAGATAATATCTTAAGAGTCTAGGTAAAGCAGTATGAAGAGGTATATTGAAAAAAACCTGCAGATTTCCTCCTGTGTGTTTCTCCTTTACTTTTTTTCTTTCAGTTTTATTGAGATATAATTGACATACACTACTTTGCTTATACACAGAACACTATTACTGACACTTCTGGTCACCAAATGTGTGTGGGTTTTTTCCCCACACCAAAGCAATTCATGACACCAACTGGGTATCCTACAATTTAACTCAGTTCTGGAAATGGGTCAGACACCACAGGTTAAGAGCTCAGTCCCACAAGAATGTTCCCACGACACTTTAGATACCAACTGAAAGTAGTAGGTCCCCAGAGTACCCACAACTTCTGTCTGACTTGGCTACAAAACGGAGGTTTTCACAATTCCCTCCTTGGGTTCTATTAATTTGCTAGAGCAGCTCACAGAGCTCAGAGAAACACTTATTTACATTTACCAGTTTATTGAAGAATATGATAAAAGAATACAGATGAACAGCCAGATGAAGTAATACATAGGCTGGGAGGGTCCCAAGCCTGGGAGATTATGTCCCTGTGAAGTTGGGATGTGTCACCCTGCACACGAATGTGTTCATCAACCTGGAAGTTCCCAGAACCGCCTACTCTTGGAATTTTATGGAGGCTTCTTCACGTAAGCATAATCAACTATTAACTCCATTTTTAGCCCCACTCCTTTCTTTGGAGGATGGGGGCAGAGCTGAAAATACCAAGCATCTAATCATGTCTTTCTGGTGACTAATCCCCATCCAAGAACCAACCAGGAGCCCACTCAGAGTCGCCTCAATAGAACAAGATGTGTTCCTAGTGTTTTTATTACTTAAGAAATCACAAGGGTTTTAGGAACTCGGTGTCAAGAACTGGGAGCACAAACCCATATTCCATTACCTCATGAGAGGTAATGAGACTTACCTTAAAGAGTTTTCAACACAGGTCTTTCCAACTCTAGATCTCAGATCTTGACATCAGTGCTATAAGGAAATGCCATGAAATAATTAATTATCTTACAAAATACAACCTTGTCAATTACACAATTTTACTACAATGAAATATAGCTAGTTAAAACTACTACTATAGTTATTCCTAATAGTTCTATGTCTCAAACACCATACTTGAGAGGACTTAAACTGATGTATATTTGAGAAAATTCTAAGGTATACTAGTTAGTATGATGAGCAGATCTTTAATTTGAATAAGGAGACCTCCAATGTATCTTCTGTTATTCTTAAAAAAAAAAACAAAAACCCACATTGTACCTTCAACACATTGTAATTTGGCTCAAAAATTTTACTACAGATGATTCCTTTGACCCATGTGTTTTTTAATTATTATTTATATGCTTTACAAATTGTCACATTATCTAGATATATTTCAATGTGAGTTCATTCAAAGTAAACTGCAGAACATACTCATATTCTTTTATAGATCATAACATTTGCCATGTTATAAATATTAATTTAATACTTTTAATTAAATAGGAATAATAAAAAAAGGAATAATAACATAAGTATCAGAAAATAATTATTCAGAAAAAGTAGAGATACGGTATATGGGCCTAAGAAATATCTACTTGTTAGCTCTGCAGTTGTCCTAAAATGAATTTGACATGTGTGGTAAACTGAATAACCGCCCTCAAAGATGTCCTTGTCTTAATCTCTGGAACCTGTAAATATGTTACCTTACATGATAAAAGGAACTCTGCAGACGTGATTAAGTTTAGGATCTTGTGATAGAGAGATTATGCTAAATTACCTGGGTGTGCCCAAAGTAATCACAAAAGTCCTGTAAGAGGGAGGCAGCAGGATCAAAGTCATGAAAAGGAGTTGTGAAGATGGTAACTGAGGCTAGAGTGATGTACTTTGAAGACAGAGGAAGGGACCATGAGTCAAGGAAAGCAGGGAGCCTCTAGGAAAGGAAAATTAAAGGAAATGGATTCTCTTCTAAAGCCTCCAAAAGGTCCTGCCAACATCTTGATTTTAGACCTCTAGAACTATAAGAAAATAAATTCATGTTCTTTTAAGCTACTAAGTTTATAACAATTTGATAGAGCAGCATTTGAAAACTAATAAATTACGGTTGTTAAATAGAACTTCTCACACTTTTACCTCTGGCCAAGATTTACCAAAAGTTTGTTTTAAGCAAAAACAAGCAAACAAACATATTGAATACAAAAATAAAAACAAAACAAAACCCAAACTACCAAAAATAAAAAAAACTGTATGTGAAAAGTAGTTTTCAAAACAATGGATATCATGCAATGAATGTTAGTCATCCCTGACAGGCACGAAACAAATAAAAGCAGTCCAACAAGTTTTCTAGTTTAATGCTTTGAGAGACTCTTCAGGCCATGGCACAGGGAGGAGGAAACTAGGCGTAACCTGGAGAATGCACTGAGCTGAGGAGACAAGCAGAGTCTGAGGAGAACCCGGCAGCAAGATTCCACAGAACAGAGTCCCTGAAGAGAAGGGGCCGCTGAAGAGACCTAGAGCTCTGGGGATCTGCTAGTGAGGAAACCACCTGAGGCTGAAGGAATGCCAACCATAAGAATTAGAGTGAATGGGGCCTGGAACACAGACATGGCGTGAATCGTGTCTGACTCCTCCAGGCAGCCTGTGTAAACTCCTAATTCACTTGACAGAGTGCTCAGAAAATGTTTACCTCAGTAGTGGGGTATAATTATTAATAAACTGAGCACTGTTCCAGGCACATATAACAAATTAAAAAAAGCAAAACACCTGAAAGGACCAAACTTCTTTCCAAGTAACTTCTCTGAGTCCCCAAAGCTTAATATTTATATAAGTGCAACAAAATACGCACGAGGGGCTGCGTGGCACATCCTGCAGGCGGTGGCGGGCAGGCGGCCGGGCGCAAGATGAGGAAATTTCGGTTCCTTAGGCAGAGCTTCCACCCGCCGCACGAAAAGCTAAAGCAGGAGCTCTTCGCCTTCCCCAAGACCGAGGAGCATGGCTTCCCCAACCAGCCCGGCCAGCGCCCTGGCCTTCGACCCTGAGCTTCGCGTCATGGCCTGCAGCACCAGGTCTGGAGCCGTCAAGATCTATGGTGCCCCCTGGTGTGGAGTTCACGCGCCTGCACCGAGACATGGCCACCATCACCCAGATGCACCTCCAGCCCGGCCAGGGCCACCTCCTGACCCTGCTGGATGACAGCAACCTCCATCTTTGGGAGATCGTCCACCACAATGGCTGCGCCCACCGGGAGGGAGCCCTCAGCTTCCAGCTGCCTAGGCGCCTGGACTTTGACAGTGCCACTGGCCTGCTCAGCCTCTCGCATATCACAGTGGTCCATCTGGTGGCTTCTGGTGACGGGGCAGCCCTGGGCACTGAGGGTGGTAGCATCGTCTTCCTGGATGTTCCCACCGTGACGCTGCACAAGGAGGGCAGACCCTTGGCGCTGAAGAAGTTCCGTGAAGGTGAGGCCATCAGGCTTCCCAGCATCCTCTTTGCCGGGCAATCAGCTACCCGCTCATACCACCCCTGCACCCCGCTCCCGCCATGCTCCCTCTGGGGGGATATACTATACATATATATATAGTACGTACTATATATATATATATATATATATATATAGTACATGCACATGCACATGTGGGCACCCACACACACAAGGGATAAATTTCAAAATGAATGGTATCTAATCAGATTGCCAGGCATGAAAGAAGTAGAAAAATAAAAACCCGCAATGAGAAGAGTAACTATCAATTGAAACCAGATCAAAATTTACACTGATATTAGAAATATCAGAGAAGAATTTTAAAACCATTATAACTCTGCTGTATATGCTGAAAATGCTAAGTAAAGACCCGGAAAACATTTTTTAAAGACTCAAATCAAATTTCAAGAAATACAAACTACAATGCATATAATGAAAAATATACAACATGAGCTTAATGCAGATTAGAAATTACAAAAGAAAAGATTAGTGAACTTGAAAGATAGTCATAGAATTATCCAAATTATGTTATCTAATGGAATAATCCAAAGTGAAACACAAAGAAAAAAAGGATTAAGAAAATGAAAAGAGCAGAGGAGACCTGTGGAACAATTCAAATGATCTAATATGCATGTAACTGATATTTCTTAATGAGATGAGAGTGGGGAGACAAAATTTTTGAAGAAAAAGTTCTAAATTTGATTAAAACTATAAACCTACAATTCCAACAAACATAATGTATTGTAAATACAAGAAACTTGAAGAAAGCTACACCCATACAGAATATAATCAAATAGATCAAAACTAGACAAGGAAAAAGCTTAAAAACAGCCAGAGGCAAATGATACATTACATACAGAGAAACAAAAATATTGATGGTGGCAGAGCTCTCATCAGACATAACACAAGGTGAGAAAACACTGCATCAATGTCTTTAAAATACTGAATTAAAAAGAAAATCAACCTGGAATTCTGTTCTGAGTAAAAATATATTTCATAAACAAGGTGAAATAAAGGTGCTTTCAGACATTCAAAGCTGAAATAATTCTTCACTAACAGACCTGTTCTATAAGAAATGGTTGGGACTTCCTTGGTGGCTCAGTGGTTAAGAATCCACCTGCCAATGCAGGGGATAGGGGTACGAGCCCTGGTCCAGGAAGATCTCACATGCCGCGGAGCAACTAAACCCGTGTGCCACGGCTACTGAGCCTGCACTCTAAAGCCCGCGAGCCACAACTACTGAGCCCGTGTGGCACAACTACTGAAGCCTGTGCACCTGGAGCCCATGCTCCACAACAAGAGAAGCCACCACGATGAGAAGCCCACGTACCTCAAAGAAGAGTGGCCCCTGCTCGCCACAACTAGAGAAAGCCCATGCAGCAAAGAAGACCCAACGCAGCCAAAAATAAATATTTTTTTTAAAAAAAGGATTACTATTGTTTAAAAAAAAAAAAAGAAATGGTAAAGGACATCCTCGAGCAGAAGAAAAATAATAACAGCTGGAACACTGAATCTATACAAAGGTAGGGGAAAAGAAATATAAATTACAACTAAATGGGTAAATATATGATTTTTTCTTAATATTTAAATCTCAAAAAATCACCACAAACTTCCACATCTAGAAAGATGAAATAAATTTTTCTATTCCTCCATTAAATATAGTTATGCATTCTGTACATTACATATAAAACAAATATAAAAAGTTTCTGAAAGAGAGAAGGCAAAATAGCTAGAGAACTCAAGATTTAAGAAATGTGCTCAAAAAAAAAAAAAAAAATGAGGTTCTTAGGAAGTAGATCCAATAAAACATGTCCAGTTTTGTATGCTGAAAATCATAAAATGGTGATGAAAATAGTCAACAAAGATCTAAATAATTGGAGAGATATAGTGTGTTTATGGATTGGAGGACTCAACATAGCAAAAATATCAACTCCCCAAATTGATATATAAGTAATATACAATTTTTATCAAAATTCAAGAATTTGTAGAAATAGACTAAAACTATTATAAAATTTGCATAGGAAAAGGAAGAAACTTGAATAGCTTAAAAATGTTTTGAAAAAGAACAAAGTGGGAAGAATCAGTCTACCCAATTTCAGTTACTAGATAGCTACAGTAATCGAGACTATGTGATACTGCCAGATAGACAAACACAAATCATGGAATAGAACAGAAAACCCAAAAACAGACCCAACAAATATGCCCAAACTGACATTTTTTTAAGGTGCAATACTAATTCAATGGAGTAAAGATAGATTTTTCAACAAGTAGTGCTTGAAGAATTGAAGAATTGGACATCCATAGATTAAAAAAAAAAAAAAAGAACACAACCTGTTTCACATCTCATAAAAATATTAACTCAAAATGGATTGTGGATTTAAATGTAAAACTATAAAATACTTAGGGGAACAAAAAAACTAAGGGAAAGTTTTTGATATCTAGGGCTAGGCAAAATGTTCTTGGACTTGATGCCAAAAATACATTTTATAAAATAAAAATAGATAACTTATACCATATCAAAACTTAAAACTCTGGCTCTGCTAAATACCCTGATAAAAGAATGAAAATATATGCTGCAAAGTGGGAGAAAATATTTGCAAACCATTAGTCTGTCAAAGGACCAATACCTATAGTACATAAAGAACTTTCAAAACTCAACAGTAAAAAACAAATAATGCAATTAGAAAATGGGCAAAAAACATAAAGAGACATTTTATTGAAAAGAATATATAGCTGACAAATAAACACTTGAAAAGATGTTAAACATCACTAAAGATTAGAGAAATGCAAATTAAAACCACAATGAGATATCATCTCACATCCATCAGAATATCTAAAATAAAAATAGTGTCAACATCAAATGCTGGTAAAGATACAGATGTGAAAGGGCCAGATGGGAAAGCCAGCCTCTCTCTCCTTCCAATTGCAAGTCTTTCAGCTGAAGCTGATCTCAGCCTGGGATGGTAGAAAAATCTTATGTTAAATAAACTCAAAATTTTGATTATTAAATAGAATTGGGCTATTTTCTAAACTGAGATGGTTTTAATTCAAAGTGGCCCACAAACTACTTATATTATACAGAAATGTATTGGAACTGAACAAAGTCTGAGACTGAAGATCTAGCCTCTATTGAATCTATATTGGGAAGAGTGGAAGACAGTTTCTTTATGATATATCATTAATTGTAACTTGTAAAATATTGTGATTCATGTAATAAGCAAGAGATTGCTGAGAAATCATTCAAAACAGTTAAAATACTTACTTTTGACAAAGAATTTCAGAAATAGGAACATGAATAAGGTCCAGTATTACACAATTAATGAATCCCATTTTTTTAAACAATCCCTGTAAAAGAGGTATCCAAATATTCTCTGGAACATGAAGTCACTGATGGTAGTGCTCCTGGTGATAATGGACCTGTTAATGCATTTTTGTATTTAACCAAGAACCATGTATTAGAATACCTTTAAATATTAAGAATATTTATAATAGGAAATGTCATACCCTTTTGTAAGTATAATTGAAAGGACTTTATTCCTTTTCATCTGCAAATAAACACCACATCTCTATTGGCATCTTTATTAGTATTGCTTAAACTGATGTTTTCACAACTGCCCCTCGTGAGAACCCTGCACTGGGAGTCAGCAACTCTGGATTCTTTTTTCACCCTGTTGCTGGCTTAACACATTACTCTAGAAATACTACGTAAACTCTCCCTCCTCTCTTTCCACATTTTTTAAAAGACATGTATTATAGCTACTCATTTTCAAGTGCCAAGCATGTATTTATGGCGTGGTTTCCCAATATCTGGAAGTATGCTTTACCTTGTGCTTAAAGAAAACTTATTGAAAGATTTAAAGTTGCCTAGAAACAAGCTGAAACTGAAATTTAAAAAATGGGATTGGAAGGTGCTAGAATAACCAAGTATTCATATGGGGAAAAACATTCCCTTCTATTTCACCCAATACATAAAAAAAATATTTAATGGGCAAATTCATAGAGACAGAAAGTACAACTGTGTCTACCAGGAATTTAAGGGGAGAGGGGAATGGGGAGTTACTGTTTAATGGATACAGAGTTTCAGTTTGGGATGGTGAAAAAATTCTGGAGATGGATAGTAGTGATGGTCACTCAGCAGTTTGAATGTACATAATGCCAATAAGTTATACACTTAAAATGGTTAAAATCATCAATTTTATGTTATATATATTTTACCAAAAAATACAATTGAAAAGAGAAAAGGAATTGAGTCTTTGGAAAGCAGGGCGGCCCTCATAGCAACCTCTGGTCCTAACTAATGTGTGGCTTATCAAGTAGGATGGGATAAAACCACTGCCTCACTTAAAGGCTGGGGTTAAAAGACAATAAAATAATGCTTCAAGACTTTAAAGTATACATCAAACTGGTGGAATAAAAAATGCATAGCAAGTATATGTTACAAATGTGTGCTTAGAACTATAAAAAAAAGTGAAATAGCATAATTTCCATTAGACTGAGACATCAGACTCCCTTGAGATGCCATACATGGCGTCCTACGTGATATGAGCAGTTTAATGTATGCCAATTATACCTCAATAAAACTTAAGAAATTTTTTTTAATTCAAAGTGAATGATAGAAAGAAATTTAAAAGCTAAAAATATAAAACTTCTAGAATAAAAGAGAAAAATATCTTCATGATGTTAAGATAGACGAAGGTTTCTACAGAACACAAAGAGCCTTAACAATAAGAGAAAAAATTGGTAAATAAGACTTCAACAACAACAATATGTATGCTCATCAGAAGGAATAATTAAGAAAATAAAAACATAAACCACAGACCTGGATATTAATATCTGCAATGCCTATATGTGATAAAGAACTTGTATCTAGAATATACGTGTATGCATATATATATATATATTTTTTTAATCCCTAAAACTCAATAATAAAAAGACAAACACAATACAAATGGGCAAACAACTTGACAGACACTTCCCCAAGAACATACAACTGGCCAATAAACACATAAAAGGTGTTCAGTATTATTACTCATCATAGAAATGCAAGTAAGAACCACATCACTAGAATTGCTAAAATTAAAAAGAATCACAAAATCAATTGTTAGTAGTAGACATGTGGAGCCACTGGAACTCCCATATTTTGCTGGTGAAAGAGAAACTGGTACCATCACTTGGAAAACCACTTGGCAGTTCACTATAAAGTTAAAACATACCTACCCTGTGATTGAGAAAATTCACCTCAAAATACTTTTCCAGAGGGAAATAAAAACTTCTGTCCCAAAAACCCTCGTATAAGAATGTTTATTACAGTTTTATTTATAATACTAAAAACCAGAAACAAATTAAAATGTGAATGAGTAAACAAATTGTAGATATTTATACAAGGGGATACTAGCTAGAAATATAAATAAAAGTACAATCAAGGCACACAACAGCATGGATGAATTCCACAGAAATCATTTTGGGCAAATGAAGCCAGGTATTTAAAATTCCATTTACATACAGCTGTAAAACAGGAAAAACTGGTAACAGAAATTAAATCAATTGTTGCCTTGTATTTTGGGAGAAACTGAATGTAAGAGATTGAATGTGAAGGTGCATGAGGAAATGTTCTGAGGTGATGGAAATGTTTTCGATTATAGTGTGGTCACATAGGAATATATATTTGTCAAAACTCATTCCACTGAAAACTTAATACCTATGCATTTTATTCAAATTATACTTTGTGATGATTAATTTTATGTGTTAACTTGGAAGGTATTTGTGGATGAGATCAACAGTTAAACTGGCGGTTTGAGTAAAGCTCTCCATAATATGGGTAGGCCTCATTCAACCAGGTGAAGGCCTGAATAAAGCAAAAACGACTGGCCTCCCTAGCAAGAGGACTGCCTTCCTCCAGCTGACTACCTTTAGACTTCATCTGCACCGTTGGCTCTCTGGCCTGCCACCCTACCCTGCCAATTCTGGACTTGCTAGCCTCCATATTTGTGTGAGCTAATTTCTTATAGCAAATCTCTCTCTCTACCTCTCATATATACATATACACAAACACACATCCTATTTTTTCTCTGGCAAACAATGATTAATATGTACCTCAAATCCAGCAAAATAGTATAAAGCAAATTCTCCAGAAACAATATGCTAATTCAAGGAAATCCTTCCAAGACAGTAGATTCCATTCCAAGCCAGATTCAGAGTCCACATCTCAGAGGTAGCCAAAAATACTGTTTATTTTTCTTTATGAATCTTGCATAATCCTACTACTGGGAAAATCAAGTTTGAGCTTTCATTCTATCAACTTTCTCCTTCCCGAAGGTTCTGAGTCACTATCCACCATGTAATCTATTTCTTAGCAGCTATTTCAATTTGTCCCTACTCTAGGACCAGAGTCATTATGGCTATACTCCTACAACAGAATCTTACTGCTCTTCATGACCTTTCTGGGTCATGGCTGGAAGCACTTGGAATCAAACAAGGCCCCTCCAACCTGTCAGGGTCTGAATAAATTGTCTGCCTTCCCTGCACTGTGTACCTGAAATTCCTGCTCACCTGTTTGGCTGTTAGCCACTGTTTTCTGCCAGGTTTCTTGAAATCTTGCTCTACACAGGCATAGCTGAAGAATCAGCCAACTACTTGAGAGAAAATTTGCATACAGATTATTGTATCCACTTTGCTGAAGTTCATCTCGCCAAGATGTTTCTCCCTCAAGTCCCATCCATTTTCTCAGTTCCAAGCTCACTTTTGTAAAATAGGCCATTTTCTGCCTTGGCTCTATTCCTAGGAACTGAAAGCCAAAAAATATCTTCAGACGAAACAGCCAAAATATTTGAGTAACATCATTTTCCTTCCTTTCTCTTAAAGAAAGGAGCCCTATACCCAGCCTGTCTCAGTTGCTCTCCAGGGCTTTCCAAAAGTTGCTTTGTGTAGTTTGTCTATATTTAGTAATTATTTTCAGGGACATCACAGCTAGAACCAAGGTTAGCAGAGTGCATCTTTAAAAACATAAATTTTATCAAGTCACCCCCACTCTACAACCTTAAAATCCTTCAATGGCTTCCAACTACACTTTGAACGAATTCAGATACTTAGCCTTGACCTAAAAGGACTGCATAATCTGACCCTGCCTATCTCTCCTGGTTCACCTAGAGCCACTGCTGCATTATGTTCAGAGTTACTTAGCCACATGTCCCTTCTTGCAACTCTTGAAACATAACACTACCATATATAAAATAAACAACAAGGACATACTGTATAGCACAGGGAACTATGTCCAATATCTTGTAATAACCTATAATGGAAAAAAACTGAAAAAAATGAATGCAAACATAAGCATATATATATATATATATAAAATATATAACCAAATCACTTTGCTGTACACCTGAAACTAACACAGTATTGTAAATCAACTATACTTCAATTAAAAACAAAAGACAGAACTACCATAACAAGCCTCTTGGTGGCTCAGGGGCCTTTATTTTGGCTACCCCCTCACCTCTGCTTGAAACACTCTTCTCTCTTTTATTAATTTATTTCTTCTCATGATTGACGATGATTGACCCCAATGCAACTTTTTCAGAGAGGCCCTCCTTAATGACATTATGTAATCTCATACTCCCTTGTTATTCACTATTTCTGTACACTCTTTTTCACTTTACTCTTTCAGTGCGCATCACAATATAAAAAGTTACATAGCAAAATCATACCCAAAGAAATGGAGAAAGTGAAGAAGAAATAAGTAGGATTTAGCTAAGCAGAGAAAGAGAATACAATTACAACATCTGCAAAGTCACTTATATGCAGAGATTAGTAATAATATTCAAGTCCGAGGAAGGGAGATGATAAAAGGGAAGTGAATATGTAAGGCTTTTACTAAAAAGTCAAGTCACTTTTTGTATACTGTTGCAAGATTTGATTGACTTGTGAAATGAACAATTAACAAACATGAAATTATTTTATTTTTATCAATACTTAGGCCAAATTTGCTTTGTGTGTCCTCATCTCTTTCTATGCAAGTGAAAAAAATTAACATTAGTGGTGTCTTTTGTTCTCAACTCACTCATACAATTAATGGAATTTTTGTTTTCTACTAAAAACTGTCTTCAAAGTATTTTATGTATTCATCTTGCAGTAAGATTAGTAAATCTTTATTAAATCTGTTGCACATATTTTAAAAGTTCTTGACATTTATTATAATTTTTTTGCCATATCAAAGTTTGAATTTTTGCAGTTAAATCTGTCTTTTTCTTTATCACTCCTCTTGATGTGTCACACTTAGAAAGTACTTCCCTACCCTAAGATGCATTCAAGTTTTTAAGTCATCTTAAAATTTTATTGTTAGTATGTATTAAATACATTAGAATTTCTTTTGATTTATGTTGTAAATAGGGAATCTAAATTATCATTTCCTAAATGTCAATCATCACTATATACTATATGATAATATTTTCCCCATAGCTTTAAGATGTCAATAATAAAATACTTAATATTTACAATTATATGAATATGTGTGAATTCAGTACATACACACATACACCCCTGTATCTAGGTATTTTGCTCTGCTTAATTGATACATCCATTAACCTTTATAATAGTGCTTCTTAATGACTATTTGTTAAATAAATAGAATTAAGTTACATATTAATTAGTCATTAAATTTTTACTTAATATTTATTTAGTAACCAAATTAAATATAGCATCTCAACTTTACATGTATATTTTAATATGTTCTAAAACAAAGCACTATTTTTTACTCTTGTTTTCAAAAGTTATTGAATATTTTACTTTGTTTATTCTTAAAGTAACAATATGAAATGATCATCTCAGACCACATTAGAAAAACATGTCACATTTGATGCAAAAAAGAGTCATCTAGAGACTGGTATAAATATACTGAGAGAAATGTTTTCTACAGAGCTGGGATAAAACTAGATTTCAAAGATTTGCTCAACCTTATTTTGATTCATCCAGTGCCTTACTGAGTACATAGAAACCTTTCAGTAAATATTTATTGATTGAAAAACATATTTGAAGGCGTTTCAAATGTGAGCTATTTGTCCAAGCTGTACAAATAAAATTACACAGATAAAAAAATTCCCCTTTATAATTTTATTAGACATGAGTTTTCAACCAGCTTGAATTAACAATTAATACATGTTTATTGGCTGCTTGTAGAAGTCTCAATTGTTTTTATGGTATATACAAAGAAGTAGAAGATGTAATGAGTCTCTTGTTTCAAATAGTTGGCAATAAAATGGGGAAACGTTATGTGTGTTTAACCACCAGAAGGAAATTAAGAATTTTTAGGGGAAGGAAGTTTGTAAGGTCTGGAATCGCATAGGTTCCCTTACAGAAGGCTAAAGAAGGATGGATGGCCTTTCACCTTAGATACATAACAATAGGCAGGGAAAATGTCAACACAGCAGAGATCCTCCCCTCTAGTACCAGGAATCTTGGTGTGAAAGCTTTGATGAACTATTCCCATGAAGCAAGTAGACTTCATGAGTCCTATGCCAATTATTTTAGGTGGAATTCTTTTTGAAAATATACTTAACTGGAAAAAAGTAAAATATGATTTTTTTACTCTTTACACATAGTGTGCATTTTCCTTTCTTTTTTTTTATTTTTTACTTTCATTTTTTAAATTCCATTTTCAGGCAAAAGGCTTGGGTTCTTGGCAGAGGGTATTAATGTAAGTATTCAGTTCTGTATTCTCCAGTTCCTAGTACTACACAGACATTTAGGTTATCTATTTTCTACATATTTATTTTCGTTAACTGCATATACAACAAACAAAGGAAATAAGGGAAAAAAGGATTAAATATATTTAAGCCCACTGTGTGTTGTGCCTGTAGACATGATGTTAGGAATCCACATGAAAATACAAAGATCAAGCCCTTCAACAGGTCTGATTTTTGGTGCATTGGGCCAAGACACATGCAAGAAAAAAGCAGAGCAGTTAATGAGCTAGTAAAAAAATTTATTAAGATTAGAACCTACATAATTAGATGATACTTGCTGATGTTTTTCTTAGTGTGTATATATCATATATCCTTAAAATATCTGTAATATTTTGTTTGCTTGGAGAAATAAATTCAAAACAAAAAGTTTCACAACAGATATGTCAACGTAAGGATCACATTTCATATTTTATCCTGGAATGTTTATGAAATCTCTGCTCCATTAAGTCTTCACCCCAATAACCTTAGAAAGCCCATTGATATTACAGTTTAGTTCTTGTTGGTTGATATTTATATCTTTCAGCAATAAATGCTTTTATTTTGAAATTGCTTATGAAAAGGTTAAACTAGTTCACCATATGCAGAAAATAAACACTTATTTTCCCTCGGATAAAATGCCAAGAATGTGAAAATAAACAGGTGGATTTATGGATGTATACCAAAACATCACTAAAGCTTAGTTGATTCTGCTTACAAAGCCACCTTAATATTCAGTGGAGATCACTGCCAGATCCATTCGACAATAGTGATTGATGTAAATAAGTAAAGACAGAATCATTCCCCCAATTATATTGCATCCTAGCTCAGCTGTTCAGGCTAGGCAGCCATGGTTCCAGATACTGAACTTTCTCTGTCACTCTCCCCTTCGTTAGTTCTCTTTTATCTTCAAACATTTTATAGAAAATAGCCCACTTTTGACCCTAGAGGGGTTTTTTGTTTGTTTGTTTGGTTTGGGGTTTGATTTTGGCCATACCACAGGGCATGCCGGATCTTAGTTCCCCAACCAGGGATCGAACTTATGTCGCCTCCAGTGGAAGTGTGGAGTCCCAACCACTGGATGGCCAGGGAAGTCCCAACACAAGAGTTTTAATATAAAAGTAAAAAGGTCTCTCTCTCTCTCACTCCTAGACCTAGGTCAAGATGGGAAGGGGCATAGGGAGACTCAAGTGTCCTCAGTAACTTTACTTTGGTTTTGATATGTAGTAATGACTGAAAATGGAGTAACCAAGGCATTTAGCTCCCAACTATCTCTTCTTATACTCAGGGTGAATTGATCAGCAAGGTTCATGCTCTGCAGGAAAGCCCTGTGAGCAAACAGATAACAATTTATGCTCCTGCAAATCCCTTCATAAACTGCACCCTTGCTGTTAGTGTTCTTCTTAGCAAAGAAGCTCCCGGGAGAATGGGAGATATAGAGTGTCCAATAAGTAAAACAAAGTCCTTTGGATTTCTCAACTTTTTGGAAAAATATTCTAATCCTAGTAGATAGTTCACAACACTTAGATTTTAATAGAAGTTTTTCCAGTTTTCTGTTCTAGTCTAACCTTGCCTATAAGCTGTTTCAAAGGGGCCCTCAATAAATAGGACTTATACAACAAGTGTGATGGTTTTCATCAGTTAATGAGAATCAACTTGGATGTGTATATCAGTTACTGTCAACATTATGATGACTCTGAACCACAGTCAGAGTGGCAGTCTCTTGTTTAATGTTTTTTTCCTTCTCCGTTCAATGTGGTCATGACTCACATGTTAAGAATAGTACTACTTCATAGTGTAAAAAATTAATAAACAGAAGCCTCAATTAAACAGAGCTGCAAGATCAGAAAGGGGAATTCTCATGCCCTGTGACGGTAGCAGAGCCCGACGGTAGAAAAACTCCTCTTCTTTCCTGGCAAGGACTCAGTCAATAAAAAGCCATAGACTCTTTGTTTACTATAGAACTACCAACTTCCTTTTCCTCTTTATAAAAGCTTTCTCTTTCCCTTGTGGGGTGGGAACTTGCATGTGGCCGCCATTGTTGCAGACCCCAAATTGTAATTCTCTGCTGATTCCAAATAAACCTATCTTTGCTGGAGAAATACAGGGCAGTCTGCTTATTTCAGGTCAACAATAGTATTGGGAGAATTAAATGAATTGATACATTATAGCATTTAGAACAAAGTAAGCATTCAATGAGCATTAATAATTTGACCTTTTTGCTTCTTGCTGTGGCTGTTGTCTCTATAATTACCAGTACTGAATGCCAGCCTGCATGACTGCCTCATCCTCCCATTCCCTTTCCAGCCCCCATATCCTCTGGACCATTGCAGATATGAACCGGAAAGCAGATGGGAGTCAGGGCATGATGGTAGGGAAGGAACAGCCCTCCACTTTAACTTTTGACATAGGGACTTAAAATAGGTCTTCCCCTAAAACCCTCTCAGCAGGATTGTGACTAAATTGCAACTTTACAAAAGATTTAACTGAAAGTTCATGGTTAACAGAGGGGTACACAATCAGCAGTTATTTTCAAGTGCCAATCCATGTGGTTCATTTCAGAGCACTCTAGCCCAAGATTACCCACATGGATTTCCTAACAGTCTGGCACTCTAGATGACAACTTGCCTACAAGCAGTAAGGTCAGTTTAGCTTTCATTATCAAAAAGGCAGTGGAGCATTCTGTTCTACATTTAATAATTATGATACCCAGAGAAAAAAATTCTCCCATTACCCCAGATGAAGACTTGTTTCTCAATTTTCTCATTTCTTCAGATTCTGGTTTACCCCAGAATCTGCTGTTTCCTCTGAATCATTTTCAACAAAAACTCTCATCTCTACAATATAACAATACAGTTTAATGTAGTGTAATCCATTCTAAGTCTTCTAAAGAAAAGAAGCATTTCTACCATCTGTTTCCTCCAGCCTTCTCATCCAGGCAAATACAGCAACAAAGTCAACAGGGACAGAAACTCTCCCTCAGCCAAATGTACACAATTTTATATTGCAAAGTTGAATATTTAGCTTCTTCATCTAAATCATCTGCATTTCGGTAAAGGGACACGTCAGTTCTTCCCACAGAACAACAGTTGGGTACATTATGGGATACCATGAACAATTACAGATGCACTCATTAATTTATTTCAAAAATTGCTTTAATTGCTAATGATATGCCTGGCACTGGAAAATAAAAACAATTAAGAAAAAAATTTTGAAACATGAGCCTGTCTTCTGAAGCTAAAAATCTAGTGTTAGAGAAATAATAAATAAGTTAAAAACCAAAATATTATTATAGAGTGCTGTAAGTTTCATGAAGGAAACAGGGATCTGTGCAAAACAATGGCAGATGGCATTAGTGAAGATATGGCATCCTTTCAGTCACTGTGTGCTTTGTTCAGCAATAGTATGTTTTCTGGGTATGATCTTATTTTTGAAAATATCATTGTCTATGTTATGTCTAAAAAGTACAGAAGTTGGGTTAATAGTTGAAAATATTACAAAAAAGTGTTACAAAAAAGTGTTTCGCTATAGTGAAACTAAAAGTGGTAGCAATAAAAATAATTAAATATGTAAAGAAAATGGCAAATTTGGCATGTCAGGGATCAATCTTTTGAAAATAATATAGATTCTGAGGAAAAAGTAGCAAAGCATACATTATATGCAGAAGTCCATAACCAGCAAGAGTGGTCTGCTGTCTTCCCTCATCCCCCATCTGCTCTGTTATTCCAGAGTTTTAACAAGCATCCAATAATCCTATATATGTTGCTTATATACCAGGTTTATTGCTCATTTATTCCCATAAACTGCAAATTCCACAAGATCAGGGTTTTCTTGTGTGATGAATTTCAAGCACCGTGAATAGTACTTTATGCATAGCAGGGTTAAATAAATATTTGTTAAATCAAGAAATATGTAAGTAAATGAGTGTACAAATGAACCAACAAAGAATCTAATAATTTCAAAATGAATAATATTGGATGAATTCTAAAATTAACTTGCATTTTTGTCTTTTAAAGCTCTCTGAAGTAGACCCATTTAATCTTCCCTATTTTTCCTTTCTCCTATAGAAAGCTGGTATAATTTCTACATATAAGTAATTTTCATGACATTTTTTATTGAAGTATAGTTGAATTATAATGTTGCGTTAATTACTGCTGTACAGCAAAGTGACTCGGTTATGCATATATATACATTCTTTTTCATATTCTTTTCCATTATGGTTTATCACAGGATATTGAATATAGTTCCCTGTGCTATACAGTAGGACCTTGTTGTTTATCCATTCTATATATACCAGTTTGCATCTGCTAATCCCAAACTCCCAATCCAACCCTCTCCCTCACCCTTCCCTCTTGGCAACAACCAGTCTATTCTCTATGTCCCTGATTCTATTTCTGTTTCACAGATAGGTTCATTTCTGTCATATTTTAGAGTCCACATATTAAGTGATATCATGTGGTATTTGTCTTTCTCTTTCTGACTTACTTCACTTAGTATGATAATCTCTAGTTGCATCCATATTGCTGCAAATGGCATTATTTCATTTTTTTATGGCTGAGTAGTATTTCTAATTTTGATTACTTATATGTTTTATTAAAATATAAGAAAATAATGTGAAAAACACTGGGGGAATAATTCATATGAGAAAATATAGGGATTTTAAAAATATTCTATTATGATGGTCAATATATTCATTCATTAGTTCAACAGATATGTTTTGAGCATCTGCTATGTGTCAGGGGTATAGCTTTGAAAAAGGAAGACAATATTACTGAACTCATGGAAACACATGCAAAGAAGTAAACACACTGAGTTATTTCAGACAGTGCTAAATGCAGTGAAAACTTAAAATGGAGAAGGGATGAGGATCTTGTTTTTGGTCAAGGTAATCAGGGAGAGTCTCCATCAGAGTTGACTTTTGAATTGAGACCAGAATGGAGAGACTGCACACCCTATGGGAACGTGGAAGAACAGAGTTTTCTAGGCAGAGAGAACAAGTATGTGAGATTAGAGGGAGGCAACATGAGCACAGGTACAGAAAGGAATGAAGTCCAGTACGGCTGGAGGCCACTGAGAAAAGAAGAATATGATGTGTGTTGAAGTCAGAAAGGTCTCAGGGACCTAAATCACTCTGGGCCTTGTTGACACGGACAGTGTTTGGCCTTTATTTCTTGTTCACTTGTACTTCGCTGGAAGGTTTCATCTTGCAAGTAACAAAATTTGATTTATTTCAGTTTTAAAAATATCCCTAGCTGTTTATAGAAAATGACCAGCACTGCTGGGGGAAAATATCTTCCTCATGTGTAATTTTCTTTTTCCTATGAAATCTCTCGGTGAGGAAAGATAGTATATTGAATTACTATTACAATTCTATGCGTCTTGCCTTTTATGCTTTAAAAGTCACAGTTCTGAAATTTTATTCACGTGCACCACAAATACAATTTTTTTTTAATTGATCATTAATTTTTGTCTAAAAGGTGTCTACTTCTTTAGAACTAACTTAAGTTCTCCACAATGTGGGGGAAAAAAATTAATGACAGTTACTCCAGTCCAAGGATATTACTTTTGATAGAAGTATCCCTAAATCTTGGTTTACTTCAGTCCTTTTCAGTGAAATAGCACATTAATGTTGGCAGGTTGCAATGGGTAAAAATCATCAATATTCCACTTCTTATTCCTCCTAACAAACTAAAGCCTGATGGGCTAAAGTAAATTTAAAATCTAAACCACAATGTTGTATTAAATTCAGTTTTGGCAGTTAGTAGATATTTTTTATCCTACAACAACAGATGTGACTAAAAGAATTGATCTTGTTGACATCGCTACCCTTGTATGGATAGAAATCAATATTAACAATATAATTTACCATTGCATATTTTGGCAAGGAAATTTTAACCATTCATAAAGTCAGGCTGAGCTTGTTCTCCATTGCAGTGTCACAGCCTACTTCTGATAGAAAACATTTTTATCTGCAATTGGCTAAGTCATTTATCTTAGTGAGACATCACAGGCAGTAGATGGCATCAGCAAATAGATATAGGAAAACCGCCATCATTAATTATAGTGAAGGCTGGAATTGGGGTCGCTGAGCTTCCAGTGACAGACTCACAAAGGAGGTAATACAACTTGTGATTCAAATACAATTAAGTGTAATATATTAATGTCTTTTTAGTCACCTCTTTAAGTGCAGGATTAACTCTAAGTCTTCATTATAATGACTAGTGTCCAACCAAATTTGGGAGTGTTTGATCTAGATTTAGTACTGTCTTTGCATTTGAGCTTCCTGACAAGATTCATGACAATCACCCATGTGTTATGGGTAACATTAGCCAGTATCTACACACAAAAAATAAAATGGAAGACTGAAACAATACTCCAGATAGTTTTTCCCACATTTTGATTGTCTGCATGATTACAATTTCAAGAGTAATTTGCAGAGAAACAACAAGTTTTCATTTTCTGAAAAGTTTTCTATAAAGGTTATTTAACATACAGTTATGTAAGAGCATAATCATTTTGACAAATAGGACATACTTTCAGAACATAAAATGGAATAAATAAGATTATATGAAAAATGTGCAGTACATTTTGTCCCTGGCAAAAGGTATTCAAATCTGGCTGACCCTAATAACTATTAATCAATATTAATTTGGTTACTTATGCATTTAGCTATTGTGTTTTATATTTTCTGTCTTAAAATTTGCAGTTTTTAAATACATTTCTACCTTTGTTCTTCCATATTTATTGTAGTTTGTTTCTCTCTAGCCTCTGGTTCTTCTATTTGATGCCTTCTGTAGCATTTTTCTATGCTATTCCTTCCATTTATACTCATTCAACTCTTTAATATTTTGAGTGTATTTAGCATTGAACTTTAATTTTGGTCTGACTGTCTACTCTTCTCTTTAAAATTACTGCAGTATGTCTATTAAAGTTTATCAGAACTTTTATATACTGGTTCATCCATTTTTACCTTTCTTAAATTAGGGGAGAAAAACACCTTATACAGTAAAATTCACCACCCATTCAGAGAATTCCTTGATTACATAAATCAATGATAAAAAATGCACATACCTGTTACAAATGCTGTTTTTTAACTCGATTAAATTTAAAATATTTTACTATATGTAAGGCTGGTTTTGTTAGAAATCCTAAGTTTACATTCAAAAAGACAAAATTTATAAATCACTCAGAGATGTGTATGGTTCTTAGAAACACTATTTACCTGTCACCTATCAGTATGCATATTTATAAGTTTGTGTGTGTGTGTGTGTGTGTGTGTGTGTGTGTGTGTGTGTGTGTGTGTTAAGTGATAGTGGATTTGGAGGAATCTGTTGGTTTGGCATGATCACGGGAAAGCCATGTTTCACCAAACACTGAGAAAAATAATGAAAAGTTGTACACGTATCTTTTGTTTCTATTTGTTCCCTCACTTTGCTATGGACTTATATAGACTAGTGTTGGGGTGGTAGCATAGCAGTTTCCTGTCTCAAGGTGGCTTCATACTATTAAAAGCAAAACAGCACACTCCCTCTGGTTCAAAGGAGACTACAGTAAATAATTACTCACATTGTGAAGGTGAGCTCTTTCCAGATACAACCCTTCTCCATCCAGACTGATGTTTCTAATCTTCCGTATCCATTAAGAGATGGATGGGATATGGGAGAAAAAAATAATCCCCGAGGAGGTTATTATGTGCATGCTGCTCCTGGGCCATGACTCATCTAGTGAGCCTCCTGTAGGAATATTCTTACATGAATATTATCTCATGGAATCCTCACAGCAGTTCTGTGAGGAAGGGAGACATGATATATTATTACAGATAAGGAACCTGAGACTCACAGAGGCAGCCTTTTGCAAAGGCTACATACTAGAAAGGGGCAGTTTCTCACTAAGAATTCTGTGTGTTCTGACTTTAAAGTCCACATTCTGTCCACATCATATAGTCCCTAGAGCAGATCTCAGCACAGCTGGCAATGCCTGCAAAGCACAATGAACTACTGGGTTCTGTTATTCTGCTCTCTAAGAATTTTTTGGCCCGGTTATACAGCACCAGTTCTTGCTTTGCAAGAAAAGAAAAAAAAAAAGAAAGAAGAAAGGTAGAAAACAGTAAGAGTCAGTCTTGTGCCCATTACAGTAAATGTTAATGTATATAATTTTTCGATTAAAAAAATTTCAAAAGTTTCCATATATTCTCCAGTAGCCTGCCCCTGACAGCTTCGAATTCCACCAATCTTACTCTATTAATTCATGTTAGTCATTTTCTTCTCATGCTTCAAGTTGCAAATATCTCTGGAACAAGTGGGGCACTGAAATTAGTGTCACATATTTAATTTTCTTAAGTAACTGGAAAGGCAAGCAGTATGGGAGCACTGGAGAAACTGAAGTGGGAGAAAGAGGAGAATGAAGGAGGATACCTATAAAAAGCCCTTTCCATTTCACTATTTCTTTATATTTGATCTTGCTCATAAATGAAGTTGTACGAGTTAGAGACATAAATATCATCATAAATGTCTTTAAAAAGGCACTGATGACAGTTCCATACAGGCTTCCAAGGGAAACAGTGGTGTTTTGGGAGCTCTTTTTTAACATTCAGGTAAGCATCATGTACAACCACATCTCCCCATGGCAATTCTTTATTGCCCTAGTAAGTGGCAGGATTCTGATAGGGACAGTGCCCAACTGACTCAGAGTAACAAATATTATACTTTTGGCTCATATGCATGGCCCCTGATTTCTTGATGCCATCTTCAGAGAAATAAATCATCATAAAGTTGACTGAGTGTGTCCTACGTACATGTGCTTGACTGTATTTGATATACTTGACAACAATAAAAAGACATTAGAGAAGAGAGGTATCAGTGTTGTCAAGTGAGTGTCACCTGACCCACGACTTCCAAAGAATAGTCAGGATATGGATGGGCTGAGAGGAAAGAAGAAGCCATCCAACAAGAGTAGGGATAGATAGTACAGAAGTAGTGTAACCACATGACATCTGTGTCTGTGTCTGGAGGGGGCTGCATGTGGTGGAAGAAAAAGGAGAGGTATTTTGCAAAGTTAAAAGGTTAGTCTGATTAAAATAGTTCATGGTACTAACAGGAGATCATTTTAAAACTGTAGAATTCAGTGAAATTATTGAATACCATAATTTGGGTTTATTTTTGTATCACATTTGACATCTCAGCACAGTAGCACTTATAGCACATGGAGAAAAAAATAATTATGTTTAAGTGAGCATTCTGTATAGGCTGTGGCTTTCGTACTTCTTCATCCTCTGTATACCAGAATATAACAGAAATATAGTATACCTAACAGAAAGTCAGTGTACAGCCAGACCAGGATGCTCCATCTATAGCAAAATTTTGAGGTGTTCTTGGAAGGATTGTATAAAGAGAAAGAAAGAATATGTAGAAAATAGGTGAACGCATATCTGTTATGAGAGTCAAGTATATGTTACTGTAAATACTTATATGCAATGAACTCTAACATCCACCCAGGGGTTTTTGTTTTAATGTTTAGTTGCTCATGTTAAAGAAATCATGTAAACAATTAGCCAGTTTTTCTGATGCTCTGTTTGGATTTACTGCCATCTCTCTCCTGCTTAAGGATTGTTGTTACTCATCAGATAAGCTGAGTTCTTAGCATTTTCTTGTTAATTCCTTCAATCACTTTTGAAGCTTTAGTTCTGCTTTTCTAACTTCAGTGACTTGTGTGTGTGGTCTTGCCCTTTGGGTAGCAGTGTTCTAAAATGAGAGAGAGAGGATTTTTTTTAAACTTTTCCTGGAGGATCTTGTGACTAGAGTCAATCTAAAAAGAAAAAAAAGAAGTGTATATGCCACTTATACATGTTGAGTTCCTACCTTTGAATTATCCCAATCTTAGAAACTTGTTATACTTTAAACTCTGTCTTATAAGTAAATGGTCAGGGCAAAGTACTTAATCACTGTAGGGTAGCAGACTATGCCACCCCCAAAATATGCCACTTTAGCATAGGGGTTATTTTGAGCTGAAGTTAATTGAGAGGAATTAGATACAAAAAAGTTCTCTGCCCTCCTCCTATTTCTCTAAAAGTAGAACATAAATTTAGGAAGGTGTCTCTCCTCCCCTCTCCAACAGGAAGGAAAAAAGTTAATCACTGAACATTAGTTTGTATCTCTGAATCCCATACCCCTAACTTGCACCCCCCCTTAATAGATAAGCAACGAGGATATATTGTACAGCACAGGGAATTAACCATTATCTTGTAATAATTTTTGATAGAATATAATCTGTTAAAACTCTGAATCACTATGCTCTATACCTGAAATTAATATCATATTGTAAATCAACTGTACTTCAATTAAAGAAAAAGTTAATTACTGAAGAAAATTTTAGATCCTAACAGCCTGGAGACAGCATCAGAGGAATCTACATAATGAGATTTACTAATGAGGCTTTACCTACCATTAGTTTCTCATATGTTTACCTTTCCACATTTTCCTGCCCCTAGAGACTCAGGACCTTTCCACTTCTCTAAAAATGTATTATTTCTTTGTTAAGATGCTGTATAAGTCCAAGTTCTAACCAAATCTCTGAGTCACTCATCTCCAGGTACTCCCATGTGCCATATGTATGATGTACATGTTAATAAACTTCTGTTTCGGTTTTCTCTTGTTGATTTGTTTTTGGCCAGTCTAATTTATAGGGCCCCAGCTGGAGAACCTAAGATGGGTAAAAGAGATTTTTCCTCCCCCACATCACTTAATTCCAAAATTCTGTGAGTTTCTCTGCAAATTTTTATGGCTATATAATTTCATTCCATGCCTAGGCATAATATTCAATATGAGAACCTTGAGTGCCAGCCGTACAGTGCTGGGCAAATCCTTTGCACACCCAGTCTCACCATACGGTATAGCTCTAAAGATAGATAAGAGCAATGAAACTAGCGAGCTCCTGGGCAAGGAGTGAAATGGGAATGACAGATAGCAGGACAAACAGAAGAAACAATCAATTTAATCAGTCAACATGGATATATGGTGCTCCTACTAGAGTCCATGCCTGGCATTAAAGAAAGAGATAACATGGGCCTTGCCTTACAAGATCTGATTTAGAGATCCCATATTCATTCAAGTATTTCCAAATATTTATTCCAATGTTCCAAAATTCCAATATTTATTAAATAATTAAACTTGTAAGAGCCAATGGTGACATTAAAAATAGTTAAATATTAATGTTATATGGAACCATTAGGACTGAAATGTTCAGGGAAAGATTTTTTTGGGGTAGGACTTTGTAGCAGGGTTTAAGATGAGGGAGTTTCAGAAACAAATATGTAAGTATCATAAGAAGTGGGAACAAATGAAGCAGAGAAAGTGAGGAAAGGCTAAAGGTGGAATATTCTGGAAATAGTGAGATTTCACTCAAGAGAAGCTTTCATCAAGACAGAGTCAGGAATAACAAGAAGACCAGCTCTTAAGCAGTTGGAAATGTCATGAATCACTCAGCATAGGCAAAAGGGCCACAATTCAAGGGACAAAGTGTAAAAGGTATTGAAAAAAAGTTCAGCAATTAAAACAGCTTTAAAATCATGTTTCTTACTGATGGTCTGTTGACATTCTGCACATAAGAGGTGTCCAAATAATACCAGAGAATTATTGTCTAGGCAGAATGAAATATGTTGCTTTAAAAGTCAAATTGAGGCTTTTCGCCCCTGAATATGTTCTGACTTTGGAGATTTAAAATGATCAATTTCTATCACTGGTAGAGAGCTATACACTGAATACTGAATTTAAGATCTATCATTTGCTTGAGCTACATTATAATAGTTTAATTTTTAAAACAATACAGCTGAAATAGTTTTCATACAGGAACTAGATAATAGACTGTAATACAGATTAGAAGAAAGTACAGTACATTTCTTCAGGGTACAAAGCAGGTGCCTTCAATGTTTGTGTATTTTAAATGGAAATTGTTTTCTTTTAAGAGAAAGTATTATATAGAATATTGATACAAAGGGATTATATATTTTTGTTTTATTTTCCTGAGTTGTAAAACTAATTTTCTTCCTCTAATGAGAGTTCCATGAAATATTCCATGAAGTCTGTAACAAATCTGGCCTATAAGGAAATGGATTTATATAAACTATAGCTGGGATTTTTCTGTATCTCAATGCAATTTCTTTCTTTGTAACATTTTATGCAGGCTTATTATGATTTTATCTACAGAGGCATTTAGGTATGTTTTAAATGGTAAGGAAAAAAATCAAAATTTGAAATTGAAAAAAAGAATTCAAAGTGAGTTACCAGGACAAAGAGTTCTTGAATAATGAATTTTAGAAGTAAGATCAAATTCTTACTATATAGAGTGCACATCTGAACAATTTCCAATTGTGACCTAGTAATCAAGACTTCTCTATAACACTGCCTATGATTACCATCATTAAGAATGGTATGGATATTATATATAAAAAAACACTGGAGAGGCCTCCTTTGAAATTGATGGCCAATATAACTATAACTCAGAGGCATTTACATGAACAACTTTGTAATAAAGAATAAGCCCAATGGTGTAAGAACAAGTTGATTTCAATCACAGTTTTAAGTTAAAGCTTGTGGGGGACACAGTGAGTGTCTGTAGTTATAGGAATGTGCTGTAGGATGGTGTGGGGTTTTTTTCTGAAGCTATTCCTGAAGAAGATAAATGAGGCATGATGGTGGTACTTTTTCATTGGTTATGTTTTCAATAGATCTTTTGTAATGAATGTAAGGTGGCTTAGGAGAAGAAAAACTGATAAATCTGAAAATATAGATACTAGAATGATCTCTCTATGCAATGATGAGCAAAAGAAGTAGTTGAATTCATCAGTGTAACATATCCATTGAAAATGGACAGACCATGTATTGTTGTTGTTAGATAAAGAGCTGGAGCTCCACAAACATCAAGTAAAAATGTAATAACCAAAAGAAATTCTGGAAAAATGATTCCTCAATAGATGTTCTGACCATCCAACCCTCTCAATTCCAATATCCTCAACTACTGCTCTTATATGAAGCACTACTGAATAGATTGTAAAAGTCTTAGGCTTTGTTGGGTATTGAGGCAATGAGGAAATAATTAAGCATACCACTATCTAAACTCTAAGTTCAGGATAGTTCTATTACTGTTCACAACTGGTCTGAAGTGTAGAAGCAGCGGGCTCCTACCCCTCTGCACTGCATCAAATCCATTCTCCCAGTAAAAACATAGGCCTTTGCCCTTTTTGAGCTCAACCCTGTCCTGATAAACTGACTACATGGGTGAGCCATACAAAATGCAACTTTTCCACAGATGATCAGTTCTAAAATACAGAAAACTCAGACGTGGTTGGAGCAAAACAGTAACTCAAGCTGAAGCTTCTCCACATGAAAGCTTGAGGCCAGAAAAACAGAACTCCTGCCTTCAAACCCAAACCCGAACTTGGATCTGGAAAGAAAGAGAAGCTATATGCAGAAAGTTTATCTTCTTTTAGTCAGAAGGATGCCTGGAGACAGAGGGTATATAGTCTCGGGATGAGAATTAAATTCTGAGGTTCTTGGAGAAAACTCAATCTGCAGAAATCCATAGATGTTGGTATTTGAACAAGTGTGGAGTGCTAAGAGCACTCAAGCCTTGGAAGAAATGCTGGAGCATCATACCATTGGACACACTTTAACCTAAATCTCATAAAATAGCAAAGTTTTCAGTGAAAGAGACTGTGAAGAATAAAGCGTTACTGATGGAGTCTCAACAGAGGGCAGATGGATTGCGGGTGGTACATCATCAATGCCCAGTTGTAAATACTGTAGAACCTCCCACCACTTGTATCCCTCATGATAGCTCAATAGCTTGATCTGAGTCATAAAGGCAAATAAAGCCAAGAGCAAATATATGCTTAAGGAAATTTAGCACATAACACAGAACACCCAAAGAAAACAATCCAAACAAGTAGGTTCTTCCAGTGAATTTGAATCTGGAATTTGAATTTGAATCTCACCTTCAAATTGAATCTGGAGGAAACAGATGAAACTGTTAGAGAAATAAAAAGGAACACTGAGATTAATTCAATGATCATAATAAGGCTTTCAGGTATGGAAACATAATTTTTAAATTTAGAAAATATTAGAAATACTGAAAAAGTAGATGGTGATTGTTAAAAATGAGGCAGTATCCTGAAATCTTGAAATGATAAAAATGCAAAGAGACTGACAAGGAACTTGTAAGACGTATCCAGGAAGTCTAACACCTGAAACATAGGAGTTAAAGAAAAAGGGAACAAAGAGGTTGGGGAGAGACAATTGCTAGAGAAATGATAGAGAAGAATTTTCCCATGCATATGCACATATGAGCATGCTCATGCGCACACCCACGAAGAAATTTTTGGGCCAAACTTCTGAATTCTAAAAATAGAAAAAAAATTCTAACAAGATTCCACACAAAAGAAACAAGTTGTTTTTTTGTATTTTTGTTTTTTTATAAAGGAAAACCAATTAGACTGGCACTGAGCTTTTCCCTTATAATACCAAAGGAAGAAGTGTATGGAATAACATCTATAGGCTATTGAAAGAAAAGGATTGGAACCTAAGTATCTACACCCAGCTTAGAATCATTCACCTGCAAAAAAAGGAAACATATTTGTTGACAGGCAAATATTCAAAACCGTATTATTCTATATCCATCAAAGGAAATACTCGAGAATGGATTTAAAACCAAAAAACAAATAAGTGGAACAGTATCCTTATGTATCATATGGAGGATGATGGGCAAGAGAGTTCCTTCAAACAAGAAAAGTGAGTTTTGTTATCCCTGTCCTGTAGTATTTGTGTATGTTTTATATCAAGGGCCTATTGCTCTCATTTCACTGACATTTCTTTATAATAGTTTTCCTCCACTGCTTTAAAGTGGGAATGGGTATCTCGGTTCATTTTTATTATTAGTCATGAATGCCAGAATAATGAGAAACCGTATTTATAAAGAACAAGAATATCCTAAGTTTCCTAACAACACGTATCCTAAAGTTCCTGTTTTTAGAGGGAAACTTTAATTTGGATGAAGTTTGGATTGTCTCTCTTTGGAAATAGGGTAACTGTGTTTCAGTTGCATATGGAATTGCTGAATTGGGTCCATGGGCACAGGTTTAGAATTATGTATCTGGGGGAAAAGATTGGGGTTGCCAGAAGCGAAATTGTAGTGAATTTCACTACAATATAGTAGGTATATAGTTTGGTCAACTTACGTCAGGGAGCAGCTGAAGTCCTGCTCTATAATAATTCTCTATTCAACTGTGTTCAGCCTAGGGTTATTATAGCTATGGATTTTTGTGTGTCTATCTTTTTATTACCAAGATTTCAATTGATATTTCTTTTATATTCATATCTTCTTGTTTTGGTTTTCATGTTTTTTTAAATAATTGAAAACATACTTATTCCTATTATAATTGTATGCAGAGTGAGTTTATCATGAGTATTTAATCACTGAGTATGTCTTTCTTAGTACTATACTACTTAATATAATATGCAGACTTATATTGAAAAAGAGAATGTCATGTGATTATTTACACTCTCTCTCCCCCACTTTAACTGCCTTATCAGAATCATGCCAGCCCACTCACCCCTCTCTCTTTTTCTAAGGCAGCAGTCATAGTTCTGTTAGCTCAACCTGTAATTGGCACTTTTGTTTCCTACAGCAGCCAAACATGTAGCCTTTCTTTTTTTCACCCGGATCCACAGCCTTGCAGGACCATAACTTCAGCCCTATTCACTGCTTTGGTTTTTTGTTTTGTTTTGTTTTTCTATTTCTTATCCATAGAAATATTTGCCTTTTTATTTATTTTTTGATCCCAGCTACAATTGTTTTGCTTTTCTGTTTTACTATAGTATCTACTAGTGTGGATTTGGGGGTCTATATTGCATGGAATATTCCCTTCTTCTCTCTCTCTCTCTCTCTCTCACGCACACACACACACACACGCATGCACACACACACACACATTTTATTTTATTTCCTTTGACGCATTTCCTCCTCTGTAAAGTAAATCAGTAATAGTACTTATAACTCTTTTTTTCTTTCCTCTAAAGATTAAGGGAGATAATACAAATGAAACCCTAGTACAATACTTGACACTTAGATAGGATTAAATATATACTAGTTATTTATTAATCTTGTTTCAAATTGAACTGACATTTTTGTGGGACTTAGATACACATATAAAATGAGATTTAAATTTAATTTTAGTCTAAATTGAAATTGAATAATTTGTTCTGTCCTATATTTACTCCCTCACCAAAGTCTCTGAGAATGTACAGTATGGTGATAAATGGAGGAGGATGTAGCTGGGAAATCAGCAGCCATAACTCTGCTCTTGAACTCACATTAGCCTGGCACTCCTGCCTGTGTGGGAAGCAGACCCTGCCCTTAAAGCTGACCTGCCTTTGTGCAGCAAGCACCTGACCTGCTAATGATGGAGGAACTCTCATCTTTTCATTTGGGCCAAATGTATCTATTGAATCCATATATTTATAGTCTCAAACTGCAACACTTTCATCACCATCACTCTTGCCTCTAGTGCATGATTTATCACACAACATGTCAAACCATTTTGAGGAAGGTATCAGGAAATACAAAGTCAAAGTTGTATCTGATTTCTTTACTGAAGAACAAACTTAGAAAGGAAAGAAAAAACAGCACTGCCAATGTCATGATAGAAAATGGAATCATTCTTAAATTCATGAGGCAAAATATGTTTTCCAAAATCTGTATTATAGATATTGGCAAACAGAGATAGGTAAGAAAAACAGTGGGGCAAGTAGAATGTTCTTATAAGTGCATGGAGTTTTCTCTTAGTAGAAACTTTTCCATTTAGTTACTAAACAAATTCTCTAAACATTGAAAATATTTTAGAACTTCTCAGGAAATGATCATTAAAGTAAATTGCTAGTGTTTGATAAATTCTCACTCCAGCGTCCATCCATGGCTCCTTCAACCAATACCTCTGTTCTCGGCCAGATTCTTTACTAGCAAGGAGTTCTGGGAGCATTTTATATTCACTTGTCTATGTCAGGTTTGTCTAAGATGCTCAGCCTAGGTTGATAAAAACATTCCATCCCTTTTAAAATTAGTTTCTGGAGTACTCTGTTAAGAAGATGAAAGACCGGACTTCCCTGCTGGTGCAGTGGTTAAGAATCCGCCTGCCAATTCAGGGGACACGGGTTCGATCCCTGGTCTGAGAAGACCCCACATGCCGCGGAGCAACTAACCTGTGCGTCACAACTACTGAGCCTGCACTCTAGAGCCCGCGAGCCACAACTACTGAAGCCCACATGCCTAGAGACCGTGCTCCGCAACAAAGAGAAGCCACTGCAATGAGAAGCCCGTGCACCGCAACGAAGAGTAGCCCCCGCTCTCCGCAACTAGAGAAAGCCCGTGCACAGTAATAAAAACCCAACGCAGCCAAAAATAAATAAGTAAAATTAAAAAAAAAAAAAAAAAGAACATGAAAGACCACATCTAGGCACAGAGGAAAAGAGTACAGTGTGAGCTCCATTAACAGGGACTGCCACAGGCAAGGAAGAAAGAAGTAGCTTCAGGTAAGTGTAGACACTTCTTTGGAATACTCTCTGACTTCCCCAAGCAGAAACATCATTGCTTCTTCCCAATTCCATGGGGATGTATTTTCAGGATACTTTGAATAATTAAATTCTAATTATGTTCTCTGGAGATTTAATAGATCAAATGTAAATATGAAATAACTACTATTCTTGGAAGTTTTTGGATCAGCTATTCACCTTTATTACATTAATCAATAAATTCAATTAATTAATCAAGTGGATTACCATGTACAAATCATGTATTTAAGGACTGTGCATATGCTAGGGCTATCTAAACTGAGTTAACCCTCTTATGTAATTCAACGAGCAATATATGTGTTTTCTTATGGTGTTTGGATTATTAAGAAGGTATTGTACACTGTTCTGTAAACTCTATGTTAATGGACCCAAGTTTCACAATCATAGTAAGAGGTGTTTTTTTTAATTCTGTAGTTATACTGTAATCAAGATGTAGAGCACAAGAAGCAATAGTAATAAACGCACTAGTCATATCTCATAAATCATGAATAGGACTCTTTTAATAAGCAAACACCTTGGGTCAACTCAGGCTAAGAGGCAGAGTTGCAAAAAATAAGCTTTTCATAAAATCTCTTTAGCTGACAATGTAAGCACAATCATTTTTGTGGTTAAACAAGGGAAAGGATTAATTCTAACTCTGTGGATATGTGTGTATATATTTCCCCAACCAAACTTACAATTGCTCATAATAGAGGCAACTTCATTTTTGAAAGGGTTGGCTGTGAGGTTGTGATAATGAAGAAAGAAGCTCTGATAAAGCATATTTTTTCTAGTGCTTCCACAGCTAGTTTTAGTACGTGTTGGGTATTTTTATTAAGCTGATGGCTTCTCAAAGAATATGTTTGTTTTATTGGTGGGTCTTTCCTATATTTTAATTAAAATTGCATACCTCTTGGGCCTCCCTGGTGGCGCAGTGGTTGAGAGTCCACCTGCCGATGCAGGGGACACGGGTTCATGCCCCGGTCTGGGAGGAACCCACATGGGCCCGTGAGCCATGGCCGCTGAGCCTGCGCATCCGGAGCCTGTGTTCCGCAACGGGAGAGGCCACAACAGTGAGAGGCCTGCGTACTGAAAAAAAAAAAAAAAAAAAAATTGCATACCTCTACCATGTTTTATTTATAATTTTTATGATAATGATATATACATTAAAATAGTTTTTACAGAGCATTGACCAAAAATTGGTAGTATTTCAATATACTTTTCTATCTGAAGACTAAAAGTAGATCTCTGAATATCAGAAAAACCTTAAAAATTAACATTTTAAAAATAAATATAACTTTCACCTTTATCAACTTGATTTGTGCCTGCTTAAGACCTCATGTTCAATTCTGATAATGCTGGGTCTATGTGGTAAACAGGTCCCCAGACTTATGGTCCAGAGTTTTGTTTTTTTAGATTCATATTCCATTGCCATAATGCTTTTTCCTTTTGTTCTCGTCATTATTAATGATATTTTAATATATTTATCAGTTTAACTGGTTAATAATAGATCCTGGTGAATAAAAACAATGCAGAGGCAATCTAACTAATAAAATAATTTAACAACTTGAATTCAGGAAACATTTTATTATCTACTATGCAAAAGGAAGTAAAGAAAGATAAAACTTCATGCTCAAGTAACAAGTACCCTAGAAAGGAAGAAAATTGTGCATACAGATATATTAAGAACTCAGCCTATGCTAAGGGCTATTAACAGCAGTACAGAAAGTGCTACAGGTACAAAAATGAATGCATGTATTTTTATTAGCAACAGAGGGAAAAACTGTAGAATGAGACTGGAAAAGAAGAGACAAAGAAGAATGAGAAAAAAGATTAAACTGAGATTTGTACTCTAAAAGAACTGATAGGAACAAGAGCTTTCAATGTAGAGGCTGTCAGCAGAGAAACCAGTTTGAATTTGCCAATTAGGAAATCATTAGAACTGTACCAGAGAAGAGGTTCAGTAATACAGTAGAAGTGGAAGTAAAATTTAAGGGGAGTTTGCAGTTAAGGAGGCACTTTAAAGGCATTTCTACTCTGTTCTTCTCTTTGAAGCCAAGAGAAAACTGAAAAGAAAACTTCTTAGAAAACGGAGAAGAAAACTCTCTCTTTACTAAAATGGGTAATGGCTATAATTGCAAATGACAAATTATGAAGAATAGCTGCTGAATACAATAAAGTCTCAGACCTAACATGTCTGGGTGCAAAGAGTGCATTCATATCTCACATGGTGAGCCCTGGAGTTCTTCCAAAGCAGGTGGCATGGTCCTATGGGAAACTGTAAAGAATATCTTATCCAGAAAAGTAATTCTGGAAAATAGGACAGGCTAGAGAACAATCTCTAAACTCCATTCCACTCTGAATATAGAAAAGAGACATAAGAGTGGAGGAAAGTACACAGATCAGCCGCCATCATGAGAAACTGCAGTCATTATGGTAGTGGGAGGAAAGAGCAGGAGCAATTCACTTTACCCACAATGACAAGAGTTAGCTAAGTCATCTCACAACAGAAAAACCTGTGTCACCTGGGCTTAAATGCTAAGCCATGCTGATTTACTGCTGCAGCAACAACAAAAAAGAATTGGACCATACTGGGTAGATAAATCCCCTTACACCTCCTGGATACCTCAGTCATGCTTCTGACTTTAACTCTGTCAAAGCATAATCACTCAGTTAAATAAAATATCATACGAAGCATTATAAAACAGACAATAAACTCTGACTGGAATATAAAGAAAATCCTGAGCTAAGTGAAAACTTAAGTTCATTTTTGGAAGAGAGCAATCAAGAGAGAAAAGAACATTTCAACCAGAGGGAAGTAACAACATAGGGAAAAACAGAAGTGGATGGAGAGTTTGGGCATCAAATTCTCATAGTGAGTTTAGCATGGCTGGATTATAGCGTCCATGGGGAAGAAGGGCCCAAAATGAGGCTCCAAAGGTAGGCACAGTCCAAACCATAAAATACTTTCTATGTCATGTCAATAACTTCATCCTTCCTGGATACAATTTTAAAAGTCCTGTAAGTAGCATTTAACACATGACCTGAAAGATTAGTCTGTGAATGACATGGAATTTAGATCACAGGGGAAATACAGAGACAGGGAAGCAAGTTAAGAGACTGTCCAAAAGAAGTCAAAAGGAAGTCATAAAGTGATGACATGTTAGACTCGGACAAGCAGTGAGTGTAGAAAGGGGCGGAAGGAATGACTAAACAGTACTTGGGCAAATTGAGGACTCCATGCTTTCTGTGAAGTACCTATAGGATGATGATTCTGCGATCTCATAAAGAGTCACAGATAAAAGGAAATTAAGAACAATTCCTCTTGCACATCTTTTTCCTATTGATGATATTTTTGTTTTCTATTAGTTTTCTTTTATAAATTTAAATTTCAGACTGTCTACTTGGCTACTAATTGCTGTTAGTAAAACATTAACCTCCTATTTCATCTGTACTGGATTAGGGCAGTGAGTCCAAAAGTCCACTCTTGTAGGCACAATAAAGTTACAGGAGGCTCTTGTGAGTGTAATAGTTACATGGAATTCCTTAGGAATAATTATAAAGAACAAGGAACAAAGATAACTGAAAAGTTAGAAGTCAGAGGATTTATAAACTGCCCTGTTGAAAGTAGGTCCTAAGTAAACTGCATAGGACATATAGCTAGTTACTGACCACTCTACAGCTACTTCCTGGCTTGGACACCACAACAAACATCCAGACCATAAAGGCTCCTTGTCTCATAGAATAGCCTAGGGATGCTCTGATCCAACAGGGAAAGCTATGGAGATCTGACCCTGCATTCTGAAGGCTTCCGCAGAGGAAGGACCATGAGGGTGAATATTTTAAATGGATTCTCTAGAGCATATAATACTAAATCAACAGGTAAGGCGTAACTGGATTACTGAGCAGCAATTAGGGACCAGTCAAAGTCAGAGAGGGTAAATTTGTATGGGAGTAATAATCACCTTCTTATTTAATTACTTATTTGTCCATTATCATTTAACCAGGGTGGTGAATTTATATTATCAATTAAAAGGCCACATGTATGTTGAAAAATAAATAAACATACTGATCCCATAGAAAGATTATTGTACAGTAAATACAAGAGGAAATTAGAACTCAGTGATGTAAATGAAGTCTCACTAAAGGTAGTGCAAAAAGTTGATTTTAACCTCCCTAGCAGCCAAAGCAAAGAGTAGCACAATTCTCCATGGTTTTTCAAGAACTAAGACCTGAATGATATTTCTCCTATAATTTTTCAAAGCAAAATCATGTTTTGAGGTAAAATATATATAAAGTGAAATACATGATTCTGCTCCTTTTACTCCTCTCAAGTCACACTGAAGCAGAAAGTCAAACTGGAGTTCTATAAGATCCAAATTCATTAAGAGCCAAAAGCAATAAGGTTCAACTGTGCAGCCTGAGGTAAAGTCTGAAGATCCTCAAAAGTCATCCAGTTGTCACGATTTCACCATGTTCCTTTAAATGCTAATGATACCTGAGGATATTCATCCTCAGAATGCCTTCCCTTGCTCCAAGGATATGTGTGGTGAGGGGGAGAATACACTTTTCATCACCTCTTTCCTGAATTCCTACTTGAACAAATTTATTTAAGTTTGTAGACTATCTCAGTCCATTAAAGGTTGTCTCTTTACCAAATCATAATGTGTTGAACACCAACACTATTTTTTTATTTCCATCAAGAATAAGACACAAGGCTTTTGGCTGGAAATTTATGTAGAAAAAGGTTTACATTGCAGGACAGTAACATGAACAATCACTAAGGTTCTTTGTCTTTTTCTTATCTCCTTGTCCATCACAAACTCTTCCTGCTTGGGCCACCCAGATTAAATGGTTTTCTATATACCATAGAAAGATAACTTATTTTTTAATATTTTAATTTTATTGGAGTATAGTTGATTTACAATGTTGTGTTAGTTTCAGGTGTACAGCAAAGTGATCCAGTTATACATATACATATATTCATTCTTTTTTAGATTATTTTCTCATATAGGTTATCACAGGTAGAGTTCCCTGTGCTATACAGTAGGTCCCCATTGGTCATGTATATTATGTATATGTATATTATGTATATTATGTATATTATGTATATTATGTATAGTAGTGTGCGTGTATTCATCCCAAGCTCCTGATTTATCCCTCCCACCATGTTTCCCCTTTGGAAACCATAAATTTGTTTTTGATATCTATAAGTCTGCTTCTGTTTTGTAAATAAGTTTGTTTGTATCATTTTTAAATTAGATTCCACATATGAGTGATATCATATGATATTTGTCTTTCTCTGACTTTCTTCACTTAGTATGATAATCTCTAGGTCCATCCATTTTGCTGCAAATGGCATTATTTCATTCTTTTTATCGCTGAGTAATATTCCATTGTATATGTGTATACCACAACTTCTTTATACATTTTTCTGTCAATGGACATTTATTTGGCTTCCATGTCTTGGCTATTGTAAATAGTGCTGCAATGAACACTGGAGTGCATGTATCCTTTTGAATTATGGTTTTCTCTGGATATATGCCCAGGAGTGGGATTGCTACGGTGGTTCTATTTTAAGTTTTTTAAGGAACCTCCATACTGTTCTCCATAGTGGCTGTACCAATTTACATTCCCACCAACACTGTAGGAGGGTTCCCTTTTCTCCACACCCTCTCTAGCTCTTACTGTTCATAGGAAAATAACTTATAAAATTAAAAGCAATTACAATTGTTAATAGTGAATATTTGAAATAAATGGGAAAGAACTAAAGAATTATGAAATAAAACCAATGAAATAAAATGAAGAACAGAATACAAACAAATAAGTTGAGTAAAAATAAATAATAATAAACAATAAATAATAAAATAAATTAAAATGGCATAACAAGAAATAATAAAGGTCCATCTGTGTAAAGAAAATAATTTAAAATAACAGATTAAAATAAATAAAATAAAAATTGAAAATGTAAAAGTGAGTTATGAAATAAAGCAGGGAAAGAGATTTTAAAAAGTAAAAAAGAGTTAAAATTTTAAAAGAATCAATATTGGAGTAATAAGTAATAAGAAGGAAACACAAGGATCAGATTGGACAAAAGTGAAAAGTTAAGGCAAGAAATTTGATTGGAAAAATTAATATTAAAAATAAGTTGAGAAGGAAGTATTATATGGGAATTCTCTGTACTTTCTGCTCACTTTTGATGTGAATCTAAAGCTGCTCTAAAAAGCAAAGCTTATATAAGAAAATAAAGAAGAAAAACTAGATAAATAAGCTGAAGAAGAAAAAAAAACAGTTGAAAGCCATGTAACGAAGAACAAAATATGTTAAAACAATGCAGTGGAAAATAGCTATAATTTATTTTAAACAGAATTAATATATCATGAATAAAGATAAATGATTCTAATGAAAACAGTTAAGCAACATGATTCTTTATCAACACTTTTTTTTTTTTTTTTTTAATGAAAACAGACTTTTGTACCTTAGACTCCTACATTATCAAGTTTGGAATTGAGATTAGAAAAACTTCAGAAAATAAACAGGAAAGCTCATTTTCCCCCCAGTGGTCTGGAATAGTTTGAATAATATGGGAATCTCCTATTCTTTTAAGATGAACTATAATTTAACAATAGTTGTATAAAAGTATTCAAACTTCATATTGCCTTCTGTATGACAGCTCTTTAAACTCATTTCTAACCTCTTCTGAAGGAATTGTTCTTTTCAAGTATTCCTCCAGTTCAGTCAATTTTGAAAATGTGTATCGTGTTAAAAAATAATCTCTTTTTTTCAGATTATAGAAATATTTCTATAAAGCAGGATACTATTCTCATATATAAATGCAAGTTAAATTTCAAGTTTATGAATGTTATTTTCTACTTCTTACTAACTCTTCTCTAACACAAGGTACTTTCCTTTTCTAAAGAAGAGCCCCTTAGAAGCATTTCCTGTTGGCCCTCAGGAACTTACTGTAACATTCTTTGGATTCTAACTAATAAAATCTCTCCCATGTTCAGTGTGGGATTTAGGAAATTGCTATATTTTGGTGGATGTGTACTATAAAAGCTGTGGGAAGTAAATGAGTAGGAACCAGCAAAGCTGGTGTCTAGATAATGGACACATGCACAATGAGAATTTTTACAGCATTTGTTAGTGGTGCTAGAAACCATTTTGCCAGAGAATCACAGGAAGAAAAGTCAAATGCTAGAGGAGGATCTTGAAGAGTCACCTATGAACATCCACCCTTCATTGCCTCTCTTGATAGTCACTTTTAATATTTTAAAAATGTTTTAAGGAGAAGTGAGTTATTAAAGTAAAAGGAGGGCACTTGTATTTGTACTTGTACTGTGAAAAAAATTCTAGTGTATAAATCTTTGCCTTTTAATGGAAATTTTGCACGAGTGACATCAGCATCATGGCAGAAGACACTTTCTTTGTCTCACCCCTTCAATCTACACACAAACTACAACCAATGAAACATCCATAACTCAACAAAAGTGTTCTCTTAGCTTCATGGACTTGTATATCCAGTTCTTTCCTTAGGTTTGGAAATTTCTTAGCTATTATTTCTTTAAATAAACTCTCTACTCCCTTCTCCCTTTCTTCTTCTGGAATGCCCATTACCTTTATACTGCCTTCTCTATTGGAGTCAGATAGTCCTCATAGAGTTTATTCATTTAAAAAACAAACAAAAAAACTTAGTTCTTGTTCCTCTTCTCCCCGAATCATTTCTAGCTTTCTGTCTTTGAGCTTAATAATTCTCTTCCTTATGGTCTGCTCTATTTCCAATGCTCCATCTCATTTACTGAGTTTTTCAGCTCTAGAATTTCTGTTTGGTTCATTTTTAGAGTCTCAGTCTCTTTGGTAAAGTATTCCTTCTGATCATTAATTTTATTCCTGACCTCATTGAACTGCCTTTCTGAGTTTTCTTGTAGCTCATTGAGTTTCTTCATGACAGCTATTTTTAACTCTCTCTCAGTTAGATTCTGTGACTTTAAGTTTGTTTTCTGGAGAATTGTCAAGTCAATGAAAAAGAATTTTAAAGGAAGCCAGGAAAAAAAAAGGATAGTAAACTACAAAGGAACTCCCATCAGGCTATCAACAGATTCCTCAGTAGAAACTGCCATGATCAAGTGGGATTTATTCCAGGATGCATTGATGGTTCAACATCATAAATCAATAAACATAAATCAATACATTAACAACATGAAGGATAAAAATTACATGTTCATCTCAATACATGCAGAAAACCTATTTGACAAGACAAAAACTCTCAATAAAATGGTTATAGAAGAAATACACCTCATCATAAAAATAGCCATATATGATGAACTCACAGCTATCATACTCAATGGTAACAAACTGAAAGCTACTGCTTAATATCAGGAACAAGACAAGGATGCCCACTCTCACCACTCTTATTCAATGTAATACTGGAAGTCCTAGACAGAGCAACTAGGCAAGGAAAAGAAATAAAACACATTCAGACTGGAAGAGAAGAAGTAAAACTGGATGACATGATTTGTGGATGACATGACTATATATATTTGTGGATGACATGATTATATATAGAGAAAACTCTAAAGATACCACCAAAAAAATCTATTAGAAATAATAAACCAATACAGTAAGCTTGCAGAGCACAAAATCAATATAGAAAAATCTGTTGTGTTTTTGTACACTAACAACGAGCTAACAGAAAGAGAAATTAAGAAAACAATCTCATTTGCAATCACAACAATAGGAATAAATTTAACCAAACAGGTAAAAGACCTATATACTGAAAACTACAAGACATTGTTTAAAGAAATTGAAGAAGACATAAATAAATGGAAAGATATTTCATGCTCATGGATTGGAAGAATTAACATTGTTAAAGGTGTCCATATTACCTAAAGCAATCTACAGATTCAATGCAATCCCTATCATTATTCACAGAAATAGGACAAAAAACTCCTAAAATTTATATGGGACAACCAAAGACCCCAAAGAGCCAAAGCAATCCTGAGAAAAAAGAACAAAGCTGAAGATATCATACTCCTGATTTCAAACTATATTATAAAGCTATGTAATCAGAACAGCATGATATTGGCAGAAAAACAGACACATAGATCAATGGAACATAATTGAGAGCCCAGAAATAGAACCACACATATATGGACAATTAATTTATGACAAAGAAGCAAAGAACCATACAAGGGAGAAAGGATTGTCTCTTCAATAACTGGTGTAGGGAACACTGGACAGCCAGATGCACAAGAATGCAACTAGACCACTATCTCACACCATACACAAAAATCAAAATGGATTGAAATTGAATGTAAGACCCTACACCATAAAACTACTATTTAGACAGTATGCTCTTTGATGGCAGTCTTAGTAATGTCTTTCTGGATATGTCTCCTCAGGCAAGGAAAAAAACAAAAAAACAAAAATAAGTGGGATTACATCAAACTAAAAAGCTTCTGCACAGCAAAATCTACTGTCAATAAAATGAAAAGATAACCTACTGAATGGGGCATTTAGAAGTCATACATCTGATAAGGGGTTATATCCAAATATATAAAAGATTCATTCAACTCAACAACAACTAAAAAACAAACAACCCAATTAAAAAATGGGTAGAGGACCTGAAGAGACATTTTTCCAACGAAAACATACAGTTGGCCAATAGACACATGAAAAGTTGGTTAACATCACTAATTATCAGGGAAATGCAAATCAAACCCACAAATATCACCTTATGCCCATTAGAATGACTACGATCAAAAAGGCAAGAAATAACAAGTGTTGGAGAGAATGTGGAGAAATGGGAACCCTTGTGTAGTGCTGGTGGGAATGTAAACTGGTGCAGTCACTATGGAAAACAATATGGAGATTACAAAAAAAATTAAGAATAGAACTACCATACGATTCAGCTAATTCGCTTCCAGGTATTTATCTGAAGAAAACAAAAACACTAATTCAAAAAGATATATGCACCCCTATGTTCATCGCAGCATTGTTTACAATAGCCAAGATATGGAAACAACCTAAGTGCCCATTTATGGAATGAATGGAAAAGATGTGGTATATATATATATATATATATTCATTAAAGTTCCCTCTATTCAGATGTGATGACTCATTGAAATAGGGCCAGCAATATTAAAAGCATTTGCCTATTTCAAAACTGTTTTGAAACTCTTTGTAGCTCAGCTCTGATTCTTTTGTCTGCTTACTATTTGAATACAGAGGAAAAAATAGATAATTTTGTTAATTCCAGTTCTTCATATACACAATCAGATATTTGGGCAAATTGATATGCAAACATATCTAATAGAGAATATTCAACTTCCCCTGCTAGAGCACAACATATAGATTGACTTGAATGCCTCTGAATTTAACACTGAGGGGGAAAATTTGAACTAGGAAAAAGTGCGTGGGTTATAGGAATTTTAGTCTACAAATGAATTCTTTTAATATTTAATTAATTAATTAATTTGGTTGTGCTGGGTCTTAGCTGCAGCAGCCAAGCTTCTTAATTGCCGCTCACCTGCTCCTTAGTTGAGGCTCTCTGGCTCCTTAGTTGTGGCATGCATGTAGGGTCTAGTTCCCTGACCAGGGATCGAGCCTGGGCCCCCTGCATTGGGAGCCTGGAGTCTTAATCACTGAGCCACCAGGGAAGTCCCTACAAATGAATTTTAAGTACCAACTGGCAAAATGTCATTTGCTTATAATAAACCCTTGTATTTTTTCTCAAAAAAAAAAAAAAACTAAAATACTGCATATAGAGGATAGGAAAGCCCGTGCTCATTACTGGGGAATTTTTCTAATAACCAGAATATATATCTCATAGGAAAGACAGAACAGATTATCTATTTAGCCTAGTGATTTACTGTTATTTGCTTTCCCTGTTAGATATGACGGAGAGGGAGAAGAGGGAAGAGAGGAGGGGAAAAGAGTGGAGGAGAAGGAGAGGAGGAGCGCAAAGGGGTGAGGACAGGAGGGAGGTAATGGAGAAGAAGAAAGAAGAAAAGGGAGAGGGGCAAGAGAGAGAGAAAAGGCAGGGGAGGAGGATTAAGGAGAGTAGAGGAAGAGGGGGGAGGGGAGGGAGTAAGAAGGGGGAAGGATAAAAAGGGAAGGCAAGAGAAGAAGGCAGGGAAGGAGAGGAAAGGAGGGAGAAAAGGAAAGGGGAGGGGGAAGAACAGAGGAGAGAGAATTTGGGGAGGCGGTGTTCTGTTCTTGATATTGTTCCAATATTTTCCCCTACCCATGAAAGATTTGGCATTCCTTGGCTTCAGAATGAAATTGCTTGACAAGAACCCCCTGACCTGGGTTTTGAGAGAACTTATGTTATGTTGGTTAACCCTAAGAGGAAGGGGAAAGAGTGTTGGCAGTGCAAAGTGATGAGGCTGGGAAAGGAGAGGCAGAAGGGAAGAGAGAGAAGGAAGCTACTAGGCTGGCCCCAGAGTATTTTGCTATGTGTAAAACGTCTGGGGTATTTCCAACATCCCCTTGGAAGAAGAAGGAAGGAGCGTCCTAATAATGACTCAGATTAAATTTCCCTGCACAGAAGTGAGAAGCGAGTTCCTACATGTTTTTACTTAATTAGAAAAAATAGATCTATGTGAAAGTTCCTATGCACTGTAGGGGAGGAAAAATAATTTTCCCTCTACCCTTCTGAGTTCTTAGCTGAGATCCCTGTAATAAAGACAGATTAACAAGAGAAAAAAAAAAAAGTAAGTTTATTAACATGAATACCTCATGTATACATAGGAAATATCCAGGAGAAAATGAATAACTCTCAGAGCTGGCTTAGAATTCAGGCTAAATTCCCATCTTAATAGGGAAGGGAAGAGGAATGTATGCCACTTCGTGGAGAATAAACGATTTTTAGGAAAGATCAATGGGCCCTTAGAAGAAAGGATGAGAGATAGAATAGTTTGTGACAAGGTCTGTCTGTGTGTGGTGTGGACTTCTAGTCTCTTCTGTGATAAGACTCAATCTCCCCTGGTTAATGAAACTTCTGAGGAGGGCATTTATGAAAATTGGGTTCCTTTAGGATCTATCTTTAGGCAGATAAAGGGAGTTCAGAGACATCCTCTCCCTGCATTTGCTGTTTTTCAAGTGCCTACAGCTCATAATAGTCAATATGCCACAGTGGCATATTTTGTGGTGACATGTCCTGAACTACTACAGTTCTATTTTGGGGTGGCATATTATGCTACCCTTCAACACCCAAGTTTGAGACTGCAGCTTTTTATCAGTCTGTCCTCACTGGCCCCCGAGGTTCTCTTTTACTTCTACAGAACACTTTTAATAGTTGGACTTGAACTGGCCACCAACCAGCATCTTTGCCTCAGTCACATACTCGTTTTTACTTACTGAACATTTAGCATTAGAGCTTCATAGTTGGATCTGTAGCCTTGGATTCTTACAGAAACAGTTGCTACACTGAATTTAATTTGATTAATAATACTGTGAGCCCCGATTGAAGTCTACTACTTTATGCCACACACTGGTCCAGCCTTAGTGAATAAGCCTTGAAGAGTAAATATAAAATTCACTGTTTAAGAATCAGTTTTTGAGAACAGACTTTCCCTCATATCCCCAATCAGCAATTTTGATGGAAGGAAATGAATCATCTGAAAAAAAACCCAACCTAATTCAACAGATATTTTCTTAGCTCTATTCATGGGCAAACTCTGAAGAGGATAAAATCAAATTTTCTGCCTTTCAGAGACATATCATGTTACAGGCCAGATGACATACATGGAAATTAAAAGACAACTCTGAATTGGTACATTTATCCTGGCAACATGTTTCCTCTTTCTGTTTCCAAAAAAGAAGAAATGGAAGCTCACTCTGTTCTTTCTTTTCCCGCCACAGCTGGCCTTGCAGTGGATCTTTCTTTCACCACTCCTGTCACGACTTATCTCACAATCCTTTATATTTTTAGGGGCTTATGTGAGTATTATAAAGATTTTATAATGGAAAACCATTATATCCCCAGGAACAAAGAATATTCTTAATACTTTTTAAAAAATGAATGAAGGTAACAGATTAAAAAAGACAGATATACAAAATATAAGAACTAGGATGACAGCTTAGACCTCCAAGCAAGTTCTTTAAAAGTGGCTATGTTAAACAATAGTTTTTAAGACAATATTTTTATGGCATGGTCTTTAACATTATCAAAAGACTTTAGAAGAAGTAGTGTGAAAGTAAGACACTTTATCTCTACTTCTATATGTACCTATATCTGTCTCCTGTAGTTAAAGGAGTATAATTCTCCTACCAAAAATGACACAGACTTCACCCTCAGGCTCACTTCCTGGATATTAGAACTGGACAAATTGTCTAACACTCTTACAGCATAAGGAATAAGCAAAACAGAAAAAAACCCACAAAATTTGAGATACTCTGGATTCAAAGTTTTACTCTTCCAACTTAATAAAATTAAGACACTCTACTTACTCTATAGTATTATTGTAATGATAAGGTTCATGAGATGAAATACATTTTCTTTTCACTGTTCAATTACTTGTATGAAAGTGACTTCATGTCTTTTATCCCCATCTCTCATACACTGGAGGGTAATGCTTTTGGTCTGGTTAACTAAAAAAAAATAGGGACATGTTACTTATTAACTTATGTGGCTTGGTACACTGGCTCTCTAGGTACATTGTTTTATATCTCAGTAATCTTGATGGAAAGGTACTTTTATGTCTCCATCTGATAGATGACATATGAGACTCACCACAGGTGAGGTAAATTGTCCAGAGTTACACAGCAAACATATGGTAGATTGAATCAAATAATTATTTGATTGAATCAAATAATGCTATACCTGGTATGGTGTGGGGCTCAACAAGGGGCAGATGTACAAGTGAGTTAATTATTCAGGCCCAGTCTCTATCTTTGGTCTTCATTCTGAAACATTTTGCTCTTGGTTTTTGATACCTAAAAGGATATTCACTAAAAGACCCAAGCTCAGGAATAAGCATAAAGAGATAATGAAGGTAGAACAATAGATAGCCCACAGGCTTAAAGGAATAATTTCCATTTATGAAGTTTCCTAGGCTAGTTTCCACTTGATTTTCAAACTCTAACTCTTTCTTCCTTGATTGTTTTGTTAACTGTTAATTTAAGACTTTCTAAAATCCACCTATTGGGCAATAAAGTATATTCTAGAATTGTGGGCCAATATTAAACTTTCGACTAAAATGTTAATTCATTAAATATCAAACTCTACCTTCAGACTAGAAACTTACAGTGCTTTTGACAGTGGGGTACTGCCTCAAAATCTAAGTTTTCCTTATCTCCCAGAGTTGCGAAAGAACTTTTCTCCAGTCCTTAGTGTATTCCATAGCCCAAAGCAAGGAAGGATTGCAAATTTGGGGATTTAGTTCCTGGACAAACTCATTGGTTCATTTCACAAAAAAATGAGGATAATCTATTTACTCTATAGGATTATTACAGGATATAGCTCACATTCTCAAAGGTCTTAGTTGGAGGACAAAGAAGTGTTTATCTAAGTGTAAAGGTCAGAGCCCCTTAGGGAGCTGCCCTAAGCAGAGCCCCTAGTGTTTGAAATAGAGAGCAGAAGCAGCATTTTGTTTAGATGTTTGTCAGTGATTGGAGATTTACAATCAGCATACACAGAGTGGGAAGAACTAAAGTTAGCTCACAGATTCCCCGGAGGGTGGAGTCTGAGCAGAAGTGCTTTCAATTTCTCACCCAGAAGTCTGGCCTATAAATTTGTAAGGAACCCTTGAGAGGTTTTTTTTTTTTTTGTTGAAGCAGAAACACTGGGAGCTGTGGACCCCATTGGAATCCTAGCAGGTAAGCCGTGAGACACTGATATATATACTCTGTACACAAATATACATTCAGTGATTTTTCTAAAGGGATATTCTGCTAGAATTCTTGTCATAATGCTTTAGAGGTTTCTTCTGCCAGTTTCTTCTCTTTTTCTCCTCCAAATTATTTTCATAAAAACTGTGCAACACCCTAAAAGTGTTCTCACCTTTAAAATTGCGAGTTAAATGAAGAGATTTTTACCAATATAGTAAAAAAAGAATTGATGTCAATAGTATACTGCAATTCATCTACTAAAAGATAGTTATAGTTGAATAAGTTAATCTTGGTACTTGAGTTTAAATGGTAAGATTTGATCAAAATTCAAATTATTAAATTAGCTTTAGGTCTTTTGTTTTCTGGTAACTCTAGTTGTCTTTAGTGCTGTTAGTCATACTCAATTTTTGTTTAGAGAAGTGAAAATGTCTATTTCTTGAGTGAGGTTTCTTCCCCTTTCACTCTGTGAAATGTTTGCCTAAGAATGGAAAGTTGATACACATTTTTTCTATATAGCTAAAAGAGTTTCTTTTTTCTTTCCTGCTTTTACTTTGAGGACAGAGGGGTGTTTTTTTAGGTAGTAATATTGGAGCAAATGCATTGAACTTATTAATGTGAAACTCAGCATATAATTCATATAAGCTTAGATATGAAGTATACAGCTATGTCAGTGATGTCACTCATTCCTCAAACAATGATATATTTAAAGAACACTGTTCTATGCACATATATTAAGTAATACTTTCTTTCTCAATGAAAAGCTACACACTTTCTTCATAATTTGCTTTACCAGGTTCTAATCTTTGGACTCAAGTGAATAATTTGCTCATTTCAGGCAGGAAACCTGAAACTGTGTAAAGATTAACTACTGGGTATTCATTGTCATTTACTTAACTATTTAACCTTAGACCTGTGGGCAACTTGGGAGATCCTGAATTCCATAATTCCATAAAAAAATTTTTATGATTCTAAGAGTTTCAGCTTTAAAGTTTTAGCTGTCTAAATAAAATTGAAAACACAATTTACAAAATTTCAAAAGCTAAATTGACAGTAAAATGGCAATTTCCATCACAAGGTACTAATATGAAAATATATTATGAGACTATCTTTTATCTTTTTAGAAAGGAATTTACTTAAATAATTTTATTTGATCCTAACCATGATCTTCTGAAGTAGAATTTAAGATAGTTTTACATAACATTGCAGCAGAGAAATGTTAGGAGACTTGCCTAAGACCATATGTGTACATGTCCACTTTTAAAATAAAATTAACACTAAATACATGAAGTATAAAATTTGGAATTTTTTTTTTTTTTTTTTTTGTGGTACGCGGTCCTCTCACTGCTGTGGCCTCTCCCGTTGCGGAGCACAGACTCCGGACGCGCAGGGTCAGCGGCCATGGCTCACAGGCCCAGCCGCTCCGCGGCATGTGGGATCTTCCCGGACCGGGACACGAACTCGTGTCCCCTGCATCAGCAGGCGGACTCTCAACCACAGCGCCACCAGGGAAGCCCTACTTCTGTCGGAAGCTGTGCCTGTTGGCAGGGTGGCACCCAGTTTGCTCTTCTGGAAAGACTATTTCACCAGCAGGTATCTTACTGTCAGTGCAGGTGAGGTTTTGACACCTGGGCTATGACAGGCCCAGAAGTAGGACCAGCACTTTAACCTTTCCCTGGCTGGGACTGAAAGGATTAAAAAGAGTAATAGCCTGTGGTGCTTTGCAGACTGAGTACAGGGCTGAAAAAAGAAATAAAGGGAGAGAAAGGGAATGAACCAAAGAAACATCGAAAGGAAAATCAAGAAACAAGATTGAAAGAAAAAGAAGTGAGAGGTTCAAGTCTTGGGTCAGGAATTCTTCTCTGCACATTCCACCCACATGCCCTGTCAAAGACAAGCACAATTTGACTCAGCTCCTCAGGCAAGTGCAGTCCCAAATTGTGAGCTCTATTATCCTTCTCTTTCATTTTTGTTTCTACTCTATTGATTCCAGAGTTTGGTCTCAAAATAGGGGAAAATGACTCTGATCCCTCAGAATTGTTACAGGGATTAAATAAGAAACAAATATAAAGAGGCTAATGAGTTAATACAAATATTTTTTTAAATGAAGTTGAATTTTATTGCTAATATGATGGTAGAAAATTAATTTGTGTATTGATTTAGATAACCCAGTCAGAGTTTAGAGTCAACCCTGATGAACTCTGAAAGTGCTGACTCTCCAAAGGAAGTCTCAAATACAAGGCAAGCTCTCTTGATTCTGAATCCCATTGAAAATGTTCCTTTAATTATTTCCTCTGTGGTTGGAATGAGGAGGGTATTCCTCTAGTAACAGTCATTAATCCTGTCAAATAATTCACCAAGCTATTTTGTGAATCTTATTCAATTGCCATTTCGGGCGGAACACTCTATCTGAAAGGCACTTCTCAGGAATGGGTTGACTACAAAGATAAATTAAACAAGATCCAGGCGCCCAGGTAGAATACAGTTCAATAGTAACTCAATCAAGCTACCATAAGTAATGGGTTTATAGTAAAGACACACTTGATAGAAAAGCTCCAGGTTTTGATTCCCTCCAGACTGTGGGTCACCACACGGGCAAGAGGGTGTCAAGGCTAGATTGTGTCCTAGCCTCTTCTAATCACTTCAGTGTGGTTTTCCCCTCGTTCTCCTGATGTGTAGTTGATGCTCAGCCAGCCTTTAGGTTTTTTCAGAGGAAACTGCTTCATATGTAGTTGTAGACTCATTGTGTCTGTGGGGTCAAGTGAGTTCAGTATCTTCCTGCACTGCCATCTTAAACAGGAAGCCTCTCCTATTCTTGCTCAATTTCAAAAAACTAAAACTTTGGGAAATAAAATACAAATATAAAAACTAATTACAAAATAAATATAAATATAAAACTCCATTGTCATTTATCCCTTTCCAAAATTTAAGTTTTCTTTCCAAAAGGGTGGGAAGTGTTAGATGATGACTAAAGGAAGCAGGATGTGGTTTCAAGAAAGGGTCCTGCTTTGTTCAAAGATGCTCTGGGGGCTTCCCTGGTGGCACAGTGGTTGAGAGTCCACCTGCCGATGCAGGGGACACGGGTTCGTGCCCCGGTCCGGGAAGATCCCACATGCTGTGGAGCGGCTGGGCCCGTGAGCCATAGCCGCTGATCCTGCGTGTCTGGAGCCTGTGCTCCGCAACAGGAGAGGCCACAACAGTGAGAGGCCTGCATACCGCAAAAAAAAAAAAAAAAAGATGCTCTGTATGACTGTGAAAGAGAAGTTTCTCATTAGCAGCAGCAGGTAGATTTATTTGGTCTTCATATGGCAAAAATTACTAACATTATTTAAGGTGTTTAAATACTTTTTCATCGATATTGTTTTTATTCACAATAAAGAATTTGTTAAGGTTCTATTGTATATATGTTCATATTTTTAAAACTATGATCCAAGAATCACTGGGGAGGGGAGAGTGGAGGTGGGCTAGGGAGAAGGAGGATAAGCTAGTTGGGGCACTGCTCTTCTATACTTTTCACAAAAGCATCTTTACTGTTACCTCCTAGTAAGACACCTAAAGGAAAAAGTGCTGACATTATATATGTTTGAACAACATTAATTTGGACCACTTCTCAGAAAATAAAAATGGAAAGAGCTAACACTGATTGAGAGCTTACTTTGTCTTGAGCACCATTACCTAATTCAGTCCTTTCAGCATCCCTAAGTCACTATTATTTTCATTATTATGTGCATGAGAAAAACTCAGGCATGGGGTTTAATGCTGATTGTTAATTATATTATTCGTGAGGTTGGGAAGATGAGAAGCTTAGTTAAAACAAAAGGTGTTTTACCTAAAAGCTAATTTTCTACCAAAAAAAATGATGGTGGCTAGATTATTTTTAATTTTTTTCAAATTAATTTTTAGAGGAGAACTTATAATGGAACCTTCACCTCTTGAGTTACCAGCTAACACAGTCCGACGCATCGCATCTGAACTTAGATGTCACCCAACAGATGAGAGGGTTGCCCTCCGCCTCGATGAGGAAGATAAGCTGAGGCACTTCAGGGAGTGTTTTTATATTCCTAAAATGCAGGATCTGCCTCCAAGTAAGAATACTGGAAAGGGTTTTACTTTTCTTAATTAATTTATTAACATATTTGCTACTGCATGTGTTCATCATAAATCTTTGAAAATCATTGTTCTGTTACATAATAGAGCCATTGCAATTGTGTCCACAAAACAGCAGGCTCCTGGTGGTATTAATTCAACCTGTCAGCCTACCTTAGTCTCAGATTCTATGTGTTTCCTCTCCTCTTCTGAAGAAAATACTTACAGGGTTCTTATACTGTCATCTAGTTCTCTGAACAATAGAGTTACTGATTGAAAATTGTAGCAGATGCATTTACTTGTTCTCTTAAGCACTCAGAGCTCAAAACAATTCTTTTTCAATACAGTATTAGAATACCTCTTGTTTTGTGGCACCTAGTTCATGATAACATATTTGTCTAAGAGAGAATATTATTTTGGGACTTGGACATATTAGGAAGGATGTTACATAAGTAGCCATCTTTGTGTGTTGAGGCATGTATGACTTACAAAAATAATTAAATAAATAAAATCAATGCCTAAGAAATGCATATTGCATTTCAAAAATTTAATACAGTAAACTGACTTTGTTCTTGTTTTGGAGGATGTTCTGTTTAAAAAAAACTGGATAGCATAGGTAAAAAAAATGAAACAATTTTTCATATTTGGCTTAGCTCCATTTTCCATCGATGAAAAAGTTTACAAGTTGAATAGAATTGATCCACCAAAATGGGTTTCACGTACTTAATAATTCAGTCTAATTTCCTTTTTTCTTCAGATTAACTGTGGCGGGTACAATTTTGGATAGTCATAATCCAAGAGCATTAGCTAATATGATTTTAAGATGAGATTGGGTCACATAACTGTCATATTTGGTTTATGTTTTATTATGTAACACAGGATGGCACTTTGTAAAATTATGGAAGTGTAAAATAAAAGGAAGCCTAGTATCCAATTTAAAGTTGCTTACTTTCTGCCCTGCAAACCGGTTCATCTGTACCATTTTTCTAGGTTCCACATATATGCGTTAATATACAATATCTGTTTTTCTCTTTCTGACTTGCTTCACTCTGTTTGACAGTCTCTAGATTCATCCACATCTCTACAAATGACCCAATTTTTCCCCTTTTTATGGCTGAGTAATATTCCATTGCATATATGTACCACAACTTCTTTATCCATTCGTCCGTTGATGGGCATTTAGGTTGCTTCCATGACCTGGCTATTGTAAATAGCACAGCAATGAACATTGGGGTGCATGTGTCTTTTTGAATTATGGTTTTCTCCAGGTATATGACCAGTAGTGGGATTGCTGGGTCATATGGTAATTCTATTTTTAGTTTTTTTTTTTTTTTTTACAGTACACGGGCCTCTCACTGCCGCGGCCTCTCCCGTCGCAGAGCACAGGCTCCGTACGTGCAGGCCCAGCAGCCATGGCTCACGGGCCCAGCCGCTCTGCGGCACATGGGATCCTCCCAGACTGGGGCACAAACCCGCGTCCACTGCATCGGCAGGCAGACTCTCAACCACTGCGCCATCAGGGAAGCCCTATTTTTAGTTTTTTAAGGAACCTCCATACTGTTCTCCATAGTGGCTGTATCAATTTACATTCCCACCAACAGTGCAAGAGGGTTCCCTTTTCTCCACACCCTCTCCAGCATTTGTTGTTTGTAGACTTTCTAATGATGCCCATTCTAACTGGTATGAGGTAATACCTCATTGTAGTTTTGATTTGCATTTCTCTAATAATTAGTGATGTTGAGCAGCTTTTCAAGTGCCTCTTGGCCATCTGTATGTCCTCTTTGGAGAAATGTCTGTTTTGGTCTGCCCATTTTTGGATTGGATTGTTTGTTTTCTTAATATTGAGCTGCATGAGCTGTTTATATATTTTGGAGATTAATCCTTTGTCCATTGATTCATTTGTAAATATTTTCTCCCATTCTGAGGGTTGTTTTTTCATCCTGTTTGTAGTTTCCTTTGCTTTGCAAAAGCTTTTAAGTTTCATCAGGTCCCATTTTTTTATTTTTGTTTTTATTTCCATTATTCTAGGAGGTGGACCAAAAAAGATCTTGCTGTGATTTATGTCAAAAAGTGTTCTTCCTATGTTTTCCACTAAGAGTTTTATAGTGTCCGGTCTTATATTTAGGTCTCTAATCCATTTTGACTTTATTTTTGTGTATGGTGTTAGGGAGGGTTCTAATTTCATTCTTTTACATGATGCTGTCCAGTTTTACCAGCACCACTTATTGAAGAGACTGTCTTTTCTCCATTGCACATCCTAGCCTCCTTTGTCATAGATTAGTTGACCATAGGGGTGTGGGTTTATCTCTGGGCTTTCTATCCTGTTCCATTGATCTATATTTCTGTCTTTCTGCCAGTACCATATTGTCTTGATTACTGTAGCTTTGTAGTATAGTCTGAAGTCAGGGAGTCTGATTCCTCCAGCTCCACTGTTTTCCCTCAAGACTGCTTTAGCTATTTGGGGTCTTTTGTGTCTCCATACAAATTTTACGATTTTTTTGTTCTAGTCCTGTAAAAAATGCTATTGGTAATTTGATAGGGATTGCACTGAATCTGCAGATTGTTTTGGGTAGTATGGTCATTTTCACAATATTGATTCTTCCAATCCAAGAACATGGTATATCTCTCCATCTGTTGGTATCATCTTTAATTTCCTTCATCAGTGTCTTATAGTTTTCTGCATACAGGTCTTTTGTCTCTCTAGGTAGGTTTATTCCTATGTATTTTATTCTTTTTGTTGCAATGGTAAATGGGAGTGTTTCCTTAATTTCTCTATCAGATTTTTCATCATTAGTGTATAGGAATGCAAGAGATTTCTGTACATTAATTTTGTATCCTGCAACTTTACCAAATTCACTGATTAGCTCTAGTAGTTTTCTGGTGGCATTTTTAGGATTTTCTATGCATAGTATCATGTTATCTGCAAACTGACAGTTTTATTTCTTCTTTTCCAATTTGTATTCCTTTTATTTCTTTTTCTTCCCTGATTGCCATGGCTAGGACTTACAAAACTATGTTGAATAATAGTGGTAAGAGTGCACATCCTAGGCTCATTCCTGATCTTAGAGGAAATGCTTTCAGTTTTTCAGCATTGAGAATGATGTTTCCTGTGGGTTTGTTGTACATGGCCTTTATTATGTTGAGGTAGGTTCCCTCTATGCCCACTTTCTGGAGAGTTTTTATCATAAATGGGTGTTGAATTTTGTCAAAAGCATTTTCTGCATCTATTGAGATGATCATATGTTTTTTATTCTTCAATTTGTTAATATGGTTTATCACATTGACTGATTTACGTATATTGAAGAATCCTTGCATCCCTGGGATAAATCCCACTTGATCATGGTGTATGATCCTTTTAATGTGTTGTTGGATTCTGTTTGCTAGTATTTTGTTTAGGATTTTTGCATCTATATTCATCAGTGATCTTGGTCTGCATTTTCCTTTTTTGTAGTATCTTTGTCTGGTTTTGGTATCAGGGTGATGGTGGCCTCATAGAATGAGGTTGGGAGTGTTCCTTCCTCTGAAAATTTTTGGAAGAGTTTGAGAAGTATGGGTGTTAGCTTTTCTCTAAATGTTTGATAGAATTCACCTTTGAAGCCATCTGGTCCTGGACTTTTGTTTGTTGGAAGATTTTTAATCACAGTTTCAATTTCATTACTTGTGATTGGTCCATTCATATTTTCTGTTTCTTCCTGGTTCAGTCTTGGAAGGTTATACCTTTCTAAGAATTTGTCCATTTCTTCCAGGTTGTCCATTTTATTGGCATAGAGTTAGTTGTAGTAGTCTCTTAGAATGCTTTGTATTTCTGCAGTGTCAGTTGTGATTTCTCCTTTTTCAATTCTAATTTTATTGATTTGAGTCTTCTCCCTCTTTTTCTTGATGAGTCTGGCTAATAGTTCATAAATTTTGTTTATCTTCTCAAAGAACCAGCTTTTAGTTTTATTGATCTTTGCTATTGTTTTCTTTGTTTCTATTTCATTGATTTCTGCTCTGATCTTTATGATTTCTTTCCTTCTGCTAACTTTGGGTTTTGTCTGTTCTTTTTTCTCTAGTTCCTTTAGGTGTAATGTTAGATTGTTTATTTGAGATTTTTCTTGTTTCTTGAGGTAGGCTTGCATAGCTATAAACTTCCTTCTTAGAACTGCTTTTGCTGCATCCCATAGGTTTTGGATCATCGTGTTTTCATTGTCATTTGTCTCTACGTATTTTTTTGATTTCCTCTTTGATTTCTTCAGTGATCTCTTGGTTATTAAGTAACGTATTGTTGAGCCTCCATGTGTTTGTGCTTTTTACGTTTTTTTCCCTCTAATTCATTTCTAATCTCATAGCGCTGTTGTCAGAAAAGATGCTTGATATGATTTCAATTTTCTTAAATTTACTGTGGCTTGGTTTGTGACCCAAGATGTGATCTATCCTGGAGAATGTTCCATGCGCACTTGAGAAGAAAGTGTAATCTGCTGTTTTGGGATGGAATGTCCTATAAATATCAATTAAATCTATCTGGTCTATTGTGTCATTTAAAGCTTGTGTTTCCTTATTAATTTTCTGTCTGGATGATCTGTCCATTGCTGTAAGTGAGGTGTTGAAGTCCCCCACTATTATTGTGTTACTGTCAATTTCCTGTTTTACAGCTGTTAGCAGTTGCCTTATGTATTGAGGTGCTCCTATGTTGGGTGCATATATATTTATAATTGTTATATCTTCTTCTTGGATTGATCCCTTGACCATTATGTAGTGTCCTTCCTTGTCTCTTGTAACATTCTTTATTTTAAAGTCTATTTTATCTGATATGAGTATTGCTACTCCAGCTTTCTTTTGATTTCCATTTGCATGGAATATCTTTTTCCAACCCCTCACTTTCAGTCTGAATGTGTCCCTAGGTCTGAAGTGGGTCTCTTGTAGACAGCATATATATGTGTCTTGTTTTTGTATCCATTCAGCAAGCCTGTGTCTTTTGGTTGGAACATTGAATCCATTCACTTTTAAGGTAGTTATCAATATGTATGTTCTTATTACCATTTTCTTAATTGTTTTGGGTTTGTTTTTGTAGGTCCTTTTCTTCTCTTCTGTTTCCCACTTAGAGAAGTTCCTTTAGCATTTGTTGTGGAGCTGGTTTGGTAGTTTTTTATTCTCTTAGCTTTTGCTTGTCTGTAAAGCTTTTGATTTCTTCATCGAATCTGAACGAGATCCTAATCTTGGTTGTAGGTTCTTCCCTTTCATCACTTTAAGTATATCTTGCTCCCTTCTGGCTTGTAGAATTTCTGCTGAGAAATCAGCTGTTAACCTTATGGGAGTACCGTTGTATGTTATTTGTCGGTTTTCCCTTGCTGCTTTCAATAATTTTTCTTTGTCTTTAATTTTTGCCAATTTGATTACTATGTGTCTTGACGTGTTTCTCCTTGGGTTTATCCTGTATGGGACTCTCTGCACTCTCTGCACTTCCTTTCCCATGTAAGGGAAGTTTTCAACTATAATCTCTTCAAATATTTTCTCGGTCCTTTCTCTCTCTCTTCTCCTTCTGGGACCCCTATAACGTGAATGCTGTTGTGCTTATTGTTGTTCCAGTGGTCTCTTAGGCCCTCTTCATTTCTTTTCATTCTTTTTTCTTTATTCTGTTCCACAGCAGTGAATTCCACCATTCTTTCTTCCAGGTCACTTATCCATTCTTCTGCCTCAGTTATTCTGCTATTGATTCCTTCTAGTGTAGTTTTCATTTCAGTTATTGTGTTGTTCATCTCTGTTTGTTTGTTCTTTAATTCTTCTAGGTCTTCGTTAAACATTTCTTGCATCTTCTCGATCTTTGCCTCCATTCTTTTTCCGAGGTCCTGGATCATCTTCACTCTCGTTATTCTGAATTCTTTTTCTTGAAGGTTGTTGCCTATCTCCACTTCATTTAGTTGTTTCTCTGGGGTTTTATCTTGTTCCTTCATCTGGTACATAGCCCTCTGCCTTTTCATCTTGTCTATCTTTCTGTGAATGTGTTTTTTGTTCCACAGGCTGCAGGATTGTAGTCCTTCTTGCTTCTGCTGTCTGCCCTCTGGTGGACGAGACTATCTAAGTGGCTTGTGCAAGTTTCTTGATGGGAGGGACTGATGCTGGGTAGAGCTGGCTGTTCCTTTGGTGGGCAGAGCTCAGTAAAACTTTAATCCACTTGTCTGCTGATGGGTGGGGCTGGGTTCCCTCCCTGTTGGTTGTTTGGCCTGAGGCGACCCGACACTGGAGCCTACCCAGGCTCTTTGGTGGGGGTAATGGAAGACTCTGGGGGGGCTCACGCCAAGGATTACTTCCCAGAACTTCTGCTGCCAGTGTCCTTGTCCTCACAGTGACACACAGCCACCCCCTGCCTCTGCAGGGAAGCCTCCAACACTAGCAGGTAGGTCTAGTTCAGTCTCCTATGGCGTCACTGCTCCTTCCCCTGGGTACTGATGAGCACACTACTTTGTGTGTGCCCTCCAAGAGTGGAGTCTCTGTTTTCCCCAGTCCTGTCAAAGTCCTGCAATCAAATCCCACTAGCCTTCAATGTCTGATTCTCTAGGAATTCCTCCTCCCGTTCACGGGCCCCCAGATTGGGAAGCCTGACGTGGGGCTCAGAACGTTCACTCCAGTGGGTGGATGTCTGTGGTATAAGTGTTCTCCAGTTTGTGAGTCACCCACCCAGCAGTTAGGGGATTTGACTTTATCGTGATCGTGCCCCTCCTACCATCTCATTGTGGCTTCTCCTTTGTCTTTGGATGTGGGGTATCTTTTTTGGTGAGTTCCTGTGTCTTCCTGTCAATGATTGTTCAGCAGTTAGTTGTGATTCTGGTGTTCTTGTAAGAGGGAGTGCGAGCATGTCTTTCTACTCCACCATCTTGAACCAATCTCCATAATTTCTTCATTACATTTTTGATCCCCTTCTCTGTCTTCTAAAATCCCTATAATGTGAATACTGGCATGCTTAATGTTATCGTAGACATCTCTTAAATTGCTTTGTTTTTAAAAAATTTACTTTTCTGTCTGCTGTTCCAACTGGGTGATTTCCATTATTGTATCTTTCAGATCACTTTTGCATTCTTCTGTATCACTTAGTCTGTTATTCATTCCTTCTAATGTGTTTATTTTAGCTACTGAATTATTTAGTTTTGATTGGGTCTTTTTTATATTTTCTAGTTCCTTGTTAAAATATCAGTGTTTAGATCAATTATTTTTTTCTAATTCAGTTAACATTTTTATTATCAATGTTTTGAATTCTTTGGTAAATTATTTATTTATGTTTTATTACGTTTTTCAACGGCTTCCTCTTGTTCTTTCAATTGTGGATAGTTCTTCTGACTTTTCAGTTCACTTAACTTTGCCTCTATGAATTTACATGAAACAGTTACCTTCTGTGGTCTTGAAGGGATGTTCTTAGGTTGGAGCATCCCTGTGCAGACTGCGTGTGCCCAATGCTTTTGGTGGGAGAGCTGGATTTGATATGGATACTAGTCACATCTTCTTCCAGGGTGTGCTGGCAGCTATCTTATGATGTGAGTATCTCATGACTTGGTTAGGTGAAGGTCAGAAAGTTCTTCCTACACTAGCCATTTCTCAAATTCCTTCAGCTTAAAACATCCAATATGCCAAGGTGCCGTATTTTTTTAAATACTTTTTAAAAAATTAATTAGTTTATTTATTTTTGGCTGCTTTGCGTCTTTGTTGCTGTGTGCAGGCTTTCTCTAATTGCGGTGAGCAGGGGCTACTCTTCATTGCGGTGCACAGGCTTCTCATTGTGGTGGCTTCTCGTTTCGGAGCATGGGCTCTAGGTGCGAGGGCTTCAGTAATTGTGGCACACAGGCTCACTAGTTGTGGCTCGTGGGCTCATAGAGCACAGGCTCAGTAGTTGTGGCACACGGGCTTAATTACTCAGCGGCATGTGGGATCTTCCCGGACCAAGGTCCGTGTCCCCTGCATTGGCAGGAAGATTCTTAACCACTGTGCCACCAGAGAAGTCCAAGGTGCCACATTTTGAGGTAGCATGTCCTGAACCCCATGACTGCCAAGAGTACCAACTTTTAATAAGAAATTTTCTTATCATTCTTCAGAGAAGAGAAGCCTAGGCCCCCACAGCTTAAAGTCCTGTTTGTCTTTCATGTTGTAAAGATCTGATGGCATTAGGTTGGAGAGTGGTGTGTTATCTTTTCATTTTTGTGAATAATTACCAAAGCACTTTCTTGATACTCTATTCTACCTATTTACATAATGCCAACTGAATGCTCACATGGTGACATTTGATGTGCTTTGAGACAAAAAACGAACAAACAAAAAAACCCAAACCTCAACCAAGTAAAAGGAAAATAGTTTAGGATGGGGAACCACACTTTGGGGAGGCATGAGATGAGATAATTCAGTTTACAATTCCACTTTTTTTTCACACTGAACACATTTTAAAAATGACTTTCTAAGTAAAAGTAACCCAATACCTATATATCTGTAAAAGCGTCACCAATGAAAGAACAAGACAAAAAAAAAAAAAAAATGGGAGCAGAGATCTGGGTGATTGCCTCCTCTTCCTGGGTTGTTGATAAGGCTGACACACACAGAACATGTTTAGTCTTTAAACTACTTATTTGAATGCTTAGTTGAAATTTGAGCCATGGTACACCAATTAAAACCTCTGGATTCTAAAAAAAATCCTTCAGTATTTGTTCTCTAGATCGACAAAGAACTGTTAATTAATCAAATTTAAATGTGTGAACAGTATTTACACCTCTTTGATTGGGTCTGACTTAAGAAATGCCAATGAAAAAGTGACACAGGATCTATAAAAGTAGGTTGAATTAGATGGTATGCTTTTAAAAAGCCTGCAAAGATTTAAGTAGTCTAAATAAAGACAAGTATACTACCAAATGATTCAAATTTCAGCAAGAAGCTTAATCTTTCTTCCCATAGAATTAAGATAAAACTTAGTAGAACACAATTATAAACTTGTGCATTTCTAGAAAATACTTGAAGCATATAGATTGGTTTGCTAATGAAATTGCATTTACTGCAATCAAGGAAAAATTATAAAACAAATCACTAAAGTTCTGATTTATTTGAATAAAAAGTAGATATAGAGAACAATCTTTGCCTACATATGTATTAATATTATATGCATACAAAGAACAAAAATCTATAAATTCAATATATCTACTTCAGATATATAAGTAATCATTTAGATTTTTTTAATTTGCCTGATCTACAACACCAGGATTATTACTTGTCTAAATTCTGGTAACCTTCTGCTATGACTAGACAGGCTGATATAATTTCTGTAAAAATTCTGGTTTTAACTCTTTTCTATTGGCTATTTATGATTGGGAGTAGCTGTTAATCTAGATTTCCTCGTGGAGCATAATAAATATGACAGACCTGAACAAAAGCATCTATCTGTTTAAACTGTATTTTAAAATATAAATGTAAAAGATTATTTTTCAGAGAAACTGATGTTATCCTTGGGAGGAATTTTAAGATATGTATCATCTTTCTTGGAGTTAATTACATTCATTGTTTGTAGTGGATTAACAATGCCAAATGGAAGAATGTTAATTAATTGAATAAGTATATTTTCCCTTTTCTTCTATTTCAGTTGATTTATCTTTAGTGAATAAGGATGAAGAAGCCATCTATTTCTTGGGAAATTCTCTTGGGCTTCAACCAAAAATGGTTAAAACATATCTGGAAGAAGAACTAGATAAGTGGGCCAAAATGTAAGTATTATTTCACAAGCTATCATTCAACATCTCATATAAGAATTTTAAAAATCACGCCAGGTTGTCTAATATTTGGAAAGGTGTATAGTAGAATCTTAGAATTTTAGAGCAGAGGGAACTTGAGGGATTGTGTCATTCAACACTGGATGAAATAACTGAGGATCAGTAAATAAGGTATTATGGCAAGTTAGTTGCAGAATCAATAGTAAAACTTTTGAAATATTTAAAAATTTAAGTTTCTCCCTTGAAATGACACATCTACATCGTATGCAATTATTTTATTTTCTAAATGATTAACAAAGCAGTTAATATTTAGGATTCAATTTAGTGTTTTCATGATTAGTTCTTGGCTAAACTCTACCACACTAATTTTTATAAATAAGAAAATAAAAATTGTTGAGGTGGGGAGAGGAGGTTGAGTGGAACAGAAGGTGCTTCCCTCCCCAAATTGAACATGATTATTGAGAAGATGCTCCATTTGGGCTTAGCTAACCATGCAGGAATCTTAAATTAGGATTCATCTTTTTCTCCTTCTTTTATGTTCTGCTTTTACTCTTCTGCTTATGAAACCCTTCATACTCTCTGCTTACCTCAATGATTACCCTCTTTAATATCAACCTTCTCAACCACTGATTAGCCCTCCCTGAATGTCTATTGCATTAATAATCAGTGCTCTACAATAGGCAGTTTAGAGGTGTCTACTTTCATTAGTTTCATATTCTTAGCTATATTGTAAATCCCTTAAGGAAAATAACCTAATCTTATGTACTTCTTATCCTTCCCCAGTGATTACTGATAAAGCTGGAACTGAAAATATTTTAAAATATTTTTAACTATTTAAACATTTTATATTTAAAATATTAAAAATAGTACAACTATTTTAAAAATATTTTTTGACTCTTAGAATCTGAAAAATAGATATGAAGGGGAAGCTAAACCTGAAGGATAGGAAAAAAAAAAATTCAGGAAGGAAGATGAAACTAAACCAGATAAGAATTCTGAGCAAGATATTTGGTTCTTATAGAAACTCAGAATGTCTTTTCCAGCTTTCTATATTCTTCAGGTCAGTGGTCTTTTACATTGAGACCAAAACCTCTTCTATAAAGTTTAGTTTACACTGACTATGCCAATGATTACTACCATGGCTATTAGATAACATTACAAAATTTCTTAATTTAAGTGGTTAAGAATGTAAGTTCACAACTCAATGCAAGAATAATAGAGTTTTATATAGTTTATTAGGCATATTATAACTTTACCTGCATAACATTTATGCATAAATTGAAAAATAAATATCACCACATTTGGAAGCATTTTGCACTACCAAGCTTTAGTATTTAAAAAATGAGGGTCATATTTAATAAAAATGGTTAATATTCATTTTTGGCCTTAACGTAAAAGATAGCAAAGAATTAGATTGAATTTGAACTTTGGAGAGTGTCCTTGACTCTTGGATATTCATTCAGCAAGACTGTGCATTTTTATCCTTCAGGTATTTTAAAAAGATGCCACTCTTCTATCCTATTCATATTCTTATGATTATCCTACTTTATTAAAAGAATGGTTGATTATTCTCAAGACATGTATTCCAGTTATGTTCCAGGAAAGTGCCTCTCTGTCATAATGACCTTCTATTGTTGTTACCTTTCAATTTTATATTTTACCTTGTGACAACAGAAAATTACATAATCCTAAACCGTTCTACCTATTTTTCATCAGACAGACGATTTAGCAAGGAGGTGCACTGTAATGCTTCAAGCAATGTAAAGTAAATTTTAAAAAGACTTCTTCTGAGAAAAAGATTAGGTAGCTAGTTTGTTTTATTTAGTCTTTTTGCTGTAAACTGTGGTGGCCCAGTCAACATCATAGCCCTGCCAGCTCAACGTCAGTGGTGTTTTAGGTGCATGATCGCAATCCTGTTTTCCCCTATCCCACCCTTGATCTTTCATCTCAAATGGGTTTGTTCATTACTTTTTGCTCCTAAATATTTAGCTTAAAATTCCACTCTGGCCTTTTCCAGCTAAGGTTGTGTTGGGAGGAAAACATTTCCTCTACCAACTTACATTCTAGTGGTTGGGGGCATGAGAATTAATTGACAACAGACAGATTAGCAGGAGAAAAGTTTATTGCACATGTGTGCAGAAGCACTCTACAAACAGTGATTCACTGATCAGCCAGAGTAAAGGTTTAAAACCAACTTAACAAAAGGGGCGAGTTTTAGGGCTTCAGTAGGAAAGTATGGAAGGTTCTGTTGGGCTTTTCCATCCTGATGATAATGGGCAGTATCTTTCCGGGCTGGAAGCCCTCCAAGAGGAAGATGGAGGAGAAGTAAATTTGTAACTCCTAGTGCTAAGCGTCATTTTTCTCTGACGGTGGGTCAATGGCAATGGCATTTTCAGGAGGCTTTCCTTAAGTCTAGATAATGTTTCTTTCTTAGGCTGCTGTTTGTCCACATGCTTTTAGTTTAAAGTAATCTTCATGCCACTCTGGTGGCCTGTTGGTTACTTCAATTCCCTTTCTGGCTATTGCTTTTGTTTTAAATCTCCCCTGCATATATTTGATTTGCCTCTAGATCCAGGGCCTCCCATTACTGTGGTGAGTTTTATCCGATTATCTGTTCCTCTTCATCTCCTCCAACCCCACTTCTGCCCTACTTCTTAGCTGATACCCAAGCCAGGCCAGTGCCTCCCCCTCTTCTAGATCACTGAGAGATTTTGAGAAGAACTGAGTCAAAGAGAGCTACACAGTCACTAAACACTCTAATGCACATTGAAATTAGTTGGAAAAAAAATAATATTAAAAATTTATAATCTTAAGAGTAACATAGAAATTTGAGTGCTCTAAGCAAGATATTACTCTGGGATATTGATGTCAAGTCTCTGGCCATCCATGACCTATAATGTAGGAAATGACATTTGGCTCATGGTTTTCATCTTCTATGTCATCACCTTTTATGGCCTATTGTAGACATACTACCTACTTATCTACAAAATAAACCATCACTGGTCACAATGCCATCCAATCTTATAATTCATATGGCTACCATATTTGATTATTTATACTAAAGAAAAGTCAAGGATACAGGCACACTTAGAAATATTTTAGGACCCAAATGATTTCTTCTAAAACTTCAAGTTACTTAAGGCAAAACTATGAAAATAAAATACTTACCTCTGTGTTTTTTATAAATGATTATCATTATTTTCCAAAGTCATTTTCAACTGTATGTGATTTTTAAAGTAGGTTAGTAACACTTTACTTTGGAGAATATATTATTTGTTTGGTGAAATGATAATATTTAGATAATTTTAATATTCTGAAATAGAAAACTTTTAGGGTAATTTCACTCTTTGATATATAATAATTAGTTATCAGCAAGAAGCTAACATAAACAATAAGAAGCAACAATATCATATGCTTGTTCATTGTGGGTCTGCTAGGATGGATAGGCAATAAACTTAAATAATTTTTGAGAACATTTAAAATTATATATTTTACCAATGGCCCAGATTATTTAAAGGAGAATAACATGGGTTAATATTCATAGCGGTAAAGTTCGGCTAGAAGGGAAAGATATGTCAGTCCTAAAGAGCACATTGTAAATTGAGAAATGTATATTGTGTCCCTAAGATATAATCACTATATCTTAGGTCTTCTGGGTTGTCTTATCTGCTAGATAAATAAATTTCTTTCTTTTTCATAGGAGCAAAAACTTGCCACTTTTGTGTTTTTATAGGCATTCTTCTAAGAACTGAGATATATTAGGTAGAATTATTTAAAGAGAAAAATAGCCCGCTGAATTACATATTAGGAACAAAAGGCCTGGTTTGCAGACAGTGACTTAACTTACATGGCAATGTGTGTGCAGAAAAGGTACTGGTAAAGCACATGGGAGAGGTCTGCTCCTGCAGACCTGCAGTGGTTCAATTTATGGGTTTCTTTCTTTAAAAAAAAAAAAAAAAGTGTATTGTAAGGGAGGAAAGACTGTCCCCCTACTCTCCTAGATCCATTAGCTGGGTCTATGAAATAAACATAACAGGCAGATTAACAAGAGAGAAGGCATAAAAGTACATTTTTAACATTACGTGCATGAGGGCATCACAGGAAAAAGAAAAAAGTGAATATCCAAAAAAGCAATGAGATTTGAGAGCTTAGGTACTGTCTTAATAGGGACAGAGGAGGGGTATATAGGCTACTCTGGGGAAAGTAAACGATTTTTAGGAAGGATGAATGGAACTTTAGAAGAATAGATGGGAAGTGTGATAGCTTGTGACAAAGTTTGTCTGGCTGTGGTGCTGACTTCTAGTTTCCTCTCTTGTGACAAGAGTAAATCTCCTCTGGTTGATGAAACTCCTGAGGAGGGAATTTATGACAACTGAGTCCTTTTTGGAGGATCTGTCTTCAGGCAGATAAGGGGAGTTCAGAGATATCTTCCCCATGTATTTGCTGTTTTTCAAGTGCATTCCTTTTTATTAATTTATTTATTTAATTTATTTTTGGCTGTGTTGGGTCTTTGTTGCTGCGCGCGGGCTTTCTCTAGTTGCGGCGAGAGCGGGCTGCACTTTGTTGCGGTACGTGGGCTTCTCATGTGGTGGCTTCTCTTGTTGTGGAGCACGGGCTCTAGGCACGCAGTCTTCAGTAGCTGCAGCATCTGAGCTCAATAGTTGTGGCTTGTGGGCTCTAGAGCACAGGCTCAATAGTTGTGGCGCATGGGCTTAATTGCTCCACGGCATATGGGATCTTCCCAGACCAAGGCTTGAACCCATGTCCCCTGCATTGGCAGGCGGATTCTCAACCACTGCACCACTAGGGACCTCAAGTGCATTCTTTGTGCTTTGTGCAAAATAATCCTTATGCCAAAGAGGCCAGTTTTAGTGTGGCATATTCTGCCACCCTTCAGTATGAATAAGAAAATACATGGTATGACATGTGACAGAGCTTTTCCTGACATCTCTGTTGGCTAATCAACAATTGGATCACAGAAAAAAACTTGTGATATCATTAAGGAAGACTGTGAAGTCTTATTTATTCGCTTATTGGGGGGAGCTTTTAAAAGCAGGGCAACTTTTCATTTTGTAGGATGGTTAAAGCACAGTCATATTTCAAAGAGGATCCACATTTCTATTAACTTCCTAATTAGATTTTATATTCTGAAATTTAATTTTCTGAGCAAATACTGCTTTGTAGACTTCTCTGAGAACAGCCCACTCAGGCAATGATTGATGCTATGGTAGTGAGTGAATGCTTTCCTATGCTCTCTTTTCCTTTCCAGCACTTGTAAAAGAAGATTGCAGCTATACTGCAACTATTTTAAGCAGTTTTGAATGAGAACAACATAATCTTTCTCTTAACTTGAATATGTACGTTATGACTGCAGTGTGATCCACATCAGCTCTTTCTAATGACAGGCCACTTTACTTTGAGTTTATTTGGGTAACACTTTCTAAATACATTTCACTATCTCAGGCTAGGAGACTGACAAAATGAAGAAGCTGACTCTGCATGTGATATTTTAAAGGGAGGAAGATGACAAAAGCATTCCAAGAAGAAAGTATCCTTAAAGATTATTATCATGGTGCCTACCAGAGTGAGAAGTAGGTGGCATCATATTCTGAGATATAAATTCTCTGAGGCAGAACATAGACTTTTACTACCTAAATGTAATAAGATGTATTGTGCTATCAGCAAGGCCATGGAGCTCTATATGATTAAAATAAAAATGTATCCAAGTATCTGCCTTTAAATACTATTTAATGATAATGATTTTTGTCTTTAGTATTTATATTGGAAGTCAAGAGAGAGGCAAGCTGCAGGCTATCTAATAATAATATGAATAATATGCACTAACAGTTGCCCTTCTTTTCCTCCTTAGTTCTTATAGTCTGTTTATTCTCAAAGAAAGTCTTCCTTCATCTCAGTTTATATGGTAATTGAAATATTAGCTTAAAAGTTGTGTTTTACACCTCATGCTGGTGAAGTGAGTTTTAACATTAGATTTTCATTAGGAAAGAAGACTCAGAAAAGGGGTACCATGTACCAATCTTTTTCACATGTTGCTTGTTTTTCATAGCTATCCTTTAAGTTATAGATTGTAACCCATTTACTTTTATAAAAGTGGAAAATTAGGCCCTATAAACCTCTAAAAAATGTAGCCTCGGGCCCAGTATTGCCCTGGACCTGTCTCATCCCAGGTGATGGAGCCAATTGCTAAATATTCAAGACTTTTGTTGATACCAAATTGGCCACGTGAATGGGGGTAGTCATACCGCAAAAAACAGCAAGGGCTAGAAAACAGGGCTCCTCCCTTCCAGTTCCCCACTGCTGTGTAGAGGAGAAAAAATATTTTCCTTTACCCTACTGAGTTTTTACCTGAGAGCTTGTAATAAAAGATTAACAAGAGAAGAACAAACGGAAGTGTATTAACATGAATACCTCATGTATACATAGGAAACACCCAGGGAAAAATGAGTAACTCCCAAAAGTGGCTTAGAATTCAAGCTTAAATCCCTTGTTAAAAGGGAAAGAGGAGGAGAGATGAAGGCCTCTTAGAGGAGAGTAAAGGATTTCTATGAAAGATGGTCCTTGAAGAATAGATAAGAGGTATAGTTTGTGACAAAGTTTATCTGGGGTGTCACTGAGTTCTAATCTCTTCTGTGCTAAGAATCAATTTTCCCTGGTTGATGAAACTCCTGAGGAGGGGATTTATGACAACTGAATTCCCTTTGAAGGATCTGTCTTTAGGCAGATAGGGAAGTTCAGAGAAAGCTTCTCCATACATTTTCTGTTTTTCAAGTGCCTAAAGCTCAAGATGATCAATATACCCCTATGCTACATTTTAGTGTGGTGTGTTCTGCTACCCTTCACCTCTGAGAGAAGGTCTACCAGCTCACCACTGCCAGCTTACTTAATTTCAGAGTATGTATTCATCACAATTAGCACTATACATAGAGCACATGCTCATTCTTTTCTTCCAAGTTTAAATAGTCTTTGGATTCCAAAAGAATTAAAAACAATCTAATTCAAAGCTTCCTAAGATATGTTTGTAACAGTACACAAAGTCACTCCCTTCTTAATCCTTTGTTTTAATTTCTTCTCCTATATTTTTCAAATATTTTGCCTCCTCATTTGATAGAAACTACCAGAGAGTTGAAGTTCTCTTATGTATTTTGTGTTTTTTCCATTATGCCTACTGGCATACTTACTAGAATAATAAAATTGAGCTAGAACATGATAGATAAAATTGCTAGAAAATAGGTCAAGAAATAGTGTTGGCTTTGATTATTGCCAAGTTTTACTATCTACTTAAAATGTTACCATGAGTATGGTCACATTTTATACACTTCTATTTAATTTACAGATTGTAATTATATTTTAATGTTTAATTAATAATAATTTTAATCTCTAGCCTCAAAGAACAGTTAATATGTTTTAGTATAGGTACAACTATATGGTATGGTATACAAGTAAGGTATTCAAATAGTCTTGAAATTTTCAAAAGAAAAGAGAAAAAAATAACATCTTAGACTCCAAAATAGAGAAAAATAATGAAATATATGGGTAATCGCCCCTACGCTCCCCAACAGAAAGGAAATCAAAGAAATTTTTTTAAATGACAAGTTAAAAAGCAGAGTTCTCAAGTATTACTTTTGGTTTTCAAAAAAGCATGCTTTTTATTAAAACACTACAAAGACTCATTTAGAAATGTCCAGTTGCTAATGCTGATATCTGAAAACTCTCACACACACACTCACACAGATACACACAGACACACACATAAACTAAGATTGTTCATCTCCCTTTTCAATTTCAGGGGAGCCTATGGTCATGATGTAGGGAAACGTCCTTGGATTATAGGAGATGAGACTATTTTAGGACTTATGACTGACATTGTAGGTAAGTATAAAATGAATTTTTTCCAGAAGAATCATAAAGATATGATCATTTAGTTATACACATAGGTTATACGGTAAAAATTTTATTGAAGAATGTCCTGATTTTCTATTTTAATCCATAACACTAAGGCGTAAGCATGCCTTTAATTAAGACTTATTGCTAATGTTATTTTTTATTATATATTCTAGGACTAGTATTTGCTCACCAATGAGAAACACACATATTTATAATTAAATAAGTTTCATAAAAATCAACTTAAAAGACTTTTCTAAGGTTTTATTATATGGTAAAATAAACATTAACCTTAACATGCTAAAGGTCTAAAACACCAATATGTTTTGGTTCATTTCAACTTAATTCATGGTGATCTTTTAAAATTAGGCTGAGTGCTGTTGAAAATAATATAGTTGATGCTGTTTTTGGTATATAGTGTATTCCTTAAAGTGAATTCTATCTACTCTTGGTAAAACTATTCAAGATAGTTTTAGATGGTAAATGTGTTAACATTTCAAAAAAAAGTTATCTGTTTAATTGGGTTGATTGTTCAGCATTGCCTAAAATCTTATATGAAATTTAAGGTATTAAACAAACAAAAAATATAGCTCTGATGACCAGAGACGAGTGTGCTTCTGGGCCCCATAGTAAGTTTCCTACATAAAGCCTCTTCTTTAAGATCAGGAAATGTAACAAACTTCCCTAAAACATACAAATAAACATAGAGAATTAGGCAAAGTGAGGTGACAGAGGAATATGTTCCAAACAAATAACAACATGAAACTGAAGAACTAAGTGAAGTGTTGATAAGTAATCTACTCGATAAAAAAATCAAGGCAGTGATTATAAAAATGCTCAATGAATTAGGGAGAATGGATGAAAACAGTGAGGAGTTAAACAAAGAGTTAGAAAATATAAAGAAGAACCAAAAAAAAAAAAAAAAAGAAGAACCAAACAGACCTGAAGAATACAATAACTGAAATAAAAATACACTAGATGGAATCAACAGTAAATTAGATGATACAGAGGAACGTGTCAGTGAACTGGAAGACAGAGTAGTGTAAATCACTCCAGCTAAGCAGAGAAAAGAATAAGGAATTGAAAAATAAGGACAGTTTAAGAGACCCCTGGGACAATATCTAGTGTACTGTCATTCACATTATAGGGGTCCCAGAAGGAGAAGACAGAAAGGGGCAGAGAAGTTATTTGAAGTGATAATAGCTGAAAACTTCCCTAACCTGGGAAAGGAAACAGACATCCAGGTCCAGAAATCAGAGAGATAAGATCAAACCAAAGAGGTCCACACCAAGACACATTGTAATTAAAATGTCAAAAAATAAAGAGAAAGAGAAAATCTTAAAAGCAGCAAGGGAAAAGCAAGTAATTACATACAAGAAAACTCCCATAAAACAGTCAGCTGACTTTTCAGCAGTAACTCTGCAAGGCCAGAAGGGAGTGTCATCACATATTTAAAGTGGTGAAGAAAAAAAAAAACCTATGAACAAGAATACTCTACCTGGCAAGACTATCATTCAAATTTGAAGGAGAGATGAAGAGTTTCACAAATAAGCAAAAGTTAGAAGAGTTCAGCACCACTAAATCTGCTTTACAAGAAATGTGAAAGAAAATTCTGTAAGTGGAAAAGAAAAGGCCACAACTAGAAATCTCTCTCTCTGTTTTAATGTTCTTACACAGTATTCATTTGCTCTGTAACAATTCACATTTTAAATAGTGCTTCCTGACAACATGCCAGCTGGCTCTTCTTGAATAGGGGCAATAAGGATAGCAATTCAAATTCAAGGTGGTGATATTACCAGACCACACTAGAAGGGTAAGCAGAGATCCTCGGGGGGGGGGGGGGGGGGCGGTGTGTGTGTGGTGGGGAGGATGTTGTCTAGGGTAGAGGGTTTGTAAGGGAAGGAAAGAGGAGAGGTTGGCAGAAGGAACACCCTTGAATTTGCAGAAGTCATTACTCTATCTAAGTAGTGGTTGTATTGGCTTTGCTGGTAACCCCATGTAGGGAGAAGAGGAAGAAAGGAGCACTTCCTATCTTAGATGTTTGGTTGGGGGCTTGCCTGCGAGGAGAAGGAAGTTTAGGGACACATTTGACAAGAGACCAGCACCCACACCAATCAAGTGAAGCTTACTCAGTCTTCAGCCACCATTTACATCCTCTGTACTGGCTGCAAGAGGGAGAGGAAACCTCAAGCTTTTGTACTATGTTTAACAAGGAGAAATTCAAACTTATTATAGTCAAAACAATCTAAGGCAGTTTGCAAACATACCACAAAGAATTTAGGGACATTGTTTTTCTAGCTTCTTCTTATGTATTTCTGGGAGTCACCCCAGCATAAATATAGTCTTCTGCCCCAATCAACCCCCACAAACCAGATCCTCAGTAAACAACTTTGCATTTTACTCCTGCCCAAAGTGGCTGGCTTCCCAGAAAGCCTCAACATGGTAGAGAACCAGGCCTAGATGGCCCAGCCCAGGTTGCAGGACTACTGCCCAAGTTTAGGTATTCAGTCAACTAAAAATTAGTCCTTAGAATTCTCTATTAGACTAAAATCTCACTGGTAAAGGCAAGGAGGACACAGTTCAATCCATAACATATTCCCTGTGAAAACAGAGTTAAATAAATGTTTATCCACCTCTACACTAACTTAGCTCCCAGTATCTAGGCAGGAGACTGGAAAAGTCTTCTCTGCGATATTTGGGCAGCCTGAAGGTTCTGACATGGGTTTTCATAGCACGACAAACCCCACCACATGCACAGCGGGGAACACAGTGGGTGCTTAACACACTCCAAACTACCAGACTTTAAGGAAAACCTGTTTTTAGTTTATGAACTATATGAATGTGTAACCTGTTCCGTTCAGCAAGTTAAAAAAAAAAAAAAACAACACTCCATCGAAGAGTTGCAAGCAAAAGCAACAAGCTCGGTTTGCTGCTAGTTATTACTGAGTAATCATTACACTACACACATTTCTGTTTTATGTGGTTATATTATAGGTTCAGAAGATTGGCTTCTAGTTTAAGATAACACATTAAGTACAAACTGAAAATGCTCCTTTCTATTCCAAAAACAGAGAAATGATAGAAAAAAAATTAGATTAACAAACATATAGCAACACTAAAAAAAATTAAATAGAAATCCCTACTGACCAGAAATATAGCAACTGCTGAGAAAGAAGCAGTTGAAAGCTGGAAGCACAATATCTGGGGGGTAGTGCATGGAGCCAGGAGTGTGTAGGGCCTGAGTGCAGGACTCTCACAAGCCCCAGGGCGAATCTGCAGAGCCCTGGATGCTTGGGGCTCAAACTCAAGGCCAGAACCTTGTCAGCCAGGGTGGGTAAAGGTGAAAACATAGCATCTCCTGCCAAACCAGTCAGGATCTTGGGAGCACAGAGCATTTGATCAGACTGCCAGCATTATCCAGAGGAATGTATATTCTCATGGAGGGAATTCCCACCTGAACAATCCTGGACTACATTTACGGGTGTATTAATTAGTTGTTTGACACTGCTTTCATTTATGTTCATTTTTTAGACGCCTATTATATTCATTCAAATGCCTAACATGTAAATTTAAAAAAAAACTGAAAAAAATCCTGCATTAATTTGACCTGAGCATGTATGTTTTCCTTAGATGTGGACTGTCTCTTTCTTTGCTAGATTTGCTTTCAGAACATAAATTACATGCTAATCCTATTATTTTGTGATTAGTATTTATTATCCTTTAAGAGGAGTTCAGATGTTTATATACAGGCCAGGGAAGTGGTAAGGCTATCATTTAGTGAGATTTATTTATGAAGCCCATAAAACCTGCAAAAAGATTTCCTTTGATCGTTTAAAAGTTTATAGCTCTATTGCAACTTATTAAATGTGCATGTGTTTTGTTGCCCAGCAAATACACATATGTCAGAATGATCAATGAAATTTAAACCAGCTCACCTCTCATGATGATTACTAAGGAAATTAAAAAACAACAACAACAACTAAATACTCAGATTTATTTAGATAAGTAAGAAGATTGAGCTTACTAAAAATGTTTAAAGAATATTTATCAGTTCTAGCTTTAGGGATTTTTGTGTGTCTTTGAAATACCATACAAAGCTGTAACGTATGGGACAAACTTCCTTATGTTTTCTGTGATTTTTGTCCTTGAATGTTGTATAAATTAAATTACATTTGATCCTAATTATACAGGATATAAAAATAACAATTATGTCTTGAAATGGGCAAAGTCACATTTGTACATATGAAACTCAATAAACAGTATATGTATTGTTTATTTTATATATATACAGTATATATATATTCTCAAAGTTTCAAGCCTTAATATGACAAATGCATTGTCATATTTTATTTGAAATATTGTCAGTGCATTAAACTAAATATTTAGTTTAATGATTAGTTTATTAAATGTTTATTTTGTTCTCTACAATTTATGTTGTATCAGGAGAAATATTTCTACATTTTTGTTGTTGACAGTATCTGCAAAAGTATATTATGAGCAATATTTTAAAAGCTTGTTTTTCTTTTTAATTTCAGTAGCTATCATCTATCCCCAAATTTCTTTACTTTTAAAACTGTATATGTTAGTCCAAGAAACGGTTCTTAAGTTGAAAAATGAATGAGTTCACTTTGTTCGATTTAGTAGGAACTGATTCTTTTAGAAGGTATTGTGTGTCTGTTCATGTTTATTTTCTTTGCTGCAAATCCCATGCAGGTTCCCTTTTGCCTTGGTTGATAGTAAGTTCTGAGAAAATTTGGTAGAGTTCGAAGTAGCAAAAATATTTAGTTAAAAAAAATATATATTTAATAGCTCCTAATTTGTTTCTCATCCACATATATAGTACTCTGTTGCAATTTTTTAAAATCATTCTTTCTCACATGTAATACAAGAAACCTAAAATCCTCTTTGGAAGTAGATATTATATAAATCACAAAATAAATGTTAAAATTATGTGGTAACTACAGAAGAGAGCAGCAGAAGTCAAATTGATTTTTGCTACTTGTGGGCTGTCTAAATGTGTCATGAACAGATAAGTTGTATATTTTGGACTATGACTGAATCTTCCAGGTTCTTAAAACCACAACCTGTATTTTGCCATAAAATTTCTCAAAAAGAAGTAACAGGAGTATAATAAAAATTATTATGTGTACAAATTGATAGAGTGGATAGAGAAGCGGAAGACACAGTGAGCAACCCTATATTTCTATGTCCACAGACACAGAAAAGAATTTCCATTTCAGATGAGAAGAAAAACCATTAATAAAACATTTTATATGGAGCCAACAATTCTGCAAAACATGGAATAACTTTCCCTTATAGTTAATATCATATTATCAAGATGCTAGAAATAGAATTGCTGAAGAATATTATTAGTATTATTATTAAGCCTACTTCTCCCTGGGTACATAAACATCACAAAGGGCTAGATACATACATTTCGGCTTATAAGAATGTTGTAATGTGAACATAAATTTGCTTTATGAAACTTGTGGTTGACCCTCAGAGAAGCAATAATCCCTGGGAGCTCTCTCCAAAGTCATAAATCCTCAACCACACACTAGCCACCTCCAAGGCCATAGGAATTTGCTATTTGAAAAACAGAGTGGAAAGTTCTCGGACTTAGCCGAACTACAAACCTTACAACAAAATCCACAATTAACATTTGCATCTGCTTAATAAAATATACAGAACATGGTATGGCAGTTATGAGATCCATCATTAACCTTCTTATCAAACACTAAGCAGCCTGGAACCCTGCTGACCTCACTTTGCAAAATATTTGAAATTAAATGAAGATTAGAAAGGTGCAGAGGGATGTTAGTAATGAACATGGGCTTCCTATATTTGACTTACAGGGAGTGGATAATGTAGACAACACTTCCAAATGTTACCTTGAACAAAGATTTTAATTAATATTTTTTTTCTATAAGATTTTGTCTCCTACTTCCTATCTGTGAGACCTTAAGCGAGTTAGTTCATTTCTGTGCACGTCAGTTTCCTCATTGATAAATATGGATCAAAGTAGATACCTTATCAAGTTACTGTGAAAATAATACAAGTTACATTAGAAGTGTTGGCACATAATAAGGGCTCAATAAACGTTAGCATGCCAGGCATTGAGATAAGAAGGCAGTGCTTGTACATAACTTTCACCTTCTGGTAAACAAAAAGTTATGTTCAATAAATAAGCAAGCAAGAAAGCACTCTTCAAATGAGAACACTGGCTCACACCCATCTCAGATGAAATAATTCAAATTTTTACATTTACTGCAGTGAGTTTTATATGATCTTCTAAAATAAAGACTCTTTCAAATCCTGATAAGTTTTCATGAAGTTTTAAAAAAAAACCTTGGCCTCTAGTAAATTTGCCCTCAATACTTGTGGTTCTTTCTTTTATTTTTATTTTTTATTGAATTTTAGTCAGATGAATGGATAAAGAAGATGTGGTGTATACATATATAATGGAATATTACTCAGCCATAAAGAAGAATGAAATAATGCCATTTGCAGGGGTGTGGATGGACCTAGAGCATATTATGCTTAGTGAAAGAAGCCATACAGAGAAAGACAAATACTGTATGATATCACCTATGTGGAATCTAAAAAATAATACAAAAGAAGGTATATGCAAAACAGAAGCAGAGTTATGGATGTAGGAAACAAACAAGTGGTTGCCAAAGGGAAGAGGGAAGAGGGAGGAGCCAAACAGGGGAGTTACAAACTACTATGTATAAAATAGATAAGCAACAAGGATATATTGTACAGCACAGGGAATTACAGCTCATACTTATAGTTATTGATGTTTCAACATTATTTCACAAAAAGTTCTTGGGAGAAAGAAAAGGTACAAAGAAAAGCAACTTGAAATAATTTCAGCTTGCTTAAAAAAAAATTTTTGTCTTATGGAATGCTGATAATATTGAAATATCTTAAAACAACAAATGTTGATTTCAGAAATACATATTAGACCAAAAGAGATAGGTCAATTAGATATATTTCCTTTGGAAAATAGGCTAAAAATCAGTCTGACTGGTGGCCCTTTCATGTTAACAATGCTTGTTTCTTTAGTGCCTTTAGGTCATATTTGGAATAAACATTTCTGTTAATGTTCTGCAGCATTAATATTTGCACCATCCTTAGATATACATAGGTACGCATGTACATGTTAAGTACACCGAACCTCTCCTTGACAAAGTTCGTTAGCAGGTGAGGAGGGCATTTTGTGAAGAGCTTGATTGAATTTAAAGTGTGCCAAGGCGGGATAATTTTTGCGGGCAAATTATTCAAGTCAGTGAGGGATTATTTACAAAGAATTGATCCAATGTTAGCATGCCATTGAGAGTGAGGGGAGGAAAGGCCACGTGTATGTCTAGATTAATTCAGCCTAGCACTTGTGGTTCATCACATTCCATGCAAGAAAAATTTTAGGTGATCCAAAGTGAACACTATTATTTGAAGGACTAACATTCCTGAGGAATGAATAATTATTTTAATCAGAAGGTAATCACTAAGCAAAAATGGAATGCCTGACCTTGTATAGAAAGTCTCACTCCCTTCCTGCCTCTTCTATTTCTTTGTTTTCATTTTGTGATAAAATTTATGAACTTTCTCCTCTTTTGTTTTCTTCCCACCACATTCTTTCAAATGCTTTTCTTTCTACTAATTCTGCTTGCTCAGTATGTTTGGGGCGTGGCTCCCCCATGGATACCAAAATAGGAGGATGCTCAAGTCCCTAATATAAAGTGAGTCGTGCCATGAATAAAGTCCGTCCTCCATATCCGCAGGTTTCATATCCACAGATAAGGAGGGCCAAATGTATTATTTTTCCTTCCTTTTCTCCTTCCACGCTCCCTGCCAGAATATTTTTTATTAAAATGAATAGTGTTCAGAAAAGATGTGTGTAAAGAGCTAACAGGGAGTTAAGAGTTATATAAGATTAATATAATAGATGTTTTGTTTTAGAAATAACAGTAAAAATTCATACCATAATACAAAGAAACGAATAAAATAAAGCTTGCAGCATTTCTTTCACCATATTTCTAAAAGACTTTTATACCGTAGAAGACATATGCCCCTGTATACAAATTAAGCTTTCTAGTATGTTTGAGACATTTTATTTAGTGCTAGGAATGCAGAATGAGGTTGTCGTTATTGTCCCTTGACTTGAGACACTATTCACATTACAACGACCAGAGATACATCTCTTAACAGCCACCATTTATTTACCAACCTTGCATTCAAATGGGGAAATCCATCAATCAATGCAACAAAAAGTTTTTCTTGACTAAATGAAGACACAGGCCTTTCCTTAAATGGCTATGTTGAAATATAAATTCCTAAGTTATACACTTATTTCCAGTGGCCTTCCCTCAAGTGAACTTAACCTAAAATCCATCTATTAATTAGATTAATTGTTCTACTTACTGTCTATTCTTTTAGTAAAAATGGGACTCTATCAGAAGTATTTCATTGGATACAAAGTGCAAGACTTGTATGATGCATTTTCTCTAACACCTAGTACAGCCTTACAAACATTAAAGCTCACAGCCCATTTTTCTCAGTGATAGTAAAGAGAAATCATTCCTATTAAACAGGTCTAATTGCCTTTAAGAGACATCATAAGAACTAAAAATAGGGAAAGTATTATTATCTTTGTTATTGCGCTCTGAGTTCTTAAGTATTCAATGTATGCTTTGTCTCTGGGTCTGTTTCCAGTGGCAAAACCCTTGTTAACAGGAATTATATCAAATTATGATTGTGTAGTGGATATCTTAATTTTGTGTGTTTTCTTCATCAGACAATACATATCTATATTAATTATCTTATATCAGTGTGTATAAATAAACCCCAGAGCTATTTAGCTCTTTGTACTTTGCTTCTAGCTCTTTTGTCTTATGAACTACAGTATTGTATATCTCACTGTAATAACAGTGAATTATGTTTAGCAACATTGCCTTCTTTTATTAAAGGTGCATTTTAATTTGATGTTACAAACAACCAGCTTTAAAAATGTGATGGGCTTTCATTTCTTTTTAGATTCTTTTTGGAGATACACTTACCACAAAAATGTCCTCTGTGGGAATTTGGCAACGTAGCTGATGATAGCATAAATCATTTTTAGTTTAGCAAATGCTTCACTATTATGTTATTATTATTTACTATGTCAAAAAGGAAATATAATTTTTAGCTAGCTATATGCATATGAGTCCAGCTATTGTTTGATAAAATGAGTCAAGTGGGAAAACTTCCATTTCTTTGTGATGACACATCAAATGTGTCCTTATCTCTAAAAACATTAAGGATGAAGGAGTGATAGTTTGTTTTTCCAGGTACTCTTAGAACTAACAGAACAATCTAAATTATGATATATTTATTTTGCAGGAGCCAAAGAGAAAGAAATAGCCCTAATGAATGGTTTGACTGTTAATTTACATCTTCTATTGGTAAGCTTCCTATTCCACCAATGTTTAGTATACACTGTTTACAGAATCTGACATTTTTCAATCTTTAATCCATGAGCATTTGGAGGTTTACTTATTTAAAAATAAGTTGTGAGGTTGTTTTCATTTCTACCAGGAAATGCTGGACCATGACAGAATGGCTTCTTCGTAACCATGGGAGAGTTGACTCTTGCAAAGAGCTTTAGAATAATGAATAGCTCTTATCTCAGAACATAAGAAATAAGAGTCACAGTGGGTAAAAAGCAAAACTGCTGCACACACACAAAACAATGATGTATGAATGGTAGCAAACAGTGAGCTTTTCAGAAAGACAGTTTTCCAATATGCTGGGCTTTAGCAGGGTGGGACTATGGATTAGTATGTCTTTGTAGGCTAATTTTGGGGGAGTAGATTAAAAAAGAATTAGAAAATAAAACTAAATTGGAGAAAAAGGACCTAGTACCTTAAATGAGTCACTGTGTTTAGGTGTTTCTTACATCCTAAGAACTTAATAATGTGTATGCCTTAGAATGTCAAATATATTATTGATTTGAAATATGGTACCTATAGTAATTGTTTGATGCTATGAAAAATTTGTATTTCATTTTTAAGTGAGATTTTGAAAACATGTCTACAAGACAAAGATGCACAATTAAGATATTGATATTTTATTTTGATAAAATATAGACATGATTATTAAATATGCCTGAAGGAAAGTACTTGTGGAGTATGTTAACTATGATGGTAAACAGCATAGTTTTCAGTTCAGACACCTCTGGTTTGGCTCCCAGCTAGGCTACTTAATACCTGTTTGACTTTGGACAAGGGTTTTGGCATCTCTAAATCTTAATTTTTTCCTCTGTAAAAATGAGGATAATACCTACCTCGTACATATGAAACAAGATAATATGTGAAAATTGCTTTAGCACCCTGGCTAGTGGTCAACATCCAATTAACAGTAGTAATCATCCTCATTGTTATTATTGTCAGTCAGTATTGCTTCTCCAGGAACTGTGTGGAGAAATGAAAAGGCCCCACTGAACAAATGAGCTACTTCTCTCTGGTGTCTCTAGAAATGCCAAATGTTTCATTAGGGCAAAGGTACTTCTAGTTGAACCTAAAATTAGATTTCATAAGATCATAAAACTGTAGAAATCTTATGTACTAGAAACCAAATCTGCAGTGCTAGATAAATCAATATAAATAAAATATACACAGAACATGATATTTGTCTCATAATAGAGAAATTGACATTAAACGCATTGGGAAGTTAATTTTTCAATTAACATTTAAGTAAAGTTTGAGAATGTGTTTTTATCTGATTCACATTTTCTTCCAAATTTGCTTTCCTATTGATAAATATAATGAGCAAGTATCTTCTTCCGTTTTAGAATTTACTGGAAACAAGGCTAATCAGAGAAGGTACCTTTGACAGACATCTAGCTGTGTAATTAATTAATGCCTTTAAAATGCTGGAGATTATAAAATGAAAGTGTGGTATATATAAAATGAACAAATGTCTAAGTTGTGCATTAACGCATTTCTCAATAAATCCATTTCATTGCAGTTATCGTTTTTCAAGCCTACACCCAAACGGTATAAAATTCTCCTAGAAGCTAAAGCCTTCCCTTCAGATCATGTAAGGATTCTTCAAATTATATTTATATTCTTTCTGCTCTTCCTAAAGGAGCATATCATTTGCCTGACTTGAATGTTTATTCACTAGTCTTTTCCAAGTAACCTTATAATAAAAAAGATCTGTCAAATGCTTTTGATTTATGCATTTTTTATAGATTGTAGCTTTATTTCTTTGGTTCAAGTAAAACGTGTTAAAGGAGGAAAGAATTGAATGGGAACATTGATTTATTAGTCTTTTTAAAGACATTGAGCAAACCGCTGGTCTAAATCAAGTGCAGTTATAAATGTTTTATTAATTCTTGTTGCTGTTTTATTTTATGAAATTAAATCGATACATATACCAGTACTTAACCTTTTAGGTACATAAAGTAGGAATATAAACATTTATTTGTCCATTTGTTTTCATAGCACACTAACATAATTATTGATGCTTTATAATTAAAAAAATGTATTAAGGACTAAAAGAATTTTTTGTGGTTCAAGAAAAAAAATCATGCTACTTTTTCAGGAATCACAGTTGGTAAGAAATATGATTGTTCCAGACACAGACAGACACAGATTAAAGTATATTGCAGTTTCAGTGCTGTATTTCAGTTTTAGTGTTGGAGAAACTTGATTTCTGTCTTTTCTAAGTATTCTAGCCTACACCTTGTAATTTTAAGGCACTTAATTAATGCAAATTAATAACCATGATCTTACTAAAAAGGATCAAACCCCTATTTTGAAGAACTTCAGGGTTTCTAAAATTTCTTGTTCCCATTTATATCTTGGGCTCTCAATGAAGGGAACTTCTTGATGTCCTTTTCTTTTACTAGCTTACTCTTTCTAGGACAAGCCACTTCTGTACTCTCTGTTGGAGCCTAGCAAATCCCCACCTGCTCACTTTGGTTATTTTGTAAATTCTGTTTTGACTTGCATTAGATGATTTAATATCTTATTCTAAAAATCTCTTGTACTCCTAAAGTCTAGATGACCCCTACATTTCCATCCATTTCTAATATTTTGTGTTTCAAAGAATGTTCAGACTGTTGCATGTAAATTATGTTAAGCAATTCTTCTCTGATATATTCTGGTTAGTCACTTTTAACCTTGACCTTGAATTTAATATAATAATATGCTTTTATTGGTATTTTATTATTTTTTTCTGAGTTATTTCAATATACGTCTGTACACTGGACTTGATTTAATAAATCATCTTTCTTTTCCAGTATGCTATTGAGTCACAGCTTCAACTTCATGGACTTAACATTGAGAAAAGTATGCGGCTTATAAAACCAAGAGAGGTATATGAGAAAGATAAATAAATATTAATCATTCTTCTATTTAGTATTGATTTTTTTTCTTCATTTTCTTCAAAAGTTTATTATCTTCATTACTTTAATGGAAGTTTCAAGAAAGTATAAAAGGCCTATACTCTGTTACTGTTAGGTCATTTTGCTTAAAATAGAGAATTAACTCAGAAGTGTATTTATTTTAATTTTTCAAGGGCTATTACAAGCAAACTATTTTCCTATTAATACCACTGGAGTCTGCCATATTCTTCAATGGGATGGGAGGAGATGACAAATTGCATACATCATTTTCAATTTTAAATGCCATTGCCTGTGGGTGCCATTGAAATCATGTTAAAAATTAGTGATACTTGTTGAAATTGAATGATGCCTATCTTTTATGCCCCTCTTAATCTAAGGATCAAATATTTTTCTCTGAGCTTGGCCTGGGGAATAGAAAGGGATGTGGTGTAGCAGAAAAAAACTAGGCTTAGAACTTCGCTATTACTCCCCAGGGAAATCCCAGACCCACCAACATACTGGCTATGTGACTTTCTGATAGTTACTTTATCTCTGAGATTCCTTTATATTTAAACAGACAACGAAGGAAATACCTAATCAGGCTTGACCATATGTTCAAGGTCTAAAATACTGTGCACTTTACATTAATAAAGATATAAGGCTAAGTTGTACAGGTTTTGACCTATAAACCCTGCATCTTGTGTAATTTTGGCACCAAGAGATCCACACAGAATAAATTTTAGGTTTCACATATGTACGATGCTCCCAGGCTGTTAAACCAGTGTTTGAACATTTATTTCTTTCAACCCAGAACTAATTTGAGAAATTAAAGGTCTACTCTATTCACTTCTATTTGCCAACATGCAATAAATTAATGGAATAGAAAGTTCTCACAGCTTTGGAACAACATCTGTTTCATATGTTGTATATAAATTGCTTATTTCCAGCAAAAATGAGCATAGCCACTAATATATCACAAGTTTTTACTTTAAAAGTGACAAGTGGGGACTTCCCTGGTGGTCCAGTGGTTTAGAATCTGCTTTCCAATGCAAGGGACACGGGCTCGCTCCCTGGTCAGGGAACTAGGATCCCACATGATGCAGGGCAACTAAGCCCGCCCGCCACTAACTAGAGAGAAGCCCGCGCTCCATAACGATAGATCCTTCATGCCACAATGAGGATCCCGCGTGCCACAACCAGGACCCAATGCGGCCAAATAAATAAATAAATAAATAAAATGAAATAGGGAACAAACTTACAGTTACCAATGGGGAAAGGTGGGGGGACAGGGCGGAGGGGAGGGATAAATTAGGAATTTGGGGTTAACACACACACTACTGTATATAAGGTAGATAACCAACAAGACCTACTGTATAGCACAGGGAAATATACTCAATATTTAAAAAATAAAAGTGACAAGTGTTGTAGAGCTGTATGAGTTAATCATAATTTGGGGACCACTCTTTAGCATTACTGGATTAGGGCACATCAAACTGAGAGAGAACCATATCTATCATTGAAAAATATATTTCTTATTTGCTTAATACTGATTCTTTAAAGAAATAAAGTATTAGTAGATATAACACTTTCCTTACTTTTTTCTGAAATTATGGTGGACAAATTGTATTAGCTTCCTCTAAGGGAAAAAAAGGGTTTGGGGTTATGCTATTATTAATTTTACTCTGAATTTTTTCTTAGAATCACTGAAATCCTTCTCTTTATGTATAAAGTATGCATCACTTAGTAATTCAAAGATTTCATTGTCAATCCTATTTTTATAGATTATCATTTTGTAAACAAGTCTCAGACTATTAGCAGAAATTAGAGTATTATTATATTTGTGATACATATTATATATGCCTAATGTGGGATACAGTAACTGGCAAATAGTAAGTTACCAAAAATTAAAAATAATTGAAGTAAAATTCATTAATGCCTTAATGAGTTTTCCCCACATATTAATGTAGTTAATGATGCTTTGACTTCATAATCATGTCAGATTTAGCACTGTAGAAAATACATGAAGACTTCATAAATAGATGAGAATTATCAGGATACAAATAGACTATATGTATCTAGGTGAGTTATTTTCACTCAAGTTGTTTATAAGACCAAATCTAAATTCATTCACAATTTTCAGAAAGTCACTGATCACTAGTCTTAGGTGGGGAGTTGTGGGGGAAAAGTAACTTTGATAATATTGAGTTTTATTGATATTTTCTTCATGTTTGGATCTTGATCTTTAGATTGGTGTGGAGGAGATTTTACTCTTAAACTAATAGAAAATATTGGTTAAGTTACACTCAGATGAATGATGTATACGTGCCTCTTTTTTCTGGAAAAAAGTATTAGATTGATAAGTAAAATACTAATTTCCAAGAAATTTGCCTTGACATTTAAATTTTATGGACATCCTGTACTTTCTGGTATTTTATTTGATGGGAATAAGAAGGAAACAATCTATAAGTATGTAAATAGTAAAGATTAAGTGAAAAACTGAAGAATAAAATCAAGCAGTAGGGTTTTGCAAAGATACTTTATAAACCTCTTTTTTACTATTTTATTATCATTTCTTAATAACAAAAAGATATTCAAATACATGCTCTTGTCCGATTTTTGAAGATTATTAATTTGAAAAAAAATATCTTTGATTTTTCTTATGGTAGGAAAGATCTCAAGGTGAATTTTAGATTGGGAAATGTAAAGGGACAAATTTGTTATTGTGGATATAATGTAACTTGTGCCTAACGTGACTTTAGGGGGAAGAAACACTGAGATTAGAGGATATCCTTGAAGTAATTGAGAATGAAGGTGACTCTATTGCAGTGATCCTGTTCAGTGGTCTGCATTTTTATACTGGCCAGCTCTTTAATATGCCTGCCATCACAAAAGCTGGACAAGCAAAGGTATGTACGTCATTTCCTCCTTTGCCCCTTGTCCAGAACATCACTCTATAGGAGTATTCAACTGTACTTCTAGTAAAATACCTTTGTTTGTGTCTGTGTAAAATTATTTAAAGAGTTTAAAAAAAGAGTAAGATATATATCATATATATGATATATGACATATATATGATATATGACATATAAATAATATATTAACTATATCTGAAAAAAATATATATTTTGCTTTAGGCATCTCTATTTAAACCTATTTTGTCACTTCTGTGGTCTTACCTCCTTATTAGCATCTGCTCTCCCAATGTCTACCTCTAATCAGCAGTATAGGTGAGCTTCCTGTAAGTGATGTCATTGGTAGAGAGCTGCTCAGTCAGCAGGAAGCAGACAATACTTAGGATAGTAACTATATACTAGGACTGTTAGAAGCTCAACTCTGGTGCTTTGTCATATTATAACTCATTCTATATATAATTCATGCTCATTAACACTATGTACCTGAAAAAGGGGAGATGGAGAATAAAAGTTTATCAGTAGATGGAGTTTTACCCAGTTTACTTTAGGAAGCCATTATACTGCCTATAACGAGCAATTTTCCCTCAATACTACTGAATGACACTTACATAGTTTACTATTGTGAAAGAGTAGCTCTTTATATATAAGTGCTTGTAAGAAAGTGTTTTTAGTATTTGTTTGCCTGAAAAAAAAATCAGAGGAACAACATTAAACAGTTACAATTTGTATTTAAAATCTTTAAATAACAGCTCTATTTGATTCAGCAATCAAATCATGTATTTAAAAAGGTAACAACTGAACTATACTCTGAACATTAATAAGTTATACGATTAATATATGTGTGATATCTAGTTAATGTACTCAGTTATTGAAGCTAATGAATGGAACTAATGAAAAAAAATTTAGCACCGTTATCAGCAGTCTCTAGGAGTTTCCAACCAAGACTTCCAACTGGTTTGATGGATAACTGTGAAAGTGGTGCATTATGAAAGATATAAAGATAATGTCTTCTTAATTTAGATATTAAATGTTAAGCACCAAAATAAAGGGAGGCCAATAAAATATCATATTTTTAAATGTTATGCAAGTAATCAGAAGTCCCTGATTGCCTTAGTATACACGCATGTCTCATTAAACTTCATAGAAATGAGGCAGGATGGTAAAGAAGAAAGATCATGGGTTTTGGAATCACTCAGTCTGAAATTCGTATCTTGGCTAGGTCGTTTAATTCTTACATGATCTCAAGCAAGCTAGTTACTTGACTTTTCTGAATTTCTGTTTTCAAAACTGTTAATTTGGGATAACAGGACCCACTTCATAAATGCAGTGTTGATTATGAAGAGTATAAAATATCTCTTGGATTGTACACATTCTACAGTTAAATGGTGGTTCCCTCGCTCCTTCCACTGTCCTCAACAAATATGAAGTTATAGAAAGTGGCTTAAATATAAATTTTCTTTCATTTCCCATTAAAAGCAAAATAAACTTGTTTAGTAGATGTTATATGTAATTCTTATTCTTAACTACCTTGCTTACTAAAACCATTCTCTCAGTATTTTGCACGCTTTCTTTTATGTAAAAAATATGGTAAGTGCCTACCAGGTAAAACTCTCATTGAGTTTTCAGTCAAAGAAAGGAAGGTAGGAATGAGCAGTTCCATATAAATGTAACTGCACAGGAGTGATGGATACTATGTGAGTGAAATGGCGATCTAGCAGACTTCAATTTATCCATTATCAAAATTATTTTAACAGACATTTATACTCTTGCTAGACAATTCCCTCCATTCTCAATGGAGATTTAGAAAAATTCTTTATAATGTAGACTTACATAGCTCTCTTGGGTGGTCTATGAAGATAAAGCTGAAGAGAGAGACAAAGAGAAAATTAAAGGTGTCAATCAAGAAAGAGTTGGGAAATTCGAGGGGAAAAAAAGCCATAAAAGAGCCACTGTTAGGAACGGCTAAGTGACATAAAAAAGACGAAAGTTTCCAGAAGTATGGTTGGAACCAAAAATGATGGATTAATAAAAGTCAACAAGAGTAGATTCTGAAGTAGAAACTTCATATGAAAGGGAAGTGGGGATAGGAATTTTGAAAAATATATTATTAAAGAAATACATGTATACCCAAAAAAGCAGAAATCATAAGTGGCTTGATGAATTATTTTGAACCCTTATAGCCATCACCCACATCAAGAAACTTCTAGAACATTTATAACACTCAGAATCCTCCTTCTCCCAAATACTGCCTATTACCTCCTCTCCTGACTTCTAACCATATATAAATATATATATATAAAATATATACATATATAAAATATATATAAGCTTTGCCCATCTTTGAACTGTATATGAATGGATTAACATATATTCTTTTGTGTCTTGCTTATTTGCTATTATATTTGTGGGGTTCATCCATATTGTATGTAGCAGTTTTGCCTGTTTTTCTTTCCACTTCACTATATTATTATAGTGTATGAAATAGATCACAATTTGTTTTTTTCCATTCTAATCAGAATAGATATTTGAGTTTCATTTCCATTTGAGGGCCATTACAATAAATTCTACTGTGAACATTCTTATAAATTTCTTTGGGTATGCCTTCATACCCATTTCTGTTAAATACATACCTAGAATTAGAATCCTTGGAACATAAAGTATGTATATGTTAAATCCTAATCAACAATGCCAACTTTCCAAAGGTTTGTATCAATTTGTCATATACTCCCACTAGCATGTATCAGTTTCTGTTGCTCTTCATTCTCACCAATAGCAAATCTGATTAGTTTGTAATAATAATTCATTAAAGTTTTAATGTGCACTTCTCTGACTATTGATGAGGTTGAGGATCTTTCAAATGTGTACTAGCTGTCTCAGAATCTTCTTTTATGAAATGCTTATTCAAGTGTCTTTCCCAATTTTGTATTTGGTTATCTGACTTTTTGTTGTAAGTGGTATAGAAATCGACTCTGATGGAAAGAGAAAATATAAGATTTCTAGTATCATCTAAAGGGAAAAATAAATAAATTAATAAAAGAACAGTTGGTAGGACGGCTCTGACTCACATAATGAATTTAGAGAATGCTGAGACTTTTCTTAACTGAGGAGAAGCCCTGGGATGGTGACAAGTGTGAGAGGCCAAGGAAAATTAAGCATAAGATCAGGCTAGAGAGCCATATTATAAGGGAAGGCCAGCATGTGAAAAGAGACATCAGTTTGAAGACACACTTTTCATATTTTGTCTTAGAAGCCATCTACTTAATTTTATATTATTGGCCAACCTACCATCTTGGAGCTCTGACTTACTTCTATATTTATATATTTTTCATATACTATTACTTATTTCTACTAATAATTTATTTTTGTCTACATTCACTGAATGCTCCCCATTGTCCTTTGAATTACTATCCCTAAAGATTTTTAACCACTGCCACGACTCAGCTCTCACTGTCAAGTAAAAGCTACAGGATACTCACACACTTGAAAATTGTTATTTATGAGCATCTGCCTATTAAACATGGAAGTCCTATATGCACCTTGAGATCAGTATGTTCCAGACTTGTCTCCCTCCAGAATATCCCTACTGTTTGTTTCATGCCACCATCGTTATAGACCTTTAGACTCAACTCTGACATTTTCCTGTTCTTTACCTTTTCAACCAATCACTTCTTAATTCTACCCTCAGGGGTAGTCTTTCCTTTAATATTCCTGAATCACTTATGAAGGTTTTCAGCTGCAAGAAACAAAATCCCAGAGAAAAATTAGCCAAAGATTAGGGATTTATTTTTCTCACCACAGAAGACTTGAGGCAGGAGGCTGCTAGGATGCACTCAGCAACTGAGTAGTGTTTGTGTGACATCTCCAGGGCTTTCTTATATTTTCTTCAGTCTTTTCATGTCATGGTCACAGGGAGAGTTGTCCCAAATCCAGATATCACAATTCTATTTACAGCAGAGAGAAAGACGAAGGGAGAAGTAGCAGTACAGCTTTATCTGTCCCTTTCATCCAAAGTGCAAAGTCTTTCCCAGAAAAACTTAGCAGTTTCCTGTTTATGATTCATTGCCTTCTGAAGTAGTAGTTTCAAAGAAGCATGAGTAAAGGAGTTTTTAACTTTTATGGCCCTATATTAGAGAGAGGCTGAGAAGAGGGGTTGGGGTTAATTTACCGACAGTACTTCTTGCATTTCCCAATTACACCCCCGTGGAGCATCATTGTTTCTAATCTGTTTCCCTCTTTCCTCTTCTAGCTCTCTTTAATTTTTTTCCTTTTTTTTCCCCTTCGTTCCTTCCTCCCTCCCTCCCTCCCTTCTTTTTTTCTTTCTTCTATTTTCTTCTTTGCCTCATTTCACAAAACATTTGAAAAAAATTCATGGAAAATTGATTAGGCTCCATAATGAAATATAAAGAGAGCAAAATAAAGAGAAAATCTATATCATCTGGTGAAATGAATAGGCTCCCCACAAATTATAATTTCTCAAGTTGAATTATGATAAGAAATAGGTAATTAGAAATTACTGTCAATGGAAACTCTTGGTGTATAAGGTAGACTAAGTCTTGGTAACAATTAAATAGAGCCATAAATGGCTTCACTGTGATAGATGTTTTTGTGTTGCTCACGCAGCAGTCAGGGATCAGCTTTCTCCAGTGCAATGATTCAGGTTACAAGTGGTTCAGGGTTGTATCCTATGGCTTTCATACCCTAGAGCTTCTGTCACTATTCAGCCAAAGAAATGGGATAAAGGGATTTAAAGGGGAATACTAACATCTTAAAAACATTAGCTTAACAATGAAAAAATTTATTTCCACTTATATTCCCTCAACTAACACATGGTCATTTTTGGGAAATTAAGTATATTTGTGTGCTTAAGAGGAACAGTTATTAGCCTTGCCACACCTGGAATTCAGGCGTTTTTGGTTGCTGATGGAGTAGGATACTTATTCTGAAATGCAGTATAGCATTTGCATTAATTAAATGTTTAGATAGTAGAGACAGAGACACACCTGGCCTTGAACCCACATCTTTCCATTAGTTTCTAGAATAGTTTAAATGGCTTAATTCATTTACCAATATGACTTCATTTCTCCACTTAACAAATGGGGAAGGTAATAGTGCCTACTTCATTGATTTGTTCTACTGAGAAACAAGGAACTATCCCTAAAACACTTAGTACTTAGTGCATTGTAAGTAATCAGTAAACGTTATCAATATATAAAAATATCACATTGGCATATCCAACCTACAAAAAAATAATGAATCCTTAGAAAGTGAAATATTAAGAACTTTAAACTAAAGACTCTCATTAGACACTTCTACTCTAGATTATAAAAGAAAACAATAATCTAAGCAGTATGGTTAGGACTCAATAGACTGGACTGAAAACTTTAAAGTCTGGGCAATGGACTGATAAAAATTTTAATAATCTTATCCCTAAAAAAACTCAGTGCCAACTGCTTGCTTTCTACCTTCCCTCTCCAGGGCCACATAAAATGGCCTACAGCACTCTGGAATTCATGGTGCCTGGCAGACAGTGGTGCCAAATAAATATTTTTGAGTGAATGAATGATTGATTCTCTTATTTATCACATCTTTTATACTATCTTACTCTACCTTATATGGACGCTGGCATGTTAGTTTTCTTTTAGCCTACTGAAAATTGAAATGCAAATGACAGCCAAAAAGAAGACTGAATTTTGCAGACCTGTGCTTTGCTTTATTAGTTTCTACCTTGTTATGGGTCACTCTCTACTGGGTATGAGTACAAACATCTCTTAGACCTAACTATAAGTTGCCTAAATTATTAATAAATAATAATCACAATTACAGCCCAAACAATTTTAAAAACAAAATGAATTAATTCTGGATCTAGAACATTAGACGAAAGCAGAAATATAAATAAAGACATCATTATAAAAAAGAAAGACATATTTTAGCTTTAATATCATTTAATAAAAACTGAGGTATCTAAATAACACTCATATATAAATGGTCACCTCACTGATCCATCCATTTATCTTCAGGGAAAGTTTAAATTATTGTTAAAAATGTCTTCAGACTTTTGTAGGAGACAAATGATTGATCAAGCCTCAAAATTCAACATTATCTTGGCTGAGCTGCTTCTAGTACTGAAGATTGGGAGTCAAGTCTCATGGACTATTACAACAGAATAGTATCAGTAATACTTGCATGAGATATCAGGATTTGAGCAATCAATCAGTTAGGAAAAATCAGTACCTGATGCTTTTGTATATAACTATAATATAAACTGGCATGTTGTATGAAATTTTTATGCATAATAAATTAACCTTTTCCAAAAAGGTTTAACATTGAGATGTTCAATATTAAGTAATCTTTACTAGAAATCATACTAATACGGCCATTCGTTCATTAAAGTCACTGCCAGTTCACCAAATAGGATCTTATCATTAGCGCATACATAAAAAGAATCTTATCTCTATATTCTCTATAGCAGAGCGATACGCATTTTAATTTTTTATACATTCTTTCTATCAGTAAATATTTGAGTAGTAAATTATAAAAACAGAATTCTAAATAAGAATGCCTAATTTAGCCTGGAGTGTCAGCCTGACCTTCTTAGGGAAGATGAGACAAGAGCCAATTCTAACATTATGAGTAGGAGGTAACTAGGTAAAATCCCCTCCAGGGTGCGGACAGTATGGTGGGGCCATTCTAGATAGTGTTAAAAAATGATAGAATTACAAGGAAGCAAATATTTCAGTATAATTTGATTGTAGAAAAGATTGTATAATTTGATAGTTAGAAAAGATATGACAAGAAATGAGTTCATAAAGCTGACAGAGGCTGAGTAAAGAAGGGCCCACTAAGCCATATTATACATCTTGAGCTTCTCTTTAGTGCCACAGGTAGCCACTAAAAGCTTTTAGACAATGGAAGAACTAGGTTTTGTTTTAATTTTAAAAAGATTTTCCCTGCCTACAGGAATGGGTAGGAATTAGATGAGTAGGCAAAAGTAAAGAGTCAGTTGCAGTCTCTATGCAAGAATTTTAAAACTCGCTATCATGATACAGTTCAAAAGACAGGGGTACCAGAGAGCAGATCCATTTCATACTACATGAAATATTTTTCTGATCTCCTAAGAGATTGTTCTTATTTAATCTTATCATCCTATTGTTATTAAAGACAGATTTTGTATAACCATCAGAAATGAAGGATCTATACTGAGCTCTTGCTGTCCCACCCAGATTTAGTTCTAGCCACAGAATCCAAGGATTATATATATATATATATATAGAGAGAGAGAGAGAGAGAGAGAGAGAGAGGGAGAGAGAGAGAACAGAGACAGAGACAGACAGAAACAGAGACAAAGAGACAGAGAGAGAGAAGAGAAAAATGACCTTAAGTTTAGATGGAATGTCCCATTAACTATACATCATTTACTCTGGGAATAGTGAAGGATTATTCTGTTTAGAAATATAAAGTAAACTATCTTGGTTATCCAAGCAGGAGCCTGGAGTCTCTAAGTCAAAATATGTTGGTAAGGATCAGTGCCCAAGAATCTAAAAATTTTGAGCTGTCTCTAAGAAGTTTTCATCAGATGTTTTAATTTAAGCTTTTCATTAAATGGACCATGTGAGAAAGACTGAGTAGTTCTCAACAGAAGAGAAATTTGCACTCAAGATGTTTTAGAATTACAGATTTGAGAAAAGCAAGACTCTCAGTTGTCAATCAGGATTGTTGCTTTGGCAACCACTCTCATCAAAGCCATGGTGGACAATTATTTCTCCAGATCTAGCCTCGTCTAAACCCAGGGTCCCCCAAGTGAAATATTATATTTATGGGTTTTTTTTAGATGATATGCATTTTATAAAATACTTAAGTTGTCTTAGACCCAGGCTAAAACCCATATTTTTCATGCCACTTGACCAACAAAAGGCTGATTTAAGTCTTTGTTAAGCTGAAAATGAAAGTGTTACAACATGAAATGTACACACCCGTTTTAATTTATTCACTAATCATCATAAGAATGGAAAGGAAAAAGTGTGTCTCATGGCAATCAAGGTAGGTGGAATTTCAGAAGACCCCAGAAAAAAAAATCCCCAATAAAATGTGAGAGATTTCTCTTAATGTCCTTCTTCATGATCCCCTTCTTTAAGAAATGTTTTATTAAATTAATTAATTAATTTTTGGCTGCGTTGGGTCTTCGTTGCTGTGTGCGGGCTTTCTCTAGATGCGGCGAGTGGGGGCTACTCTTCATTGTGGTGCACGGGCTTACTGCGGAGGCTTCTCTTGTTGTGGGGCACAGGCTCTAGGTCCACGGGCTTCAGTAGTTGTGGCTCGTGGGCTGTAGAGCGCAGGCTCAGTAGCCGTGGCGCACGGGCTTAGTTGCTCCGCGGCATGTGGGATCTTCCCAGACCAGGGCTCAAACCCGTGTCCCCAGCATTGACAGGCGGATTCTTAACCACTGTGCCACCAGGGACTTCCCCCCTTCTTTAATCAGTTAAATTGTTTATGCAAACAAGATTAGGGATATCAAAGTTTAGTTCAGTTGAAGAGACAATGTTCACTTTCCTAGCAAATTAAGTAAGGTGGTAAACAAAGAAGATAACTATCACATTGTCTATAAAAAGTAGCTTTAAGGGAAGAAATTTAAGAGTGACATCTTCAGAAACTTCTAAGCTTCTTTGCAAGATTATCAAGTTCAGTATGTAAGTAAAACTTAATAATATAAGCAAATTTGGTTGAGAAATTGACCATTTAGATTGGCATAGTAATCACTAGTAAAATATCTTATGGAAGAGTGTACTTTCATTTCCCATCTAAACGGGGCTCTCTTTGATATACAGTATCATTCTCATGTGATGGATAAATTAAATAGTTGCTTTAATGCCACTTTATAACAAGACAGGTAGATAAAAGTAGATATGTAAAGGTTAAAAGTCACCACCCATCCAAAAAGTAACTGCCCATTGTTGGGAAGGTTGTGATTAGGCCCATGTACCCCCTATTTGATCCCTTGCTTCATGTCTTTCCCAAATTATGACCATCATTCTTCTACCATTTGTAGAATAGAGTCAAAACCACTTCAGGGCTTCCCTGGTGGCGCAGTGGTTGAGAGTCCGCCTGCCGATGCAGGGGACACGGGTTCGTGCCCCGGTCCGGGAAGATCCCACATGCTGCGGAGCGGCTGGGCCCGTGAGCCATGGCCACTGAGCCTGCGTGTCTGGAGCCTGTGCTCCGCAACGGGAGAGGCCACATCAGTGAGAGGCCCACGTACCGCAAAAAAGAAACAAAAAACACTTCAGTCTTTTATGATTATGCATATACCTAAGTTATCAGTATCGTATTTTCCTCTGCTCTCCTTCACATACTAATAGTTAAACTAAACCAAATGTGTTGAATGTTTTCTGTCCAGATGTCATACTTTCAGTCTCCAGGCCTTTTTTCTTAGCTTTCCCTCCTCCTAGAATTCCCACATATGAAGATTCTGTTCCTCCAGCTTAGTTCAACCACTACCTGCTTCACAGGTTATGATCTGTCCTAGAGAATTGCTTTGTTTAACCCTCTTTGTATATGCAAACATCGTACATTAAACATTTTTTTAATCACATGCCAATAATGACAGATCAAGAGATTTCATATAAAAACTCCTAGTTTCAAATTACAGGTTTGGCAACTCTAGACCATCTTTCTTGTACGATAACAAGTGGCAAGTCTGAATCATAGCTCTGCCCATTGGATGGGACTTCGGTTCTTCAACACAACTCCCACGTCTACCTACTGACCTCAGCACTGAAGCAGAATGACAGCTGATGTATATATTTCTGCTTACATTGCAGCATTCTTACCAAAAACGGTAAAGTGGAGTATTTCTTATAGGCCCAACTCATATATTTCTTGACTAACTCCTGTAGAAACATGAGGGGGTGATCCTTCACCTTCATCATAAAATTTTTCTTGCTCCTCTGTGTCAGGCTAAATCTGTCTTCCTGCTGTATTTCCATAGCATGGCAGAAAATGTATTATTGGTCCTCTTTTGCAGTATCTTGTAATTATTTCTATGTCTATCTTAACTATGAAATTTAGGAAGCTTTTGTCAATAGTGTGTTCAATGACTGATTGAGGGTGGACCCTACAAACTTCACAGGCTTATACTAGTGCTTTACACATACATAGTCATTTATCATTAAGTGCATACCTGTTTGGCCAGTGAATGGATAAATGTGTGTTATCAGCAAGAATGGATTAGGCTGATTTTATGGATCACACATTGCATAAAAGACATAACTATGCTCCCATTTAATTAGAATCAGAAAATTCTGAAGAATTACTTATAATGGTCAATTGCTCTAAAAATCAAAATACTTGTAAAATTTGAGTTCTTTTTCAAACTCCATTTCTACTCTTTGACACACTTAGGGCATGCAGACTGCTCCATTAAGTTATTAAATATTAAATGAACTAAATTAAGGTTGAAAAATTACCTTGAGCTATTTTTCCCATCTTGAGTATCTGAAATAAATCAAACAAACTATATTTTGTGTGAGATCCTTGCCAGCTGGAGAAAGACTCCAGAAGAGAACAGTGTTACTTGATTTGTTTTATTTTTCTTCTTTGGTTTTGTACTTACTTCTGACCATAAACAGAGGAGACAATTGCTGTTTTTTCCTGGTAAAAGAAATAGCTGAAATTTACTCTTGAAAGCACACTCTATTAGATAGTAAGACATTTCTACCTGTATATTACATAACACTTTAGGGTCTCAAATCAAGGTTTTTTTTTTGCTTTTCCTCTCTCTCAAATCCTTTACTCTTTCTCCCCATGTAGCTGTTAGCTCTTAGCTCTGTCTCAAGCCTTCTTAACTGATACCTCCCTCCTTAAATTTCATTAGCAAGATGCTCCTAACACTCCCCACTTTCTACTTCTCATCTCTGGATTTGCCAGTCTCATCAATATTTACTTTTAAAAAGCCAGGCTAAAAGGATGAATCTAGTTTCTGCAATAGTGCTTTGTACAAATGTGAATAATACTAGGTGCTGATGATGACCTACTGTGCTTCAGGCACTTGGCATGTAGTATTTACAATATTCTCAGCTACCCTAATAGGGAGCTTTTCCCATGGCTCAGTTGAGGAAACTGAGTCCAAGAGAAGTTAAGCAGTTGCTCAAGCTGACTTAGCCAGCCAGTAAAGGTTAGACTTGGAGTCTGGCGCCGATACCATACCTCTCCTTCCACTATATTTTCTCCTTTTATATTTGTAAACTGATTGTGTAAGGGCAAAGAGGTCTCAACATTTGGAAAGTCAAAGAAAATACATATAGCCCTCTTTCTTGGTTATTTTTCTCCATGGGAGCCTGAAACCTTTGTCTTTATGGTTGATATAACTGTCTCTTCAGTTTAGAGAATATTGAAAACCACAATTTTTACTTTGCCCCTAGATGTCAAGTATAAGGAACAGAATTATTGCTGAATAAGATTCTATTCAGTGCCAGCATTCAATAGTGGCCCAACTCGGAACCTCTAACCCACTCTTCCCAACTGCTCTTTTTAAGAGATGCCCCAAGACACTGGTGGGTCTCCTTCTGATGGTTCTCTTAGGTAGTTCTATTGGCAATAGCTCCCACCAATGATTGCCCCATTGTCATTCCTGTTAGCAGCTCTTCAGGGCCTTTAGATGTATTTGCAGGTGCCCTCCCTCTAATTAAGAGCTTACAAACTCCTATATGACTGGGAAGCTAATCTACATGACAATAGGGAGAATTTCAACAGGAAGTCCACTGAACCTTCTAATGGTAGCTGAGTTGCAGAGTATTCTCAAGAAATTTCATTGTTTCACAGGTATATTGACCCCTCACTTAATATCAGTTTCCAGGATTTAAGAGGGGGAGAGAGAGAGAGAGACAGAGAGAGCGAGGGAGACAGAGAGAAAATAGATTAAGAAAAACCCCACTGTGTCTGCCTTTAAAGAATCATATGGGACATAGAGACATATATATAGAAAACTGCTTTAGACTGTATTAATGCTCGACAAGGGTAAAAACAAATCCATGAAAATGTCTTAGAAAATCAATCCAGTCTAATACCACAAAAAACAGAGTTATATATGCTCCAATTCATTTTACCTTACGATTGGGTCAAAACCACATATTGCAAATTCAAGAGGAAGTCAGATAGTGTGGGGAAAATTTCCCATTCAAGTTTGGAAGCTATCATTTTCCTCCAGGCATCTGTTCACAGAACTAGGGGACATAGCTATTAGGACATAGCTAGTATTCCAGACTCTGGTTGCCAGTGTTCCCCATGGGCTACGTGGGCTGCTGTGTAAGTTCCACAGCTAAAACACTTCTGGAATTTAAACAAAGGGCACCTTGAGTTATATATTAATTTCAAAAAACATTCAGGTTCCATTTCCTGTGACATAAATAGAGCCCAGAAAGGTCTCCAAAAATGCACCAGGTTGGCCACATTCAGCACCTGAGTAGAGTTCTACCACCCCATTCAGGACTCCAAGGTTTCCATCCAAAGACAAGCTCCTTAGTTTTCCTGTGTCCATCATCTTCTTCCCAAATTTCCACCCCGTCACTTTACTTTTCCAACAGGATACTTCTTTCATATTTTCTTTTGGGTAACTATAAGTTACTATACTTTCTGAAAATATGGAAGTATGGCTTGATATAAGTGGGTAATAAAATCCTAATACTGTATTAGTCTAATTTGCACAGGTTGACAAATAAATGAATATTTCAGAATTGATTCTACTTTCACTTTTTAGCTTACCCTTGAATCCAAACAAGAGTTTTTAAGTCACCGAGTGAAAGCATTCATTCTGATTTCATTTTGATTTCAAGTTAAAGGTACTCGTTTTTAATTTAATTAATTCCCTGATATCTATGCACAACCTTTGTCATGAAAGACTCTTTCTTGATTCAAAACTCTCTCTTATTCGATATCTTATCTTTTTCCAAATTAAGCTCTCTGGAAACCGAGAACTATAGTCATGGCTCCCCAAATCCCTAGCAATAGCCCACATGAGAAGCACAGAACAATGTTCACTTTATCAGGGCTTGTTGTCTCTGCTGTATACACATTTTGGCATAAATACCATCAATCAATAGCTCTAGGACAATGCGGGAGCTTTCTTACTCAAATTATCATGTAGACTAAGGGTTATTTGTGATACCATCCTTCTCTGTACACTTGCATTTTAAAATAATATTTTGATAGAAGATACATTTGAAATTATTAGACCTTAACCTTGGAGTAATTCATCATATGTCTCGGGTAGAATCTTGTCTGCCCTCCCAATTTTTCCTCTTTCTGTTCGTGTTTGCTGCTGAACTTAATATGAACATTTAGAATTATCAAGTCACTAGCTTCCTGGATGGAATACTGTGTGTATTTTTTTTCTCCTGCAGTACATATGCTGATTACTTATGTTTTTCTGGTATCATATATTATCTATAAGAGCCTCAGGACTAAAATAACTTTGAGTAGCATTCAGGTTCTGCCTTACAGAAAATTTTAAGTTTTGGTTCTAGTTGCCAAGCTACTTCTAAAATATTCCCTGCAGTTCCACTTGGAAGATTGTGTTTTGTCCCTTTTAACTTGTGAAAGTTCATTCTCATTTTGTATTGCTTTATGTTTTAATAGTGAGGAACAGTTACACCCATCAAACTATTGATATAAATAAGTGAAGGCTTAACATAGTATTTCAAAAAACAGTAGACAGCTGTATTAAATAATTTGGGGAAGGAAACTGTAATACAAATTACATATTGACTTTAAGTGCAGAGTAAACACAGTATTAAGAAATAATGCATAGTTCCTGCTTATAACCAGAGTTGGATGAAAAGAAAAAAAAAAAAAGTGAGAAAAGAAAAAAAAAAAAGTGAAGACCACAATAAATTTTAGGATGAAAGGAAAGACTTTCACAATAAAAATTCACTCTGAAATGATATACTATGTTTACAGAGATGGTAGAGGCCCCTCTTACAGAGATCTTTACTAGGTATTACTTTTTTTTCTTTTAACTTAGCATCTGTGGATTTTTTTGAATCACAGCACTTGAATGAATTTTACAAAGTTTAGTGCTTCAAGACTATGGCAAGAAACCCTACCACCTTTCATGTGCTTCTTGTTCATTTTCACCCTCCCCAGTACAAGTCAACACCTCCCTAACTGTGAGCTTCCTCGGGAAATCCCAGGATCAAAGCTAACTAGTCAACCTGTTGTTATTAATCCACCATTTGTCCATATCATCTATGTAGAGTTGAACAACAACACACACATACACACACACTCCTATCATTTTTAAAAATTTTTGTTCACTGTCCTCAAATTTTCCCATCAGTTTTTCTATTTAAGGTAATATTGTTCACATTTATAGCAATGTACTTCTTCAGTTGTTTCCTGTGACTTTATATCAAAACAGGAGTGATATTTAGAATACATAAAGATCTCTTTAGTATGGTGTGGAAACTGTAGTTCCCATAAACAGCCACGAGAGAAGTCACACTCCTATTACTAGTATCCAATTACTAGCCTTGAAGGGACTTGTAGGCCCCTGTAATTTACCCACCATGATGCTAATGCCACTGCCAAGGGCATCCACTGAAGTCTGGACATGCACCCAGCTGGTATGTATGAATGACCACAGGCTGTGTGACAGGCATCTCTTGCAGGTACCTCCTAAGTAGCCTGGGCGCTTACTCAACTGGCTCAAAGACAAAGGCTACTTACCTATCTTAAGTATTTTATTATTTTAACAATTATTTGAACATACAAATGCATACAAGCTGACTTTCAGTTCTGTGTATAGCTACAAATATATAATTAACCCTTTTCCCACCAAATTTGCTACTTATTGATGGTCTTTATAATTTATAGGATTTTTTTTTTTTTGGTGAAGAAAGAACAAACTAATAATATCTGTCTAAAGCCAATCTGTTATAGAATAAATCAATAAAGTTATCAGGACTTTAATGCTACAAGGGATAAAATTAAACTGTACTATTCCATATTTCATTTTAATTAATAAACAAATAATAAACTAAATTTGAGAGACAATGATCTAGCTCTTTACCTGGAAATCTCAGCACAGACCCTGTGTATTATTCCACTGGTTAGAAAAATTTTTAGTATTGTGCTAGTAAAGATGGCAAAGACAAAAAGTCATGATATTCCTTGTTTTATTGAAAGGGATTTTAAATATATTTTAAACTACTTTTGACTGTCCAAGAAACTTCATTTTAAAATATGCCAAGCCTGAATAAATGGTTTATGCAATAAAATTGAAACAGAAATAAAGGATATCAAATAATATTTTAACATTTAGCTTCAGTTTACAGAATATTTATTGACAATTGTATGACTTTGTTTTTTTACTTATTTATTCAACAATTGAATTATTTGAGTTCATATTATATAAAAATAGAAGACACTTTAAGATTGGTAAATTGCTACAAGAGATTTATGCAACCAGGTCTGTAAGATGAGAGGAGCAAGAGGGTTTGGCAACGGTATCTTCCTATGGAAGTTATCTTGTGATCAAAATTTGAGCTACCCAGGCAAATGAGGAGGGAAAGAATACCCCAGAGACAGAGAACAGTTTATGCGAATAAATGAAAGTAGGTGTAGGGCACCCGGGACAGGAAAGCTGGAAAGAACCAGATCATAAAGGTCTTTAAAAGCCATACCAAGGAAAATGAGTTACATTCTCAAGTTAATGGGGAGATCTTTGAAGGGACACAGGAAGTCTTATAACCAAATGTATGATTTAGAAAGTTCATTGGAAGAAGGCAGGCTGGAAGTAGTGTGAATGGTTAGAAGACTACTGCCATAGTTTGGGGACTGACTGTAAAGCCAGGTGACACGGTGGCTGAACACCGCTGCTGTCCTTGTATCAATGAGAGTCTGAGCAATTGTGGGTAATTTTAATAAAAATCTGTTGAAAAATATTTGATTTCTATTTTTAAAATTACATAAAGTATGCACTCAAGGGTGAGGTCTGTTTTCACACATTCATATTGTTTTACCTACTCTTATTCGTAAAATAATGAAAATGTTAACTGCATGGCTATACAGAGGTTTTGGGGAACTATTAGTTTTTTCTTTATTTTTAAGATGCTGCCATCTAGTGAAACTTTTGTAAAATCGCTTTGTGATGATCTCATGCAAGTTTGTATCTTACGGTCATTTCCTAAAAACAGTCACATTTTAATAATTTATGTTCTCTGCCACCCATGGGGAAAGAATTGTACATGCATTAAAACATACTGTAGGAGCCACAAGTGATTATTTTACATCGTGCCACAGATGTGACCACAGAGCTTTTAATAACAGGATATGGTAGGTGAAGTTTCATGGTTTCTTCATTGTGCCATTCTTTATAAATAATTGATAATAAAATAAAAGTGCTGCCTTTTTATTCCTTGAGTTTTCTAAGAAAAGCTGTGTTGTAAAAACTTGTCTAAGAGAAGTTAAGTTGTAAAAATTTCTTCATTAAAAAAAAGCACTTTAATTGGATGTGTTGGTGAGAAAAAAGAGAATTTTAAATTCAGAACTTTTTTCCCCAAATTTAATTTCAATATTAAAAGTGTATCTAAAAATACAAACTAATTACACATATGTATGTCTCTGTATATATATCTATTGAACCTAGTCTGCAAACCTCAGTTTTGATGACCTCTAAATCTTGATGGAGATTAACTGTATTTCTTTTCTATTGCTTCAAAAATTTGTGTTAGCATGAAGCATCTGTCATATTTTTACGACATGTATTGCTCATTTTTTGTGTTTTAGAAACAAAATACCTGTAAGAACTTTTTCTTTTATGATGTTCTAGTTCTGGCCACATTACAGTAAGGTTTCTAATTAACTGACTCCCCAATATATTGAGTTTCTGTATGGAAACCAATGCTATAGGGCAGGGGTCAGCAAATCTTTCCTGTAATGGGCAAAATAGCAAATGTTTCAGACTTTTTCGTTCATATGGTCTCTGTTGCAGTGATTCATTTGTGCTTGCAAAAGCAGCCATAGACAATATCTAAACAAAAGAGATTGTTGTGCTCAAGTACAACTTTATTCATTAAGAACAGGTCATGAAAAAAAAAAAGAAAAAAAAAAGAACAGGTCATGGTTTGCATCCCTCTGTTCTGGGGAAAGTACCTGTAATAGCAGTTTGGGGTTATTTATTCTTAAGAGGTGTTAGAACAATCTAAAATTGGTACCTCTGCAATTATTTACTTCAAAAACTTCAATCCATAGATGTGTTTCTTCGAAGTTGCAGGAAGTCTACAAGTTTTAAGAATGTAATTATTATGTTTGCTCTTAGTAAGCTAACAACAGAAGAACTCAGAGGTAAGACACGTTTGCAAAGTGAACTATCACCCCCATTTAACTATCAGCTTTTTAAAAAAATTCATGTCATTAACTGAGACAGAATAGAGTCAGATAGTAAGAGACTGTTAGGGTCTCAAGTCAATGTACAGGGAGAACACAGTATAGAGTCAAAAACAGCATCATTTTTATGGGTCACCTTTGTGTCAACTGATCTAGACAGGACTTAGTTGCAGGGATCCTGCTAATCTCAGCTGAGGTCACTCATGCATCTCTGGCCAACTAAGAGAATGTGGGAGAGTAGAATCCAGGCTGAGCCCAGGGGAGGATGACTCTGATCCACAATTTTTTCATCTTCCATCTGGGCCAGTAGGTTGGCCGAAGCAAGTCCTTCTCATATAGGTGGCAGAGAGCAAGAGAGAGCAAGCCTCATCACTCAAGTGATTAGGACATTCTCTTTGTATTATATGTGCTGATGTCCCTTTGCTCAAAACAAGTCACCTGACTGATCCCAGTGGCGGAGAATTGCACCCTGTTCTCAGTGAAGGAACTGAAAAGTTACGTGGCAAGGGACATGGATACAGGAAGGGACGTAGAATCGGAACCACTAAGGCAATTTACTACAGCATGCAGAGACTTGATCAAATTAAATGACATGATGTGGGGTTAAGTGATAAACTGAAAATTTTATTAACTCCTTCAGGTTAACAGGATATACTAAAGCAGCAGTTCTCAAACTTTTTAGTAATGCAAACCTTTTATATTCTTAAAAATCACTGATCACCTCAAAGAGGTTTTAATATTGTTTATATCTATCTATCTATATTTACTGTATTTCTAATTAAAACAGAATTTTAAAATACATTTACTTATTTATTTTAGGACAAAAGTGGCAAATCCATTACATATTGACATAAATAATATATTGTTAGGGAAACAAAACTGTAGTTTCTAAAAGAAACAATAAAAGGAATGTTTTATCTTTGGCAGATATTTTATATAGATAGAGATCTTTACTGTTTGGCTTCATAGCAGGCAACTGGTTTTATATACCTTCTGCATTCAATCTCTTGATTTTTTTTTTCCTTTGTGAACCACAGGAATGAAATTGGACCTTGTACAGATATATATTTAGAAAAAGCAAAAGTAGTTTAATAGCTTTTTCAGTTAATTGTGAATAATCTTTGATACTACACCAGAATTTGACAAGTGAGAACTTCTTGGGAGTTGTGGTATGAAATGTGAAACCAAATCACTGATCTTTCTATGCTTTGTTACATTACAATCCATTGGCTGATTTTTCATTTTGAATAGATCTTTTATCCATGCATGATATGTAACAATAAGCGTTGGTCATTTGGAAAATATTGGTTCATCATTATGCATATTTTACAAATATTGATATTTACATATTTCAGTATATGTTCTTTTAAAAATTATATATTACTTCTAAACTCATCAGAAATATCTTTAAATACTGGGAAATGATCATATTCATAAAAGTGGATACAAGTTTTCCAAAATTCTACTTTATCTTGGTAACTACTTTTTTTCCTTGGCAACAAATCCTGTGAGTTATTTTCCTTAAATTGACAGACTCTTTAATTTTCCAAAATATGTCTGTCAAATACCTAAGTATGACCTACTATTGTTTGTATATAAGTTGCTCTTTCATGCAAAAACGGTTTTCCAGTAAGCTAAAGTGGCTAATTCAGCTTGCAACTCAAATAATTGCATAAGTGCATTACTTTGAGACAACTATCCTACTTCAGGATATGGTCAAATGTCTTATGCATAATTCCCACATTAAATCTTAAAAATAGGAAAATTAAGATATTGAGATTTAATATAAATGTATTAGTTTTATACTTTTATCAAGGAGATATATAAGTGAAATTAACTTTTTTATGCTGTAACTGAATGGCTTTGACACACAATGACAGTACAAGCTTCCACTACCTTGATTTGTGCTGAGGTGCCAGCAATTTCACCCATCATTGCTTTTGCATTATCATTGCAAATGTCAACACAGTGAAGAAGGCAAAGAATGTCTTCTTCATGGTATGAAAATTGTTTTGACCTGAAAGGGTCTTGGGAATGCCCAGGATTTTGTGACTCACACTTTGTGGGTCACTGTACCAAAGGATGAACTATATTTATGGTACAGCAGTGTGTCAAAGGCTTTCTTAAGTATACTGTCTTTACTACTTCAAATCATTAAGTGAATTCAAAATTTATTATGTTCTTCCACAGGGTTGTGTGGTTGGCTTTGATCTGGCACATGCAGTTGGAAATGTTGAACTCCACTTACATGAGTGGGGAGTTGATTTTGCCTGCTGGTGCTCCTACAAGGTATCAACAAACTAGTTAATATATTTTTATTCTTTTATTCCATATTGACGTTAATCTAAATGTAAAACTGGATCAGTGGCCAATTTTAAGTATTTGAATTACTTACCTCCATTTCTTTCATTACTGTATTTTCTGACTCTAGTTAACTGTAGAGCACATGATAGAATAGTATAGGTTATTAAATTTTGCTATTTCCATCCTCTATAGAATACTATTCCTTCAATTCCCTGGCTGCTCTGTAAAAGTCAGGAGATTCTGGAAAAAAAGCTCCACACTTAGAACTTAATTCAAATTGATCTGAGTTTTTTGTTGATATGTTGTGAAATTTCTACATAAGTAAAGATAATTCTTATGGAATCAACTTTGTACTGACATTTGAAGACAAGTTAATTGACAGGGAGCATGGATATAAAACCAATTTTATTTAAATTTAAGTGTTTTAAAAATATAATCTTTTATTATTATTTAAATAGTTTGTGACAAAATAATTGAAATGAATGAGCTCTGAAATGAGATAAATGTCACTGGAACTATTATCTACTAGTTGGGGCAAAATTTGGCTAAAAAAGTAATAGCTATTTATTCTCGATTAATAATGCTATGTTTCATTTTTTTTTCTTTAAACAAGGTAACTCTAAATTCTGTTTTATTATAAAAGTTCAAATAGTCACACATTCTGATCTTGTCAAAAGTTGGTTTCATAACAAAAAAGTCAAATTATTACATTGTTTACTTTTGTCATACATATTTAGGTAAACCCATACAGTTTAATTTATTCTCAATCCAGTGATTTTTTTTTTTTTTAATCCAGTATTTAAATGCAGGAGCAGGAGGTCTTGCTGGTGCCTTTGTCCATGAAAAGCATGCCTATACAATTAAACCTGCGTGAGTACTATCTTTAGATTCTTCTTTGGTGATGAATAAATGAACTTGCATTAATAATATGCTAAATTTACATGAGCTCTTTAAGATGCTATCCAATAAGAATCTGGACTGATTATAATTATTTTACTACTCTATGAACAATGATATGCTTTATCGGAAATAGATGGTTTCCAAAGAGTTCTCTTGGTTGAACAAGAAATTTAATCACAAAAGAGAAGCTTCAAGGCTAAAAATGAGTCCCTGTAATCATGCAGAGCAGATGGTTTAATGCGAAGAGACTACTTAACTTTTTTTCAAAAATTAGACTTTAGAAAATTTCAGGTTTCTCACATTGATGAATAAATCAAAGGCAACTAGAGCTGTGCCTAATAGAGCTTCAAAGTGGTATGTGATTATTAAAATTACATCTACCTTTAAAGCTGGAAACTTATAAAATGGTCTTGTAAGGAGTATCTTCTGTCCTAAAAAATTTTATAATCCATGAAAACTGAAGAAGCTGAACACTGAACAACAGACTGACTACATAAAAAGAAATACTTTTCAATTTTTATATAGCACTCCATTTTTTTAGAGCAAGTATAAATGCAAATGTGATACACCAACAAATTTACACATTTTTATTTGACTGGGGAACTCTTAAGTGTTTCTATTTTTTTAATCTGGTATGGAGATAAAGAAATAATATCCTGTAAAAAAAATCCTTTCAAAGTTGTATCAGAGTGTAGGTGATGAGGAGACTGTCTAGACTCCTAATAGGTAATATAATAACATTTGATTAGTTTTCTGAATCTTCTCAGTCACTGGTTGAGTGGTATAATCGTTATAAGAATTGAAAGTGAATTAGTAATAAAGCTTGGAGCACCTCACATTTTTGAGATTCTGTGCATATAAATCTTACAAATTTAAGATGATTTTCTATAGCTCATTTAATTATGTCTAAAATTTCCACAAGATTTTAAAATTAAATAGAGCATTTTTTAGGCAAGTATTTTGTTAGGCAGACATCTTCCTTGAGTATATTGTCAGTACATTAGATTTCTCCCCTTGTCCCAAATTCTCTGAAAAGAATATAAAGCATATATTATATTATAGGAATACGATACATATTTTAAAAGGTCTCTTTTTCATTTTTAGCAAACCACATTGATAACATTTTACCTAGCATAAGTGTTTTCCATATAGACAGTATATAAGGTATTGCTTGCTTTTGCGTGAAGACTCACTACCTTGAGCATCTCCAACTCTCCACTTATTTAAATTGCAATAGAGGAATCAGCAAAGGGAAGCGAGGGTAAGTAATCTACACAAATTCTAGAGAATGCAAGTATTAGCAGTTTAACTGATTTTACAGCATCTCTATTGAACTACAGATTTCTTTCACCGTTATTTGCCTTTCATGGATGAGGAACTGGAGAGGGTGGAGGGGTTGTAGTGTGTTCGCATGTGCCTCATCTTGTAGAATCCCAACATCCTCTAGACCCAGTAAGCAATTGTTAAGTTTATGCTCCCAGGAGAAAGACCATGCAGACAGACCAGATTTACATTCCAGCCTGATCACTCACTTGCTGGTCCATAACCTGAAGAATGTCCTTGACTTCATAGTGTTCTAGCCTCTATATAAAGATAACATCAGCATTCACCTCATAGGCAATTACTGTGAGATTAAAATGGGATGATGCATGGAAAGCACTTAGCATAGCCGCTGAAGCATGACAGGTGATCCATACATGTAGGCTAAGTATTTTGTTGCCTCAATGTGAAGCTGCGTGTTAACTTGTAGAATTTTGCCTAGCAGAGACCATTTCTCTCAAGCAGGAAACATAGCCTTAAAGATTACAGCTTGTGACCTTTGGGACATTAAACCGTTTTGTACCTATTGCCAAGCTCAGACTGACCCTGTAAGTCTCTATTCCTTGAATTCTCTCTCGTACTGGCCTCACCATCTTAATTGGCTCCCTTGCTAATTAATGAGTTGATTGAGATCTTTATATGTGTTCATTTTATATTTGTATGAGAGCCATGCTTTTAACTCTTTTGAAAATTATACGTTATTAACTATTGTTGCATTTTAACTATCTGGCTTTGGAGACTGACGACTCAATTCAGTCTGACTCATGTAGCCCTTCTTACAGGAAAGCCTGTTTGTTGTTTCTTCGTTTGTCTGTTGTTAAAGCTTCTTTTTATGTGATATCAGAGGGACTAATTCCGATGGTAACAACTTCTACCCTATAGTGGAACGTAACTGCTGTTGATGTTGTAAACTTTGTCAAGTAAACTTTGTCGCTTAAAAAAGGGTGACATCTAGTGGCTAAACACATTATTTCAAATAAAGAGTACATATAACTTTTCCTGGTCCATTCATCCTTTTATCAAGTATTTTTTAAGTATATATATTTAAATCATTTTTTATTTTATATCATTTGACCCCATATTTATAGTGCAATGATTGTGTAGTCAAAGCCTTCCATAAAGAGGCAGGACAGGACGAAGGTGGAAGTTAGTGAGGGGCATTCTAGGTGCATGGTTCAACATAACGCATAAATGTCTATCAAGGCTGAGAAGAAGGGCATTATGGGAGTGGTTGGCGGTTGGCCTACCTGCTATAGTGAGTGGATCCCGGAACATGTAATCCTGCATTCTAAAAGTTTAATATTCATTATATAATTTCAAAGTATCTTTCATATGATGTTCCCATTAGCAACTGGTAAATTATATCTGTACCAAGAAATTTCACTTCCTTCTTTTGTTTAAATAGGCATTTTGGCCATTGTTCAAACCTGATGATGACCTAAGACTTTTTCCAAGGACCTTTGCCAATAAAAAGAATGAGTAGAGGCCAGAGTCAGTCCACTGCATTAAGCATTGTAACTCAAGCTATCATTCTCAACTAGAATTTGACCTTTTCCTAGTTTATCATCACTTTTTCTCATTCCAGTGTCATATTCTAAACCTTGTCTGTAGCTAAGAATTATACAAAGTTAGAACTGGTTGTGAGTAAATGTTATCTGTGTCTTCTTCCTTCAAGGCTGACTTCAATTTAGTCTACACAGTTAATTATTGCTCTGAAATATGAAGGAAAATATTTTAATTATAAGAATTTGACAATCAGAAATGTATCACTTTAAAAAATATACTTCAAAATCTTGAATTTTTCTTTTTAACTTTATAAGTGTTGACCTTTCTGATAGACTTCAGATCAATATTTAACCTTTTGGTTTTAGGGGATTCAAGCATATCTGAGGACCATAAAAAGATTCTTCTGTGAGAACCTATAGACTGAAATTCAAGACACCACCACCCACCTCTTCTTTTTTTTTAGAGAGACTCTAGCATGAAAACAGGAGTGGATTATGTGAGCTATTAAGATTCCTTCTATGGCTTACTTTTTTACCCTGTCCAATGAAATAACACATACAAGAAAACTGCTGTTCCTCACTTTCCATGCTGGCATAAAAAACCTCCAAATGGTCTCATATATCTCTTGAAATGCTAGTTTCTCCTACAATTTTTTTTTTTAAAGTTTTCTGAGTGGCCAAGAATGGGGCCAACTGATAATTTTTTTTAAATGCCAGAATTTCAAATCATGCCAACACATTTCCATAAACAGCTAGAAGTATTTGATTGAAGACTTTAAGTAGAGATAACATTTTCAAAGCTTTATTGAGAACTTGAGTCATCTCCTTTATTATAATAAGTCATTTGCAGGTTAAAAAGAACCAATAGAAGAGGCTGGCTGACATCAGTGCATGGTTAAGGCATATTTTAGAACTCAGAAATGTAGGTTATTATTATTATTAGGGAACTTAAAAAAAGAGGAACAATAAAAGAAAACAACATTGTTTCCTATAAAACAATATAGGGAAGTCTAAGAAAGGATAATAATAAGCATCAAGAAAATTTAGAAAAAAAGACTTAAAAAATTATAAGCATGTACCATGCTTGACCCAACTGTACAATTAATGTTATATGGAGAGAGCATCTAATGCACATTTGTTCTGGGGAGTGCTGACTTGAAATATTTGATTCTACATACTTCTCCAGGCGATACTGGAGAATACCATAGCCCAAAACTCATCTATAATTTAAACCTTGTTTTGGTTTCTGTGATTCTTTCTGACTTACTACTTATCACATCCTTGTCTACTACCTGCATAAGGTCTTGTTGTTAAACGCTGAGAGAACAAGGAAGTGTAGGTGTGTGAATTCACAAGACTCCAAATGCTTTCAAATGGAACAGGCCAGTATCAATAGATTTCTCAGTGAGAGTTTTCACAGAATTCCTAGTTGATCTATGACCTAGACCTCCCAGGGCATCTGTTCTACCCATTTAGCATGTTTCTGGAGTTAGATGTTCAGTATGAATTAACATGGATGACTTCTCAGCCACAACTTCCTGTCCTATCAGACAGCCATATTAAATGTACTTGGCCATCCCCTTTGTCCTTAATGTGTACCTCCCACAGCCCTAATCTTCTAGTGTACTACTTTCCCTTGCTTCTGCTCCAATGTATGTGATTATTCTTCTATATTTTATAAGGTTTTCTCTTTCACTTTTTCATTGATTCTCTCAATGCCTCAACCATTGGTCCTCTTGCCCAGGAGTTTCTCATCCACAGTCATTATGTCAACAACAGACATTTGTAGAAGACACCAATTTGCATTTCCAGCTTTACCACTTGCTTACTTTCTAGCCCTTACTTTCATCTGATTGCAAATTGCAAGAGTTCCTGATTACCAAAGCATTATTCCAGTCCCCAAGATATATGACAATGTAGGGAAGCAAAAACTGTCATAGTAGGAAATTTTCACTAATGAACTACCCATTTATAAAATTAGCCTTTTCTAAACACCCTTTCCCAATTAGTATTAGCATTTATCTCTATGTTATCATAAAAAAGTTTAGACTCTTGCTGATTATAGAATGTTATAAGCATAACACAATAAAAACTTAACGCAAATGAATTGTAAAGTAACATTTTGCAAAAGATTCAGGATTTCATGATGCAAGTGATACTGAAGAACTGCTGAATCACATAATCATGGACAATGAGAATATGTCAGAGTCAGAACCATTAACAGATGAAGTAGACGAAATTAGACACGGTACTTCAAAAGCAAATGACTAGAATATCAGGGATTAAAAGGAAATGATGAATGCTTCAAAAATTTTGTGGAAATGATCATCTTTATGCTCATGCTAAAAAAGTTAAATGTAATACAAAAAAGATTGTAGTTTGCTATCACATTTGTTAAAATACACACAAAAACCTCACAATTTATTATTCTTTTTAATAATTAGCATATTATAATTTTAATGTAAGTTTTGTCAAATTATATTTATTTTACAATTTAAAATTTTATTTTCAAGAGCATCTCAATCAAATCTTTTATTCTTTTTTCCTCCATTATTTACTTCAAAAAGTATGGTTTACTGTTTTAAAATAGATGTATTTTAAATGGCCTTTTCCCAGTATTCCATTTGTAATCAAATAATGAGGACTTCCAATATATTCATACATCTTTCCAATCTTAGGAATTAAACATGATGAACCTTCCATTTTATCCTACTCCAAAACGAGTATCCTTTCTAAGGTGCTCACTGCTTTACCAAGTAAAGAGAATGTTCCTGAGTCAATTGAGGAGGCATGAGCAAATATAAACAACATAGATTTTTGTACAAGAAACTTTAATAGATAGAAATAAATATAGGATATTTCATATGATTTTTAAATCATACAATCTATTTGGAGAGATGCCATTTCAATAGCTGAATAAACAATTTAAATAACAGGTAACACAGGGATAGAATATGTGCCACAAGGCAATTTCTTAATAATTGCTGGGTGAATTTTCAGATATTGCCATAGAACAGTGAAGGAATAGATAACTTTAACTCAGAGCTGCTTTGGAAAAGCTTGAAGAAGTTGGTTCACCACCAACTTACAGATACAATTCCTCTGCAAAATGGAATGCTATGTTAACTGAGTAAATTTTCTCTCTGTTACTTTGAAAGTTGAAATTGTTGCCTATGAGGGAGATTTCACTTGATTAGTTTCATAAATTTAAGGAAGTATAAAGAAGAGTTACTTAAATGACATTTCTTTAAGGGATATGTCAGGTGATCTTTATCTTTTTATACTCTTTAGTAGAATTTTTATGGAATCTGAGTTATTGACTTAACATTTAAAAGTCTGCCGATTATCATAAAATTGCTCTTTATCTCTATTCTACAATATTTTAGAAATTATAAACAGTGGTAAAATCAAGTATGCTTCATACACTTAGTTCCAGAGCCATGCTCACGAGTGGGTTACACCTATTGCAAATCCTAGTCCCCAAAGCCTCATTGTAAGGGATCCAAAAGAAGACAATTTGATTGAAGAAAACTCATTTATGGATTCATGGCATATAACCTATACCTGTCTTCATTCACAAACCATTTTAGATCAATAACTCTAAAAGGATCCCTCATCTTCTTGGCTTGACACTTTTTTACTGTGCATAATCATCTAGACAATTTTCCTGTGTGAATTTAAGCTGGGATCATAAAAATAACGTTTATGCACAGAGGCATGATCACAGTTAAAAATAATTTCAGTAAATAATCTGATTTTCTCAATTTAAGAGATAAAGGAATCCTGGCTCTTAAAACCAAAATAGTAATCATCAGTATAAAAAGATACATTAAAGCCATTGTTGCTCGCAAATCACTATTCTCAGATAATGATGACATAAAGATTAATTTGAGAAAACTGAAGTCCTTTGAAACCTCAAAATTTATTTCCTCTTTGAAAATTGCAGACTTGTGTCCCTGGAGATATATGAGGTCAGTGAACCTTTTAAACACAAAAAGTAAAACTTGTCAAAGAACTTCTGCTCTTGTTTTAATTACTTCAAGTTTTGTCCCTAAAGTAACCTTCAGAATCTGCAAGGGTTTTTAATATAAACTATGGAGAGCTACTGCTAAACTTTTATTTGTTCTTGTTGAGAAAACACATGTATCCATCTGACTTTTTATGACTGTCAAAACAGCCACGGTGCAATGATACTGTTGTGCGGGGCAGCTTGGGAAACTGCTCATCACACACAGACCCACTGGGTCCTGGTGCTTCCAAGACTGAGCTGTGCCAACTTCACAGGTCACAGGAATACTTGGAATGCATTACTCAGAAGAGAGGTCTGAATTCCTATGATCCATTTTCTCTTTGGTCACTTGTTTTTAACTCTACCCCAGAGGAGAGGGTTTGATTGAGTGGGAGTTATCATTTTCTCTAGGATGGAGGTTTGTCCCCATCATGGTAACGTCCTGTAGAGATAGCTTGCCTTCATTCTCTTATAAATCCTTGCTCCAATCAGATGTGGTCAGAGTCTCAGAAGATTTGGCACAGGCATGGAAACCTAGGCAGAAAATGCCCATTTGATTCTTTTTTTTTTTTTTTAAAGGGGGCCTGTGATCCTTGTGAGAATTCATCTTAGTATGTCCAATGTGATTGTTTGAAAAATTGACTAAATTAATTCTAAATGTTTAAGTACAAGGACATTGTCCTTTGAATTTTCCTTTACTTTCATAATCCACAACGCCCAAGAAAATATTTTTAAAATTTTGTTGTTGGATATATGGCTCTTTCTTTACTCTCAGCATAACAGACAAACCATCTTCTAGCATATGGAAGCATTTCTACTTTGCAAGGTATTCTGAAGTGGGTATGATTTGCAAAATACTGTCAAATTAAATATGCATTTCCATATGCTTCTACAAAGACCAAATATATCCATGAAAACCAGCTATATACAACTTCAAAAGTCCTTCATGAGTATTTTAATCAACATTGCAAATAGTTCTTTCTAAAGTCCTAAATTCAGACATCTTCTTGATGTGTTTTGTGCTTTTAGCATCAATGTTACCACAGATTATAAACCAATATTTTATAGTAATAATACATTTCAATGAATCATATGCAGAAATTTTTTCTTAATGAAGCTTTCACACCAAGAAAATATTGATTTAGCTCTTGTAAGGACAGCATATTATTCTGAATCTTCAGGAAACAATTTTCATTAACCAAAACTTACAATAACAGGAAGTACTTTCTTATAACTATGCTTATCATACTGTTAGCTCACTGAACATATTTTAACAAGCCTCCTTTTGAGGAAGATTTGAAGATGTAATTGAATATGTAACAGAACCAAGTAAAGCACTCTATCTTAATGATATTTACATTATGATTGGGCAAATGAGTGGAGGAAAAGGAATTGAACCCCCATACATCCACAACTCCTTTCCAAAGCAGTGTTAAATCAGCTGACTTAGAACAGAGCAGAGCAATTGTGAATAGATGAATTTTTTTAGAAAATAGGAACTGATAAAGATCTTTACTAAGAGTGAGTTGGTAATATTTTACCTGTCTAATGTCATGGCCATATTGAGCCTTATAATGGTCATGCTTAGGGACTAGTTGCTGACATCAAGGGATGAATGCACAATTCACGGGCTGAAACATCCTGTTTTGTCAAGATTTTTGTTGTCACTAGCACCTTTGAATCTGCTTCTATCACTTAGCCGTAAGTTTACTTTTCCTTCAAATATGCTGTTCCCCAACTGCCTGGATTTAGGTTTTCCTTGCTCCTTCTCTCATTTTTAGTTGAGCTTTTGTTTTTTTGCCTTTTGTTATAGTTTATATCTGTTTTCTCTGATCCTTATTCCTATGCTGTAGCTCCACCTTTCCTATATGTGCCTGAACTACTGTTATTTTTGAATTTCAATATCTACTTGAACTTTAGCAATTGTGTTCCTGTTTCCCAAGCCTTTCTTCTCACTCTGCATGGTAGTTTAGCAATATTAATGCCTCATTGTGAGAAATGGCCTAAAGACTTTCTGGGATACTTATGTACCCACGCAACCTGCCCATATTCCACCCAACTGATCTTACTTCCCTGAAGGCAGTGTTTTAGTATGCTCAAAGTCACCCTTGTTTGCATTTGGTCATCCTATTGGATGGCTTGCTTAGAAAAGACTGTCAGTGGAGGCTTGAAGAAACACCTTGGCTGATTATAGATGAATAGAGCTTGGACTAACCAAAAAGAAAGAGGAAAAAAGTATACAATTGTTCATGAAAAGAAGTTAATATTGTCACTGAACATTGTGGAAGAATTTTGACTTATAATCTTTTAAGGCACAGCTGCATAATGTCCTTGTACCACATTTACATTCATTAAAGAAATATTTATGGAGCATCTACTATATTCCAGGCATTTTTTTTAAGTGTCTGGGATATATGGACAAATAAAGCAAAGATTCCTCCCCTTATAGAGCTTACATTCCAGTAAAGAAAGATAGATTATACACATAATAAAGAGCAAATTGTATGATATGTTTGAAGTTGATAAGTCCTATAGACAATTGGAAAAACAGGACATTAAAAGGAGGTATAAGAATACTCTGTGGGGCTTCTCTGGTGGCACAGTCATTAAGAATCTGCCTGCCAATGCAGGGGACACGGGTTTTTGCCCTGGTCCGGGAAGATCCCACATGCCGCACAGCAACTGAGTCCATGAGCCATAACTACTGAGCCTGCGCGCTAGAGCCCGCAAGCCACAACTACTGAGCCCACGTGCCACAACTACTGAAGCCCGCATGCCTAGAGCCCGTGCTCCACAACAGGAGAGGCCACCGCGAAGAGAAGCCCGTGTACCACAACAAAGAGTAGCCCCCGCTCAATGCAACTAGAGAAAGCCCATGCACGGAAATGAAGACCCAATGCAGACAAAAGAAAAAAAGAAAAAGAATACTCTGTGGAATCCTTGGCATTGCACAGTATTAAAAAGGCATTCAGGAAAGCTCACCATTGGGAAAATATAATGTGGATGAAGAGGTGAATGAGGTGGAGACTGGACCAAATAATTATTTGGTGAAGAGGGCTCCAGGCAGTGGGAGTATTTTATCAAAAGCTCAAAGACAAGAGTGTGTTGAGAAAGCCAGCATGGCTGGAATAGAATGAATAAGCTGGAGATGAGTGAGACAAAGTGGTCCAGAAAATGCAGGCCCTTATAAGGCAATGTAAAGACTTGGGATACATTGCCCATTTTGCTGAAAAGTGACATGACAGCAAATTTAAAATGATAATTCTGGTGGCTTTCTTGGGAATAGGTTGTAGGAGGGTAAGGGAGACCTTACTTTGGGAGACTTTGGGAGACCTGCTGGGGAGCCATTAAGGAATGCAGACAAGAGGTGACAACAATTCAAAGCAGGGGAGCAGCAAAGGAGGTGATGAGAAGTTGTAGGCTTCTAGATTTATTACAAAAGATAGGTGGCAGCACTCTGAAGGAGGTCAGAAACAGAAATGTGGATGTCAGTTAAGTGATGTTTGCAATCACACAGAAGTGAGCCACTCACTATCTAAAATATAGTAATGGCAAGAGGGATAAAGAAAGCAGGACAGAGTTAAAAGTTATTAGGAAATTAGAGGACATAGAGAAAAGTTTGGCTAGAGGGACAAGAATGAGGGGAGAATCAGACTGATGTCTGTCCAAATGATACTAAAATACTCAAATGTCATACAGTTATTTCAACTATCAACTAAAAAAATATTTCTTGAGCATCTACTACAGGCAAAGCAGTATGCAAACCCTGGGGATACAGACAAGAATAAGCCTGTTTTCTTGGGATTTATCATTCTGTGTGACAGGGAAAAGGAAGAGAGACGTTGGAGAAAGTCTCCTAACTCTTAGTCAGACTGAAAGGGAACAGGCAGTGGTGGGGTGTTCCAGGCAGGATCATCGAGGTCCTTGTGTTTCAAGTTAAGGAGTTTTGATTTTTATCTTAAAAACAAAGGGGTGCCATTGACTGCTTATATGGAACAAGACTGCAAATTCAAGTCTCATCACCTCTCCAGGTATTGGTTTGATTATGGGAAAAATAAATAGTTAGGCCGGGGCATCTTTAAGATTCCCTTCCAGTTTTCAAACTCTCTGATTCTTCAGTAATAAACATGAAGCTTTCGAATAAGGTAAACTGCTGATAGGGATAACTCAGAAATTAAAACCAATTTAATGGAAATCTGTGCATCATTGGTTATATTGAGTTTGATGACCCTCTTCCCTTCTGTTTTTTTGTAATAGGTGGATACAGTAATGCCCAGTAAGTTCAGACAAATTTATAACAAACTTTACTGTAACTTTCTCATCTTTTTCATTTTCTCAAGTATGAAAGAGTACCATGTTCACATTTCCTAAGCTCAGCTACCAAATTTTTTATTATGAAAATTAAGACTCTATAAAAGCTATTTGAATGAATAAATTTCTCATTACATCCTCAATAAAACAACCTTTGTGGAACTTTTGATTCTGTGAAACCTGATTATTTGATGAGGATTTTAAGTAATATACTTTCACTTGAGGTTCGGTTATAGAGGACATTAGGATATGAGATAACAGACAAACTTATTCACAATTGCTATTACAGATTTTGTTTAAAAATAAACAATTATGCTGTACCCCAAATGTTCCTTTTTTTTTGTAATGCTATAACAGTTTTGTTGATTCAACACATTTTCTGAAACCATGAAAGCAGTAAGACAATTGTATTTAGTTCTAAGTTGTGCCCGAGAGAGAGAGAGAGAGAGAGAGAGAGAGAGAGAGAGAGGGAGAGAGAGAGAGAGAGAAATAAGAGAAGAGGGGTGGGGAGGGGAGGGAAGAAGAAAGGAAAGAGGAAGAGGGAAAAGAAGAGGAAAAGGAAAAGAAAAAAAAAAGAAACTTACTCCCAGTCAGGTTTATATTCCTAAGCACAGACTTAAATTATTAAATGTGTGGTGATAAATTGCCAAATTAAAGGACATCATGAAAGCAGTTTTTAATGCAAATGTACTTCCTTAGAAAAGATTGTGATCTATTTCTTTATATGTGGGATTTTGCTCCAATGAATAATTGCACTTTTAACATAAGCTAAGAAAACCGGGATAAGTTGTTTTGTTTAGTTTTGGTGAGGTATGGGGTGAGGAGAGGTAAGGGGTTTGCAGAATAAGTTAAATTAATTCAGTGCATGAAATATTTAGGGATTCATACTGGAGATTCTGCCATTAAAGTCTTGCTAAGGAGATCAAGGAGCATTTTGATATTTCATTTCATAACTCTTAGCATCCAAAATCATATTGATTGGATCCCTAGTGGCTTCCTCTTACTGAATCTGAATATCATGGCTCAAAGATGCCTTTATTGTAAGTGATGCTTTCCATTTGATAATACTTATTTGAAACTCCTTTTAGGAAATTTATGATGTTCAAGAACAAAAAGCATATTAAAATCTTTACTTTTTATTATTTATTGGATCTCTCCCAACACCTTCTCTCAAAATTCTGTTAACATCCTCATTTTAAGTAAATTTACTCACTGCTTGATTTTTAATTTTTGATGGCAAAAGATTCAAATTTCTATCCTAGTATGATGAGATTGCATCTTAATTGTTATTGTTCATATTCAATTTGTAGATATGATTTATGAGCTTGTGATAATAGCTACTTATAAGCTAATTTAATGGTTTTTAATTTTACTGCATTAGCTTTAGAATATTTGTCTTTAGAATTCATGCCACGATTTCATTTATATTACATTTCTTTTGTATTTTGATTTTCCCTTTCCTGCATTCCAAGTGGTGGAGTCTTAAAATGAATTTAATTTTCCCCTAGGTTCTTAGAAATGTATTTTGAGTTTGAATAAATATTCTTTGAAATAATCATTTCTTTATTTGACTTTAAACAGCCCCCATTCCATCTGTCAAGACTTCAAGGTGTAATATATGATCGATACACATACTCAGATTCATTAAATTAGATACCTAGGTCCACGCATTTTGAAGAAAAGAAACTGACTACAGTGATTATGAAAGGACAGAGTCAAAAAACTTTTTTTTTGAGGAAGGAAAAACATTGTGTATAAAAAAATGTGGCTGTCATCTAGCCTGGCATTTTGCCAAGTCAGAACCTTAAGCGTAGTATTTAAGTAATCTAAGGAATATTGGGGTTTTTTTAGACTCCTTGATGAATTAAAAAAAAAAAAAAAAAAGACTGCCCAGGCGATTTTGCATGTGTTTGTGAATATACTTGGTCATGATGGTCTATACCTGTATTTGGGCTTCAAGGACTAATAACTGTATTATCTTCAACTAATTTTTTTTTTTAATTAATTTTTTTGGCCACCAACGTGAGGCATGTGGGATCTTAGTTCCCCGACCAGGGATGGAACACACGCCCCTGACAGTCGAAGCAGAGTCTTAACCGCTGGACTGCCAGAGAATTCCCCTATCTTTGACTATTTATCCAGCATCTTGGAACCTCAATTTTCTCATCTGTTTAATGAGGATGATAATAATATCTACATCACAGGATTCTTTTGTAGATTGATTGTTTAGAACAATGTTTGATTCATAATGAAATCTCAATTAACATTTGTTTTTGTTGCTCTCAAAATTAATAAAACAACTACAAGAACCTAAATCAGGACGAACCCACAAAATCAAATCAAATTATTTTGAGTATTTTTACAAGATCTTTGCTTGATGTTTGAGGAGTCAGTCACCTGGTTTCATGTTGTTCACTTTCCAGCATTGGAAAATAATATGGGGAAAAGACTTTATCTTTTTAACATACTATTTTAATAAACAGAATTCTTTTTCCTTTTCTTATTTAAATTAACAATGATTTTCAAAATTTTAATCTAGTTATGGTAAAAGTTATATTAGTATGGGCTCTTATATTAACATATATCATTGATGTTATTTATCATGAAAATATTCAGGATAACCTGAAAAATGTCAGGAGTTAAAGAAGAGATTCTAAGATCCTTTTACTTTACAAGGAATTATGGGTAAAAATAAATTTTAATAAGATAAAAATGTCATTCTCTTGTTGTAACACCCCATTTAAATTATTACTTTTTATCAAGTGAAAGTATAGAGCAATTAATTTTAGAAAGTTGTAATTATTTCCAGAAGAAATAATATTTAGAATTTCATTAAGATTATAGATACCACAAATGATTAAAAGAATATGGTAATTATTAATCTTTTATATCAGAATAAAGACATAGAGGAAGAAAAGCATCACATGAAAATCAGTGACAGTTTGGGACAATTAACCACTATTGGCTTCAGGAATCTGAAGCACATACAACATGGAATAGCTCCTCTATCCTCTTTTTTCATAACTGTAAGAGTATTTGTACTATGATTTGTTGAGTTGTTTTGATGAAAATTTTCAAGTAATTGCTTTGGTAACAGAGTTCAGTGATGTCACTGTCACATCTAGATATCAGACTTTACTGCCATATATATTATCCTCCTGCTCTGGAGCACTCTCACCCAATTTACTACTACTTGTTAGGGAATTATGGTATAAATAGCCTCTATTGAAGAGCCGTGTTTTCTTTCTTCTGTTTCTCCTACTCTACTTTTCTTCTCTTAATGAGTTCAATATTCACGTTGATGAAACTGAAACTTCTTACCTTTTGAGTCTCTAATTTCATTTCTTTCAGGGTTTCAATACACTCAATGTCTCACTCCTAACAGAATCTGTCAGCAACTCTGTCTTCCTTAGCTCTTGTTTAACATCAGACATCTAGGTTTGAGTCCATTTTCCCTCTCTCAATTCTTTCTACTTTGCTATGTCACCTGAATCCATTCTTCTTGAGGAAGAGACACAGGTCCCACCCACAATTCTTAATTGTGAGCCACATAAAGGCATGAACACCAGGAGTCAGAGATGGGGGGCTACCCACCCACCCTTTGTTGAATTAATATTTGTTTAATTAGTTTCTACCCCAAGTCACACCCACACCCAATAGACTTTAAGCTCTTTGTGGGCAGGAACCATTTCTAGTACAGCTCACTGTACTATTTCTATCTCTTGCTTCTATCAAGGTGTCTCAACTATTTTTGAAGAATTATAGAGTGAAATGTAGGAAAACTCTAATAAGCTTGATAAAAGAAAGGTAATTTAATTAGTCACATAAATGATAGAAATAGAGTCCCTTATAACAAGCATCAACTTTACTCTAACTTCACACTAATTTCCATTAAACTATTTTATTTTACCTGAGTCTACTTTTAGCATCTGCTCTTCTACTCAGCTTCCAGGGACTGACCATCTCAGCTTCTATTTGCTTATTGGTTTGTTAAGATACTTGCTTTGAACCCCCTCCTTCAACTTCCTTCTGATGATGTTATATCAACCACAGCTTCTCACTGTGGGTCAGTGTTTCTGCTCACTTACTGGGCAGGATGTGGGCTTAACTAGCTACATTCCTTTAGATGATCACTCAAACTCTGTAAGCCTTACTTTTCTCAAATATAAAATGATGGAAACAATACCAACCTCAGAATGTTGTTGCAAAGATTAATAAGTAAGATGACATGAAACGATCTTGCCCATTTTCCAGCAAACATATCTTTGTTTCTGCCCTTTTTTTCCCTTAGCAGTTCAATATGCAAAAGCTTTGCCCAACCATGCCTTTTGAATAGGATTTCCTGTTGGCATAAGAACAAGCAATTTGATTTGATAGATCACTCCGAAATGTTCTATAGGATTATATAATTCCCATCCAGAAGTGACATAGATGTGGTGGCTAGGGGTGATGGATGGCAAACAATTAGAATCTCCAATGCGGCTGGCCCAGAGGTTAGTCTCCCAGTATCTTTTGTACTAAGCCATTGGATAGAAAAATATAATCTCTTTAGTGAATAAATTCAAAAGAAGCATATTATCATCAAATAATGAGGCAACTCAGAAAAAATTACAATATCATATTTGTACTTTTTCAGATAAAAAGTTAAAGTACTTTTATGGACTCAGTAAATAAAGCATAAAAAATGATGCCTTGACCTCAGTTATAGACTCAGGTCCAAGTACTTTTTCCCCTAAAGAAGAAAACTTTTTCCCTCCGTGTATTTACTTGTTCCTTTTATATTTGGGCTATGAACGTGCCATCAGTACTTTTAAGCATGAACTATAATTTCCTCCTATGATACCACGTTCATATCTAGGTCTTTGATGGTATCTTTGGATACCATGTATCTAGGTCTTTGATGTTTCTGTCAGATATGCCCAGCAATCATAAATCATACTCCTGAATTTTTAATAGCACTCCACAAACAGAAATGATAAATACCTAGTCTTTTTAATGAATACACAAAAATGAAGGAAAAGTTGCTAAATAAGAAAAAAAGTATTGAAGTACTCTCCCAATTTTTATTTTAAACCTGTTGAAAAAACATGGAAAAAAAAATTCCCAGTTTTCCATTACCCTGTCTCATAGCCACTGTATTTGCCTCAGATTTTTAAAAAAGAAAATGCCAAGAGGAAAATTTTGAATCCGTTTCCAAAGAAAGCATTACATGCAAAAGGGCTCATACATTATTTTTTTGATTTGTAACTATAGAAGAAATCATTCTCTTTAACAAACTGTAGTATTTTTCTTCTCTTTCAAAAGATAGAAATAACATAAAAAAATAGTAAATGCCTCTGTACTAAATGATAGTGAATGAATCTAATTCATTCAGGCTAGAACTCCTTTCTTTATTCCTCTTTTTTTATGCAAACATAATCTTAGCCTCAATAGAAAAGGTGATACTGAGTTCCCCTCAGTACCCAGCACAGTTTTATGCCTGCTGAAAGAATGGGTTTTCAATAAATATACACCATGATAAATATAAGCACCTCAAATAAACAATTACATTGTACACTGATTTGTTTTCCCACTCAATTTAACTCATCCATATAGCTCAGTTATGTGTTCAGATTAACTAAAGAAAGGTTCTGATTCTGGATATTTAATACAAAAACATATGAGAACTTTGATAAACATACTTTTCATTTTATAATTGATTTCAGTTGTCATCAGAAATTTAATAATTTTTTAGTAAGTTACATATGTAAATGTCACCAGACCATAAACTTAGGTGGACAAATAATTTTATTTTCTTTATTTTCATCTATCAACTCATTTGATTCAGGAAATTCAGTCTTATAACTTTGAGGTATACTTAGTGACTTTTCTCAGTAAATTCAGAATTTAAGCTCTGTCAGTTCAGAGTTCTTTTCTTGTCCTTCTCTCCTTAGGATGGCATCTAAGGTTGCATGATGGGTGACGTACAGAGTGCCCAGACATAGATAAAGGAGAGGCATCTTGTCTATAGCCATCTCCTGGAATCCATTAAAATGCACCTGGCACTCCGTTGGTCATCTGCTCCCATTACTGCTACATCCTCCAAGATGTCTGTGGAGCTACCATGACCCTATGCCCTTTATCTCAAGCTCCAATGGGGATGCTGACTTTCTCAGTCACTTCGATTTCCTTCTCTGGGGAAACAGGAATTTCAGGATACTCTCTTGGGTCTCTTGGGTTAGTATGATCCTAGATTATAAATGGAGGTGCTATCACAGGCCCTTCTGCTAACCTTTTTTGTATGAAGATTATGGTACCAACCTGGCATAGAGGGATTCTTACAAACCCTTTGGATTGCCACGTAGGACTGAGGGAACATGGCTCAGGAATTTCGTATCATTAGATCCTCCCAAACATATCTGGAATTCCCACTGACCTCTCAAGCATCCCAACTCCCATCCCCTAGAACTTAACTGGGGGTAGGGAGTGCAGCCCAGCTCTGTATTAGGAATATGAATCCAGTCTTTCTATTTTCCTTTCTGAAGCTTCCCATTCCTCAGCACTCACAAAGGTCATTTGATTCATGGGTTAGATTTATTATTCTCTTTTCTTTTTGCTGCTTACAGCATAAACTTTATGCTAGGCTATTATATGAGACACTTGATAATTAGAATTCCAAAATGTCTATCTACTGCAAGTCAAAAGCCTTGGCTTTTAAAGACTACTGACTCTGCTATAAGTTTCAATAGCTTGTTTTGAACTCAAAGCTAAAAGGAGTATACATCTTTTGGTGCTCTCCACTTAACAAATGACCCTGAAGTAATAAAATTTATTGATTCATTGTGGAGAAGAAAGTTTTAGAAAATTATTTGCAAATGATGAGAAAATTTTTAATTAATACCTTCAAAGTTTTTTTTTACCACCCCAAATATTTTTTCCCAAACAATATTATGTCAGTAGTTGTCCCTGAAGCCATAGATTTTTCAAGTCAAGAGAAACTGGCAATTAATATGTGACTAAAAATATCATACATAGCAGGAGCAGAACCCAAACTGGATCATCAGTTTTCTAATAAGTTTTAGAGCTTTATTCTGGAAAAATCATTTGAAAACAATTCTGAAGTTGAATATTAAGTCTACACCTAGAAATTTAGTAAACTCAATAAAAACATCAGCAGAATTCATTTAAAGTCAAACAGTATAACACACACAAAAATATAAAAGTTGAAAAGGGAGGTGGTGTGAAATTTGCCCTCATAATCTTCATATGTGCTGGGCCTTTGAATATGCTATTTGACTATCTGGAACACTTTTTCCTTCCTCTTTTGCTGAAATATACTCATTCTTCTGCTTAGCTTCCTTGTCAAAGCCTCCCCTGACCATCACCACACTAGTCAGTTGCCCGAACTCATGCTTCTCCTAATAATCTTTTACCATTCGTCACACATCCACATTACAAACACTCTTCTACAAACACTAGGAGACAAGTCCCTGATCTCATGAGCTTACATTCTAGTTGGGGGAGAAAAATGAAGATAAGCAAGATAATTATCAAGTTCATAAAAGATACTACATGTTCTATTGTATATCTTTATTTTTTGGTTTCTTATCTCTTGCAATCATTCCCTTTCAGGACCCAGAACTCATTCTCATTCACTTTTGATATAACGACTATGTGATATTTTATAATATAAATTTAGCATAATCTATAAAACTAGTCTTTTATTGAAGGAAGTTTAGGTTATTTTCAATCTTGGACTATTACTAAAAGGGAGGCAATGGCTACACTTATACATAATTCACTTCATACTTGTACAAGTTCTACTGGAGAAAAAACTCCCAGAATTGAATTTGCCAGGTAAAAGAATACATGTATTTGTAAATTTTATAGCTGTTACTCATTTGTTTTCTAGAAGGGTGCATCAATAATACATATTCCCACAATAATACATGAGCATTACTTATAAAACATGTTAATACTAAAAGAGTCCTTAATAAAACTTTGGAATTTTTTTCTAATCTAAGAGGACAGCAAATGTATCTCAATGTAGCTTTCATTTGTATTTTTATCATTAGTTAAGTGGAGAGTTTTTTGGGTTTTTTTTTGCTGTACGCGGGCCTCTCACTGTTGTAGCCTCTCCCGTTGTGGAGCACAGGTTCCGGATGCGCAGGCTCAGCGGTCATGGCTCACGGGCCCAGCCGCTCTGCAGCATGTGGGATCTTCCCGGACCGGGGCACGAACCCGTGTCCCCTGCATCGGCAGGCGGACTCTCAACCACTGTGCCACCAGGGAAGCCCTATCTCTAGATATTTTTATACTACAAAGATTAACCTCTTGTGACATAAGTTGCAAATATCACTTGATAGAACTTTCTCTTATGACTCATTGGTCTATGGAGATGATTCTATAACTTTCTCTTCAGCTTTATTAATATGATGAATGGTATATTAATTGATTTGTTAACACAGTTCCACATTGTTTTCATTTTGAATTTTTATAATATAGTAATATTTTGTCATAGCTGTTATGTCATAGCTGTTATGTCGTAGCTGTTATGTCAATGTCATAGCTGTTATTTTTTAGGGATTTTTTAATATTATTTGTTTTTCCATATGGCATTAGAATCAGCTTGCAAGTACCAAATGAAAATAAAATCTGTTTGTATATTTTACTGGGGTTATATAAATTTATACATCAATTTGAGGAGAACTGACTTTTTCTTTTTTAATAAATTTCTTTATTTGTTTATTTTTGGCTGTGTTGGGTCTTCTTTGCTGCGCACAAGGCTTTCTCTAGTTGGGGGGCGATGGGGGGCTACTCTCTTGCGGTGCGTGGGCTTCTCATTGCAGTGGCTTATCTTGTTGTGGAGCACGGGTTCTAGGCACACAGGCTTCAGTGGTTGTGGCTCACAGGCTCAATAGTTGTAGCACATGGGCTTAGTTGCTCCGCAGCACGTGGGATCTTCCTGGACCAGGGCTCAAACCCATGTCCCTTGCATTGGCAGGCAGATTCTTAATGAATGCACCACCAGGGAAGTCCTATTGTTTTTCCTGATGTTGAAAATTATTCAAGTCTTTTTGCTCTTGTTGTTCAGATTCAGAAGTATTTAAACTTTTTTATGTAGGTCTGGAATATTTCTTATTATTATATCAGCTTGTTGAAATTGTAAACTTCAGATATTTAGTTCTCATATTAATTTTGTACCAGATTACCAGACTAAATTATCTTTTTGTTCATACCAGCTACAAAATTGTATAATTTGAAAGTAGTGACAATTTACTACCTCTTTTTTCAATTATTATAACTGTAAAATCTTAGTACTAATGAAAGTAACTTTGGTGTTTCTCCATTTCGTCTAAGTTTGACTTGGATGTGAATAAAGAAAAAATTAAAAATTTTAACATTTTGGCCATAATTACATATAAATGCATGCAATATATTTTATCCTAAAATTGGAAACATAGTTTAAATATTGTTATCTCCATTTTATTCTTTTTGAATATACATTCTTTCAAATATGATTTTTATAATGGCTATATAATATTCCATCATATAAAAGTTGTATAATTTATTTTATTGTTTCTCTGTTACAAGATATTGGGGTTGCTGTGACACTGTAAATAGTACTGTGTTCACTGTCCTAGCACACACATCTTAGCATACTACAAATAGTGTAATCCGAACAGTCCTTTGGATAAACTGGAACAAGTAAAAGTACTGGGACAGAAAACTATACAATATTTAATTTATATTTTCAAACTGTACTCCATAAAGGCTTTATTACTTATATATTCATTATTAGACAAAGAGCTTATTTCCTTTTTACTAAATCCTTGATACAAATAGACATATAAATTTTAAATGACTTTGCCAATTTGATATGTGAAGCATGGTCTGATCTTCTTGTTTTTTCATATTTTTAATTATTACTGAGATTGAGGGTTTTTTTTCCCCCCAGAATTCATGGGGCATATGCATTTCTCCTTTTATAAATGCCTTGTCCATTCTTCGTGGCTGTGTGGTTTTGGGGGCACTGCCCTTTCTCTGATGAAAAAACTCTTGGTGAAAACTCTTTTAAATGTGGCAAACATCTTCCTTCTCCCCATCATTGGTTTTTCTTTTGGTTTTTCATTTGTTTTTTCTTTGTAATACAGAATTTGAAATGTGTCTGAATATATAGATATGTTCCTTTATATTTTCTTTGGTTTTCATAGTTAGAAAATTTACTCTTAAGAATCATATAAATATAGGAACATATGTTCTTCATCTCTGCATTTTTTGGAATGTTACAATTATCACTTATTAAATTGTTGTATGATCTGAGGACTGTTTTTTATATTTTCTGCCATGTTCCATTTGTCTCCCTGATGCTTCTTTTAATAGTATTGTGCTCATTCATTTAACGAATTTCGTAATATGCTGTATAATAAAGAGCATATTCACCTTTATACTCTTCTATTTCAAAATTTATTATTTTCACTCATATATTCTATATAAACTTAACAACATTTTGCCAAATCCAAAAACAACATACTTGGAATTTTTAATTTTGGCAGTATTAAAACTAGCAATTTATTTAGGAAGAATTGATTATCAGGAATATTGTATTTCTCTTTCTCAAATTTTATATTTTTCTTTAGATATTTTGTATTTTTTTTATCTAATAAGCATACACACATACATATGATTTTTCCTATATATACTGTATTTTATATCTGGCTAATTAACATTCTTATTAAAATCTGAAAGTAACAATTTCTTTAGAAAATTATTTAAAATTTTTCAAAAATTATATAGGTTATTTTTATGCCATTTCTCCTTAGCTTACTGCAAGAAAAATACATTATTGTATTAATCACTTTTTTTTGGAGCTTTCTTTTCACCTTTGTTTTAAAATCTAAAAAAGACAATATTTTTGCTCATTTTATTTAATTTTAAATAAGAACAAGGTCATTAAGTACAGGTCTCCAGATGACTTAACTTTGCAAAGGTAATACAACTAATAAGAATAAATTGATTTTATACTCAATCTCAAGAAGGTTATAAATATTAATTCCCTTATGATATCATATAGTATTTATATGCTTAAGTATCTGATGACTCGTATCACAAATGATTTTAAAATGCAGGCCCTAGAGTCCTATATTAATTGTGACTATTTTTATAGACCAAAATATCAAATGTTATTATTTATGTTTCAGGTTAGTGGGATGGTTTGGCCATGAATTAAGCACCAGATTTAAGATGGATAACAGTAAGTGTATTCAATTTTACTTCACAAGTCACTTTGTCTTAACTTTATTTCAATTTGCGTCTGTCTTTGTATGATATGTAATATACATGCCTCATGGAGAGTGCACTTTGAAAATGCCACTGAGAATTCTTAAAATAAGAAATGACATTTCTTCAGTGTAAGACTAAGTGTTCATAGATTTTAGCATGATTTTGAGCCTATCCTTTTGTAGGGAAATAAGAAGAAGTGAAATCTAAAGTACTCAGATCTCATCAATATGGAGTACCTAAAACATCAGGCAGGGAAAACAGGAAGGAATTGTTGGCTTGGAGTCAGACCCAGAGAGACTTAGGTATCAAACCCACTTTGCTGCTTAATAGTTTTGTGATGTTGCACATAATTATCATTTTGGATTTTTGGGGTTTTCTCCTCACATATCTAATGTGAATAATAATAACTATTTCAGGGTTTCGTTTGAGGGCAGGACACATTCTAAGCTATAAACCAAGTAGCATACTATTTAATAAATGTTCATTTTTATCCCTCTATTTTCCCAAATATTCCTTCTTTTGTGGCTTTCACCACATACCAAATAGTAACCCCAATGGGTAGAAATGAAAGTACACCATGAACAGGGAGTTATCAAATTGCACTATTTCTTTTTCCTGACTGACTTTATTCTTCCATCACATGGGATACAGAGAACTTCCTAAATGTGAGAATTAAACTTAAATTTGATCCTTCAGACTGCTTCCAACCCTGAGATAGGATTTTAAATATATTCACATTTGTACCAACCAAGATGCAAAGAATAAAGATGGGCTCTTCAGTCATATCAGGAAAGCTGTGTTTTATCTTGGCTGCTGAAATAATGAACTGTTATTATGCCAGTTATTTAAATTGTTTGTAGTGGGTTTTCTTATCTGTAAATGAGGGAGCTGGATTAGATCAGGGGTGGACAAAAGTTTTCTGTGAAGGGTCAAATTGGAGATATGCTAAGTTTTTGGGGCTATGCTGTTTCTGTGGTAAATACATAACTCTGCCATTGTGGTGCTAAAGCAGCCACAAAAATACATAAATGAATGAATGTGGCTACGTTCCAATAAAACCTTATTTACATAAACAAGTGGTGGGCCAGATTTGACCCACAGGATATAGTTTGACTAGCCTTAATTAGATGCATCTCTAAAGACCCAGAAAATTCTCTCACTCTTAGTCAGTATTAGTTTTTAACTTTATCTCTAACTAGCAGTTTTAACTCTTGGATTTAACTTGCAACTATTCAATCTAATTAATTATAATTAGGATAATGTCTGATATTAATTTACCTTTTTAATATATCATACTTAGGCAGATCATTTTTTTTAAAGTCTTTTTTTTCCTTCTTTCCCAAGAGAAGTTACTTGACCTAGTAATCCTAATGTTAAAAGTCACCTTCCTAGGTCATTTCATTTATATTTCTGCCTTTGGGTGACATTACAATTACAAATCATTCGAATATTGATATCTTCCCCTTGTTGACCTGGTTTCATAATAGAAAGGCAAAGCATGGAGCAGAACAAGGAATGCTGGCTGGGGATGAGAGGGCAGAGGATGGGGTGCCGAAAATCTTGGGGTGCCGAAAATCTTCTAGATGACATGATGTTTGTCTTGTGTCTAAGGGCTCTAATTTTTGGTAGGCTGCTATGAAGGTGGGGGCAGAGGAGATGGAAGTTGTAGGTGAAGGAGAAATATGCCGGTATTTTAGGTCCATGGCGTTTCTCTTAAATATCTCAGAAATCTCAGGAAGAAAAGTTTTTAAGTCTTATATTTTTCCTCTCTACTTTACTGTCATAAAAAAATCCATAAAGGATACCTTTTTAGGCACATTCTATAAAAATGACACGATATTAATTTTTCAGAACTGCAGTTAATCCCTGGGGTCAATGGATTCCGAATTTCAAATCCTCCCATTCTATTGGTCTGTTCCTTACATGCTAGTTTAGAGGTAAGTGATCTATGCTTCAGCCTTCCCACATCTTTACCTTTCTCTTTACCTGAGACATGTTGTTTATCTGCTAATCAGCTAGATTAATATGCAATGTGCATAAACAATGGAGGAAGGGCAGGGTTCTCCATTAGGACAGTGACTGTGTGCTAATGTCACTTTTTATTTATATATTCAGCCCCCAACCCAAGGCTTGGCACACTTAATAAATGTTCAATGAAACTTACATGGGGTGACATATTTTTAGTTCCACTTAGAATTTGTGTGAACCTGAACAAGTTATTTAATCTTCTACTGGTCTCTCTCTATACAAAACAAACATGCAATATTTAAGTCTTGATTAATTCACTCATTCAAACACTTACTTATTAAGAAATTATTGTGTGCTGGACGATGTTGTGATTACTGGGGACTCTGTTTCTTCTAGTTCTGTGAGTCAATGAACTGACAAACTGCCATGTGACAAAACTATAGGAAGACTTCAGGGGGTTGGGGAGAGTATGAATACTCAGAGTAAACCAAAGATGAGTAAGGTTGTCCCATGAGGTAGGGCGGATTTTCTTTTTCCTCACTGGGGTTTCTATAACATTATATCCATGTTTAATTTCTACTATTATTGGCTCAATATTTTTCTTTAAGTCCATTCATGCTTCTACTTAAAATTAGTCTCACCCTAAATAATAGGGTACTTACCTATATCTATTCATTTTTACGCACATAAAATGCATATATATGTCTCCTAACTAATTATTTGGATATTGGATATTCATTAATTTCGGATTAAGACTAAATTTATCTAAGTAAATATATATTGTTAATAATTATATCTATATAATAATAGTATTAATACATATATTAAGGCAATATATTTTATATACATACATTTAAGTAAAATATATTTTAAGTAAATATACATATGTTTCCAATAGAGATTTTAAATATATAGATATTCAAATAAAATTTTGATTTTCTGTTTTTTTTTAAATTGAAAGCCTCCTAAAATCATCTAGGTTTAGGAAATTCTACTGTGGCGTATTCTGGCATGAGTGACCGGATAAAGACTTCCAAAATCTCTTCCAAACTTAAAATTCTAGAATTATGTGAACATTCACAGCAGCTTCTCATTTTGGCCACTGGACAGCAGCGTCAAGTTCCGCTGTTTTTATACAGCTTCACCACTAGATAGTAGTAATCAACTCATTTCATTTCATCCCAATTTAAAGAGCACATACTCGGTATGACCACTAGATGGAGCTTGTGCTGTTTTCACTTTTGGGCAGGTTTTTTTTTTTTTTTTTTTTTAAGTTGAAATAGACCCAGTAACAAGATTTCACAGGCAGTGATACATATTTTAAAAAATCTTTTTAAGGGGGGTGATGAAATCTACTCGGCAAATCAAATAATGATATTTGATTTGCTTTCAAAATATCCAACCTGAGGAACACTTCCGTTAAACATTTTTATTTTATTTTATTCTATTTTATTTTATTTTTTTGGCTGCATTGGGTGTTTGCTGCTGCGAACCGACTTTTCTCTAGTTGCGGCGAGCCAGGGCTACTCTTTGATGCAGCACGCGGGCTTCTCATTGCGGTGGCTTCCCTGGTTGCGGAGCACAGGCCCTAGGCATGCAGGCTTCAGTAGTCGCAGCATGCGGGCTCAGTTGTTGCAGTGCATGGGTTCAGTAGTTGTGGCGCAAGGGCTCAGTAGCTGTGGCTTGTGGGCTCTAGAGCGCAGGCTCAGTAGTTGTGGCACATAGGCTTAGCTGCTCTGCAGCATGTGGGATCTTCCCGGACCAGGGATCGAACCCGTTTCCCTTGCATTGGCGGGTGGATTCTTAACCACTGAGCACCAGGGATGTCCCCCATTAAACATTTTAAAAGAAGATAACGTTTTGCTTATTTTGAAAGTTTATATCAGGGAGAAGATGAATTATAGTAAGAAAAAACAAGGCACCAAGGAATACCTTAGGAAAAACTAGTACTTAAAGTTTCCTCTGATTTTATCTTTGCAAATGACTTCCTGGCCATATCTAGAAAATGTCTTTTAGACACTATCACTTTGGTATTCTCTGCAGTGGACTGACTGTTCTTCAGTATTCACCTCTTCTGCCACAGGAAGTCTTATTCCTATTTTCCCTACCAATAGTTTTCTTCCACACTGTATTATAGTCACCTAGACATGGTTTCTATTCTCAGCTGGAATCTGAAGACTGATTTATCTTCTCCTTTAATATCTAAACTTAAACCTGAGAAAAAGACTCTAAATGCCACAGAAGAGGTATGTACACTGCTCTGGAGCTTCTTATCACTTAAGTGTTTCTCTGCATCCTCTTGGAGATATCTTATTAAATCATTCACTGTCGAGGCTATGTTCTAACCAAAATTATCTTTAAGTAATCAAACCTTGTGTTAAAGAAGGTGTTTTCGAAATTCTTGCTTCCTATTATAAATTACAAAATTCTGAAATTACAAAATAATACGTTTCATTGTTTCCCATTCTCTACTTAACTGTTAAAACACTGTACCTTCTAGATGTTTCTGAGTTTGCCATGTGTCAGTGAATTAACCTATTCAGTAATTACCTAATTTATTTAAAAGTTACACATATAGGAGACACGTAGCTGAAGTTTGAGTAAATGAAAGAAATAAATACATGAATCAAGCTACCTTTCTTTGTTATCTCTACTTCCCTTTCAAAAAATATTCTTACACAGTCAAATGCCAACCGAAGAAGAGATTCTATACTTAAGAATCAATGTACATGGATATGATTTCGGATTTGCAATACACAGAATTTTTAAAAAAGATTAATTATGGCTTTGTTCACAATTAATGTGTATTTGATTGATTGATGGATACCATGAAAAATAGCACCTTATAATTAGTTTCAAACTGTTTCTTCATAGTGCTGCCTATTTAATCTTTTGTACAATAATTTAAAAAATATTGTGGATCAAGAGAAAGAGCAATAAGGTGGGAAGCAGGAGGCAAATACTCTATCCCTCACTGGGACACTAAGTGTGACCTTCAACAAGTGACAACTACTCTTGAATTCATTTGCCTCAATTTTTTAATGAAGATGTTTGGACCAGATTTGGACTTCGGAGGTCACCTCAACCTTCTAATTACTAACTTGAAATTAAACAATACTTATATTGTATTTTGAAGGGTCATATAGACAATTTTAGACTTTTTCAGTACATAAATATATAATTAAATAGCTTAAATATATAAAATTAGAGCATTCAATTAAAATACAGGGCAAGTCAGAAGAAATGTACTCTGTCTTTCCTCAGAGTTATTAGGGAGCCAATTTTAAGAATTGAAAACATCATGCTATACTTATTTTTCCTATTTAAACATAACTAACTTTTCTAGCTTTGCATTTATTTTAGTTAGCAAGAAAACTCACCCAAATAGTGGAAACTCTGCCAAGAATTCTGTTATAAGCTGAATATTTTCAAACTACACTTTTCATTTTTCCTAATTTTAAAAAAAAATTATTCCACAGTACTGAAAGCATGAAAATAATGAGAAGCAAAAAAAAAAAAAAAAGGGACATTTATTCTACTTCACTGTTAACTCCTATTACCCCTCTTGATATTTTTATCTGAGGCCTCAGTAGAGACTTTTACACTCTGAGAAGAATTTACGACCGCCTCAGAATGCAGCTTCTCTTGTTGTGGTTGTAATGTGGAAATTAGTTTTACATTTAAAAGTTATTTTATTATTAACAAAGAGTCATGATATGTTAAAATTGACACATTTGTCATGAAAAAAAATTGGTTGCTTGTTATCAAATCTGCAAAAGCAAAAAACTTCATTAAAAAAAAAACCCTATAAACTTAATATTCCCCAAAGTCTTACTAACCTATGAATACAAATGAAATACCATTAAAAGTACTACTTTACACATTGTCCCCATCTGCATCTTATGGGTCCCAAAGCAGATCCAGAAAGTGTACTAGAATTATTTAAATAATTAAAATATCCTCAAATTATTATTAATCTCCAAAGAGAAGCTTGTAAAGATTCCTGTCACATTTTTTTTTTTTTTTAATTCCAAACCTGACAGCCAAACCACTGGTGGGCTACACCTTACCTGTCCCTGCTCCTGCCCTCTGTACAAATGTTGATTCTTGGATCAGGCTCTCTTGATCCAAAACTTGGAGGTGTTCCCTTGAGTCTTTATTGTGCCAAATCTATGGACATTTTTTTTACACAGGAAATGAAGAGATGCCTCTTACCAAAGTCCATGTAACTGGCCTAAAGTAGCATTTTTTTGCACTGAATATGTCAGATGCCTTTTGACATGAACCTCAAAGACCTCACCTTCTATTTGCAGCTGAACTCTTCCCAGGCTGCAGACACAGTCCATGAGGTCTGGTTGGGAAGAGAGGCAGATAGGTTTCTATCCTCTGATTTTCCTCTTTTCCTTCAAGACATTACCTTACGTACAACTC